>NC_134312.1:50113311-50456266 GCF_964195595.1 Calonectris borealis
CGTAAGCTGAATCAGCAGTGCTATTTGCAAAGAAAACTGGAATTGACTGAACAATTGGAACACCATGATGTTGGTATTGCAAAGCATTTCTTTAGCAGAACCACAGACTTTGGTTAAAACCAGTAAAATAAAAGGAAGATTGTTACCAAAAAGGTATATAAAAAGTGAGGCAATATGAACTTCATCATTTTGGCAGGTGAGTAGAAGGGAGAGAAGCTCAGGCATAAATATGCTGAACATATTTGAAGGAATGTTGACCTGAAAAAGCAGAAACAGGAAAAATCTTGTGTCTGCTTTCTTGAAAAAACTATACTGGATGTTTTAAATAGCCTTGTATGTTCTGCAATCATATAAAATGAGAACCGAATATATTTTTGCTTTTCCTTTTTTTTCCTGCAGATCATATTTAAAGTGACTAGCTCTATTCCTCCAGCCCTGTGTCTTATAAGATATTTATATTTGTTGTGTTTACTTTTTTTCCCAATGCCTTTGAATGTCATCTATGTGAGCTCTCAAAGATAATGCCTAGTGGTTGAAATGCTATTTTGGTGATTTCCTAAAATTAATCTCATCAGGATCTTTAGTCTGAAAAATCTAACTATCCTAAACATTATTTCTTTCGTAATTCTGGCCTGTATGAGTATAACTGTTCTTTTTTGAGATTTGAAAAAAAATGTAACATTCCACAAAACATTTGTATTTAAACCTGCATATAGTCCACAGTTTGACTCTCTGGCAACCACAGATTTATATTCTACAAACTCCCTAATCCTTATTAGCTTACTTGTTTATATTAAAGTCATCAGTATTGGTCATATGCTTTGACACAGGATTCTGTTTAAATAATACTACCCTCTATTTTTCTTATTGCCTTGCTTAAATTAATGGTCACAGCCAAGCCTTATTGTAACGGTTTACAGAAATGCTTCATTATGAAGACTGAAAAAAAGTAGCATTAAATACCTCACCCTTCCCTGGATCATAAGTTGTTCATCCTCCTTCAGTGGTGGGCCTACATTTTCTCGTATCATTTTTTCATTTGTGAAACTTTGATTTTCCCTTTTATTTCCTCTGCTCATTTTGACTCATTTTGCAGCTTTCCCCTCACTCCCTTTATTCCCATGTGTTTCCCTTTGCAAGGAGAATTGCCCAATGGGTCATGTTTGTCTTCACTGCTTCGGAAGATAGGAGGTTGGCAGTTTTTTAGGGGGTTGTATTTTACAATGATGTAATAAAAGCAAAGTAGTTGTTTTACTGTTTGATCTAAATGGGCACTAACTCTACAGTTATCAGAGAGGTAGCTAGACAGGATTAGTTCTGTAACCATGCCCATAACTGTCTTTTTATTTATTTTACTTCATGGTAATAGTCTATTCCTCCCAATAGAATTTTACAATAACATAGGAAAAGTTTGTGAGCTCTCTTACAGCAAAAATATATGTTTGGATGATTACTAGAAATCCTGTGCTCCCCAGAGGGACTTTGCTGGTCTCCAGTAGATACAATTGCTTTGTTACTCTGCATTTGTTTCCATGTTTGATGGTTTAAAACCGATGCTGTCGGATTGCTTTAGTCTCAGCACTGGTCCAAAATGTGCAGATGAGCAGAGCTTTTCTCATTCCTACTTGCCCATTCCCTGCACGTGCTGGAGTGAAGTTACCTCAGGTGGTCATGAGAAATATGGGTTGTCCACATTGGGGTATTATGAGGTTGCCTTTGAGAAAAAATCTTGAGGCCTTATTGCTGAAGAGAAGATATTTATTGAAGTTAAATTGGATAAGGTCATAAAGTCTGCAATCAAGATGAACACAATTTGCACATATATTAAAAAGCAGTATATGCCTTAGACATATATACATACAATACTCATCTCAGTATTTTCAAATGTTTCCTGAAAATTGTGTGCTTAGAGCTTGAAAAACGGAAATGTGAGTCACATTCTAATAGCAATGAAAATATAGAAAAAGCTAATCATAAAAGAATGATTTCCCTATCAAAATAGAGAATCTTCTTGTTACATGTTATTGCCAAGTCTAAAATTCACAACTTGGAATTGAATTCGAAATTCAGTCTCAAGTAGAAATGAATTCCCTGGTAAAATATTAATCCTCACTGAATAGTATGCTACCAACAGAATAGAAATCTGGGGAAAAGAAACCCAATAACGACTGACATAATAGCCATATGTAGGTCAGGAACTGGAAATGCTGAGATTGTATATTACATTTGGTCTGTTCTAATAATCCTTGTGTTCTCAGACATGAAATTCATCTAAATCCTTTTTCCAAAATAATGAATTTGACTTAAAATAGAAGAACGTCTGTGTGGGATACGGCTTCTAAAGATAGAACTAATAATATTTCAACACATTTAGTTATCAGAAATGTTATTTATGACTTTTGGGGGTGCTAGTTGTTAAAAATATTCATTAATTAAAGAAGTCTCTTTTTCTGCAAACCATCTGCTGTTCTTTTTCAGTCTGCCAATGAAGTCATGTTACAGAAACAGCGATATCACAGGTATTCCTTTGCCAAGAGATGATACCCTCAAAATTAGATATTATGGCATCACTGAGAAGTTCAGTCAGTAAGAAAGATGTTTATTCCTATAATTTGGCTGTTTTCCCACATTTTCCTACTTATTTCTTTAAAAACAAGCAGAACGTTGAACTTTTCCATAGGCACCCACAAACGTTTTACATTGTATGTACATAGAAGTCCCCTTAAAATTGTGACCACTTAGCTGAAACTTCGAAAAGAAAAGTATTACGTGCTGGAATCTGATCTGCAAAGAACTGGTATATCTGCATCACATTCATGTGTAATTTTGTGGGTTTACACTATCTGTTAAATTGATCTGCTATTAATGCAAACTGTCAAGCATCAGTTTCACAGGGATACTTTATAAACAAGAAAATTTAGAGGTGATGCCAAAATCTCATTTCATTTATGTGTGTAAATTTGGGGTAGATCTATTGGCTTTAACCCTATTTCAGCAGTGAAATGATAACAGAATTTGGCTCAAAAGTTCCGCTCTGTTGCTGTGCAAGCCATTTCGGACCTCACAAAGCAAGCAATGATGAAGGCTGCTGACTTTAGAAGTCCAGGTAAGGCATGGAGGAACTGCCATTCAAGGGTAGCTTTTAATAGTCAGAATGTATTTGGTGAACAGGAGCAACAGAAGCCAGCTTGCAAAGCATGAGGAGAGCAGGTCTCATTGCTCCTTTCCATATACTTCATAAGGATTAGGTCCCCTGAGATTTTTCAAGACAATATTTTGTTTATTTTAAAGAGGTTACTGTGAAGTCTGTTACATGCTTTTTCACCTGACAGCATGAAGATGAATTTCAGTGATGTATCTGAGACTTGTTTTCTTCAACTTCATGATCATGGCATATATCATATGAATGTGTGGAGTTGCCTCCTCTTCTTGTTCTTAGGTCATTTCTATTGATGGTAAGAGACAGGCAGCAAAGTCAAGATCAGCTGCAAGGAAGAGTTAAAGGGTTGAAATATTTATTATGCTGAGCTCCTTAAATTATAAAGCAGGTACATTTGTATCTCAGTACTTCTTTTTTGCCTGTTTTGCTTTTAATTGTGGAGGTTTTTTCCACCTAAGTAAGTGTTTTTCTGATTGACTTAAGAAGCATCTTCTTTCCTGAGTGGGCTAACTGGTTTTTACTGCTGAGTAATTCACATAAAAAGTTGATTAAGCCTTTGACCTGATGTCCCAGTTGCTTCTTGGCACAGAAGGAGTCTAGGCCATTTAGTTTCCTAGGAAACCAACAAGAAAGTCCCTGTCACTGTTCCAAAGAATTTGAATTTCCTTGATTTTGTACTGCAAAATATCGTGCTATGGTAGCCATGTTATTTTCTGATGCTTATGCCTTTCACATAAGCAGGAAGAGAAAATTCTCTTTGCCTCTTTCTCTTGGGAGGTTATAGTTAGTGCTCAGAGACAAGATAAGCCTTTACACTTCTAAGCTTTATTTAACAGCCAAAGAAATGCTGCTTAATTTTCTTGGTTGTATGGGTAATGCAACTTGCTATGCTTTTCTTTACAATGTGCCTTTACCCATTGAAACAGATATCTGGTATTTTACTGAGTGAGTCAATGACATAGTTGAGTTAGTAGACATTAGTAAGACTTCATATTCAAATCATTCAAACAGTTCGCTTTCTAAAACCTGTGTAAAGTAGTTTTCTGAGGCCAAATTATTCTGTGCTGCATTTCTGTGAACCTCTGAGAAGGTTACTCTGAAGTATCTCATGCTGTAGGTGAATGCTAAAGGAACTCAGCAGATTAATAACAAAAGTAGATCACAGTGTATTTTCTGTGAACTTGCTGGATCAAAACCTCAGCTATAGCAGACAGCACCATTGAATTCTGTAGATACCTCCAGTTTACACTAGCTGAATTTAGCGTTCTAGTGTCAAAATAACAGAAGGAAGTTTTTCTGAGTAGAAAAACTTTTCTGAAGTTTTTCCGATCAATGGGATAATTTATACTTTTTATCAGATGAGAGTAAAATTAGATCAATTAAAATAGATTCTATTCTGGTTTTCTTTTTAATGCCAGTCAACTGGTTAGAGATCATGGCTCACCACAAAAATAAAATGTGGATTCAAAGTTCTCATGTCTTTAAGATAGTCATCTAGGTCAATTTTTTCACCAAGTCTGTCTTCAACTGGTCATACCATGTAGCTTTAAATAGCTACTATTCATCAGCTGAATCTTGTTGTACAGCTGCATGTCCCTTAATTAGGTTTATATCGACTATATATGCACATAGTCATAGGGAAAAGCTGTACTACACAGAGAAGTACAGCAATTGCCAGTAAAATGCAGTTTAAAACCATTGCCTTTTAATGAGTTTCCAATTACAGCAACAAATGAGAAGAATTGGCAGCAGTGAATACTTCTCATATGGACTTTGATCTCTTCCAGCAGATCACATTTCTTTGATTAAAGGACGTAAGAGAAGGCTTTACGTCTGGCTCTGATGAAATAATTAGCCAAAGCTTTATTGACTCAAATGGGCCAGGATTTCATGTGTTAATGTCAGAAAGAAAAGAACTAGTCCTCTTGAAGAACTGATGCATTTACTTTATAGTTATAGGAGTATATATTTCCTATTGCAATTCTAAACAATTCACCATCAGAATAACATTCAGTTAAAAGTTTGTGTTGTGAGGAAGATCTATCACTATTTGCTATGTTTAACCCTATTTATAACAGGCTAACTCTTTGATTTAACAGATTAGAAGATGACATGTATAAAGTCTTTTTACTTGTACAAAGTCTTTGATCAGCTATAGACAGGTATAGAACAAGGAAGACCTCTGTCTTTCTATGCACACTAGAATAAAGAAGCTGCTCCATAATCTCTTCCACGATTAATGACTTCAAGTGGTTCTACAATGAAATAGACTTTGCCTTGATTTCTTGAGATTGCAGCAGGACTTGAAAGAGAGGTGGTAAGAAGGGAATCCTTATGTTGCTAATTTTCATGAGAGGTGATTTATCTTGCATGTAACTGTACTCATGGTCTTAGGCAATTGGCACATGCTTTTATACATAAGTGAACAGGACATAATGAACAGGACAAGTGCTGGCATCTGAATTTATGGTTTGTGTTCTCAGACATTTTCTCCTCTGTGAAAGTGTCTCCCTGTTCCCTCCAGTGCTCTAAACTGTGTTAGTTCCTAAAATAACTTTAAAATAAGCAGGATTATTGTAGTTTTCATCTACTGCTATAAATATATCATTCTGGGAACTATATTCATGTGATTTACCACCACTGTGAAATCTAGGATCTTATGAAATCTCTGCTCACTTTTCCTTGTATGGTTTAAAATACTCTCAGCATATTCTGTTTAATGATAATATAATTTGAGGAGAAAATAGACTTTACAAGTGCATGTATTCTTTAGCCAGTGGTCTACATTACCTTTTCTTTGCTAATTGCATGTAAAATGTGCAGATGCTCTGATTTTCAATCTTGTAATATTCTTAGTGTTACTATGTATTTCTTCCCCTCCACCCTGAGCACCCAGTCAGTGTTTTATATTCTAAAGCTTCATATTCCCATATTTATATTTTGTGGTTTATATGGAGATAAGTGGGGGTGGGATGTTTTGTCTTGGTGCTGAGCCCTGTAGCCCCTCAAGATTACTCAAGATTTGTCTGGCTCTGCTGCTGTCTAATCTCAAGTTGAAGCTGGAATGTGAAGCAAGATTTAAAAGCTTCATCTTCTTCTTCTATCCCCCAAACACACAAACATCTTCAGTGAAGTTATTAAAAACCCCACAGTTCTTCAGCTGTTCTTAAAGCATCATTGTTCATGCCAGCAATAAGAGAAGTGTAGAAAGAAGAGGAAAGGACTATTTCCTCAAAATTCTCTTTAAGATTTGTAAAAGTGTTTCAGGAACTGATCCTTAATACTTACACGTTATGTATGATAAGCATTTATGAAAACCTTCCCAAGCCTCTATTTCTTCAAAAATGCAAGTGTTGAGTAAGCATTGATTTCATTTTTGTAAAGTTATCATTATGGAAGCATGTTGAAAAAGAATGCTGCAGCTATCTATTATCTTTTATGAAAAATGTATAGCAGAGTGATACGTTCTCTCAGAAAAGGCTTAGTTTTTTAGACACTTGTAATTTTGCTATTAACTTAAATAAACCAGACATTTAGAGGGTTGAGGGTTTTTTCCTTACTTTCCGTTTATTTTACTTTTCCAATTGCATTAACAACTTCCAAGTTCTGGGGTGCCAGGATAATAGAATGTGAATTTTGGCAATAAATGAAACAATAGTAAACATAGTTTGGACTCAGTACAAGTGGTGTTGTTTAATGTCAACAGTGACTAAAACTGCCTTGCAAGTCACTGAGGCTTTGTAGGTCTGTTCTCCTTAAATTAATTTTTGCTTCTTTGTCATTAATTTTGCTTCTTTTGTCATTAATTTAAATTGCATGACATATAACTAGTGACTCCTCCTTCTAGCTCACATCACCATTTCCAGAGCAACCTGATGATGCATGTTGTGGATGGATTCACATCTTAGGGCTATTTTCTATTCATTTCATGTCATTATGCCTGGCCTACCCCTTTTACAACCAAGGAATCTTAAAAGTTTTAATGCTACTAAATCTAAAAAAAGAGGCTGCTATTTTAATTTCAGCCTCTGTGAGTAGTCTTGGTTTTGAACACTTCATACTGCAGAGCTAGTGACTGAGTACATTTCAGCTTCCATATGAGCTGAAGCTAGTGAAATAAGATACCTAGCATTTGAAAAGTCAGTTAAATGCAGTAAGTGCAGTATATACAAATACATTAACTATTGCCTTCTGATTTCCCTATTCCCATGTTTGTATAAAGATTGTGGGAGATGGGAGAAGGAGGGAAAGTCAGAGCTCAGAAACAGTAACTGTAAAGAAGAAAAGAAATTTCGCCGAGGTCGTCCACTCTTAGTGAGATGCAAAAAGTTAAGATTTCATACTCTCTTAGGCAATGCAGTTCCAGAGGTGAAGGGTTGCAAAACTCTCAGATCTGTTTTGAGTCCTCCTCTGTTCTCAGGAGGCTTGTACAGAAACACAACCCCAGTGTTTTGCATTTATTTAGTTAAGCCTCCCTTAAAGTCAGAGATGAACTTGAGATTAAATCCTGGCCTGAGTGAAGTCAGTGAAATAATTCCTGGCAACTGCATGGAACTGAGTGACACTATATGCAGCACACGCCCTCTGTTACTTTTCTCCTTTTATCTTCGGCACTATCAAAATGTAAATATTTCCCTCTCTCTAATGAGTGTAACTTCCTGGTACGAGTTGTATAATAGTATTTGCGCAAAACCAATCTATAACGAAATGTAATACACAGGTTCAAAGACAAAGGTCTCAAAGAGTATCTATTACTAGATGTGGAAATATATTGTTACCTTAACAAGGCTTTACCTGAATGACAAGAAAAAACCTTATGTGGTGGTCCATCTAACCTACTGAGCTTCCTTGTTTGAATTTGCACAAAAGCCGCTTAAATTTGCTAGGGATTTGGGTCAGAAATCTCCTGAAGGCTAAAGCCTCCATGTATTATTGGTATAAAAGGAGGGGAAGAGGACATGCTAGTAATGGTTTGAAGGCATATTGGAATATTGGAAGTGTGAGGTACCACGTTTCCCTAAATCCCACCTCCTGTTGGGATTGGAAATAGAAGTGATCTGTTTCAATAGGTGGTATATCTAACTGTCCTCTCTCTCAGGCAGAGCAACCTGCTCTCTGAAGCTGCCACACTAATAACTGGAGCCTGCTCAGACCAAAAAGCATTTTTCCTCAGATAAGAATGTATTTGCTTTGAGTGTAACACTACTGCTTAGAGGGGAAATCTATTGCTGAGGTTACTTTGAAGGCAATGACTCTGTGGATCACCTGAATCTTTGTGATACCTGGGTCAGGGTTTTCCTATGCCATGCCTGCCTGCAGAAAAGTTTGAGGTTTTTGTTTGGTTGGTTTTTTCGTTGTCATGGCCACCTTTCGCTTTAAACATTCTGGTAAAGTTCAGATTAAAGTTCTTGTGCACTCCAATGGTTTCATTATGCATATGCTGGTCCTATGCTTTCATGTACCATCTGAAGTCTCACACATATATTCTAGTGAAAGTAGGCAATGATTTCTGTATCAGTCAAAACATTAGGAAAGAATTAAAGTTTTCAGTTCCCAGGGAGGGGAACAGAGAATAACATGTTAGGCCACTCACTGCCTGTCACTATCTGATATGCTAAAGATTAGGGAAAACTCAAAATTCAGGCTTTTCCAGATAAGGCAGACTACTTCGTGAAACAGTAGCTTCTTTCTTTCTGTGAAAAATGAAGTTAATATATTACCTTAATCCTAGGCAGATGAAGGGCTATTGTACACAGCGCCCACAAATTCAGCAAAATGAGGAAATGTGGTATTTCCCATCCAGTTAACTGAACAGCAGTCAGAGAGAGAGTTTAAAATCAATAGATTGCAAGTGCTTCACTCATGTACCATCTGCCTTGTTTTACTTTGTCCTCCTGTTTTGGTTAGCTAACCTGGAGGAACGCAATCTCTGTTTTTCTGTTTTAATTTACATCTAAAAACGGAAACCCTGCAATAACCTGTCATCACCCCATGAAATTACCCCTTTTTCTCTCTAACTAGGATAGCACTGAGCGGTGATAATACGTGACCCCTGTCCTGTCAAAAGGCAATGCTGGAGACTGAAGTGGGCATAAAGCAGAACTTCTCAATGAAGAAAAAAATCAAGTAGGGCTGGAAGAGACATCGAAGTTCTCTATTTCACCCACCTGACCTGTGGCGAAATCATCTATATCTAAGGTATTTCCATCCCCGGTAACAAAGAATCTACAATTTTGGCAGGCTACGTTATTGTTAGTGCAAATGGGTTCAGTGGATTTCAGTAATCAACAGCCACATGCCTATTAACCCTGTTAGCCTTACTAATAAGAGCACTGATCAGCTGAAACATTATTTGTAGCAAATGGGTCCATATTCAAAACATGTCAAATGACTCATCTTCGGCCAAAACAGCCCGATCATTCTTGGGAAGAGCATATCCTGCATTTCCACCATTCCTGCTCTACGGGCTGAGGACACAGTTTAATTTGCTCTGCCGTGTCTTCTTGCAAACACATGCCTTTCCGCTGTTCTCCATGTTGAAGTATAACATCCCTGCCTCAGGTCTCGTTCACTATTGCTGCTAGGCTGGAGCTGGCGTTATGCTGATTCACCATTTCTGTTGTGACTCCTAGTCGATGAAGTTTCTACTATACAGGCCTTGATGCATGGCGTAAATCTGTGTGGTTTTGCCTGTCTGCAGTCCCAGAGTGTTTTATGTGAAGTGTTTTATCTCAAAAGGAACCTCAGCCTTTTTCCTTTCCTTCCACCCATGACATGAAGCTTACCCCTGCATGGAAATTAATGCTTCATTAGCATAAAGATGACTCTATTTCCCTTGGGAATTAAGGTCTTAAGAAAGACAATTACAAAAAAGAGTTGTTCATTTTACTCCCAAAGAATGACCTGCAGTATCTAGGAAGCCTGGCAGAAGTCCTCCTATTGTAAACTTGTATTTTCAAAGATCCTAAATTTTCAAAAGGTCGTTGTTGTCTTAACTTTGTTCTGTTGAAATCAGCAGTAAAGGTCATAGTAACCGCAGTGGGGACAGAGCTAAGCAAACCCTGACCACTCCTGGAAATCCCATTTGCAACTGTTATCACCCTCAAACAATAATGGATAGAAACCAACCACAAAACAATGGGTTGGGAAGGAGGACACTTTTGGGACTGGAGGCCAGAATGAGGGGACTTTTCTGCCACAAAAAAAAAAAAAATTGTTCTTAGCATCTCTAGCAGTAAAATCTTCCCTGTAAGCAAAATACAGAAGTGCATATTCAGGCAGAAGGCCCTCTGAGTCCAGCTGAGATCTGATTCATTACAAACTGATTATGAACTTTAGGATTTTGTGTGTTGATCCTCATCAGCCTGCCTAGGTACTACACAAAGCTGCACTATTGGGAAGTTTGAATGCCAAGCAGAAAGGCAAATATTCTTCTCTCTGATGCAGTTAATTTCCCATGCCTGCATGTTTACATGTAGGCATTTACTTTGACTAGTTTTATAATTAAATCCTGGACATACCAATATTCTCCAAAAGAGCTAATATTTTGTATGCAGCCTATTGCACCGAATATATTTGTATTTCCTCGCATTATAAGCTCTCTAATTTGGATCCCTTTCCAAGGGTCTATGCTATGGTATGTGCAACATGTTTGTTTTCTGTTGAGGCTTATTAAGGGCAGCACTTGGCCTATTTGCCTGGCAATATTTTTGCCCCTGGTCTGGTATCTCTGACAAAAAAATCTACTTGTGTATATGGCAAAAAAAAAAAAAATAGACTCCCTGGCTTTCCTTGTTCCTCTGTTTGAATGATATGCACCTGATACATAAGATTTATGGCAGAAAGTGAAGAAATTCTCTGATAGAGGATTGTCAAATATTGGCAGTACAGGACTGTTGCTTTAGGGAAGAAAAAAATCCCTGGGCACCAATAAATCCAACGTGTTGAACTATTCATACTTTCTTTGTAACCTCCACTAACATTTTTCTGTCACCCAAGGTTTCCCTGGTAGGCTTTTTACTTCTTTCCCTTTAAAATTTTTTGCTTAGTTGTTCTTTAATCATACTTTTTTCTTAGGGGGAATTAATTCCTTCTATGATCCCATTACAAATTCAAATCAGTTATTTTATGCTAGTTTGCCTTATTTATGCTAAATTGCATATCTTAATTGTGATTGTGCAGCCAGTCATTTTAAATTGAATTGGGTGCTTTGCTCACTGCCAGGGTTACCAGGCTTCACAAACTCTGAGATTTGTGGCAGGAAGCCTGGATCAGCTATCTATACAGTCGGGTAGGCTCAGGTTCAGGTCTTGGCAGGGTATATGCTCACACCAGAATGCACTGATTGCCAAATATGTTGGCTTTTAGCCTGGTTCTGTCCCACACAGAGGAACTCAGGCCCCTGGCAACTCAGAAACTCATGAAACAGGAAATGGAAAACAAACAGATTGCCATTTAAATACAACGCCAAGAAAGAACCCGAAACAGCAATATATTCACTTCTGCACAAATGGTAGCAGAAATCTAGGAAAGAGGATGTATGGCTCCCAGTGAAAGCACTGGTCAGAGAAAACTTAGTGGGGGGAAGGCAATCAATGGGACAGTATATTATGAAAGTTGGAAGGAACTGTGCCAGTGGCAGCTTAGTACTATATGCTAAGGAGACCTTAAATCAAATTAACACCCTAGCTGCTTCGATGTAATCTGTATGGGTTCATCTGTGTGGAACACCAAATCTGTATGGATTGAAATCTGGGGCCTCAGCAGGGAGAATATAGTGCTGGGTCTATATAATTGATGGCCCGATCAGGACAGCAGCACTGACTGCGGAGACAGATCAGGTCAAAGAGGCAGAAAGGGCAGAAAACACAACTTTATTGGCTTGCTTCGATTACCCCCATCCTAACTGGGCAAATGTCACAGGGGAGCATGAAGCAGAGTTGAAATGTTTAGGTGCTCTCTGTGACTGCTGACTGAGTGCACAAATGGAAGCAGCATCCTTAACTTGATGCCAAGATATGTCCAGGATCAGGTTCAAAAATCTGGTTTTGGAAGTGCTGCTCTGTGACAGTGGGCATGAGGTTCATAGGTCACTATCCCTGTGGGGTTCTCTACAGATCCACCACAGCCATGCTCAGCTTCAAAGACAACCATGTCAAGCTGAGGGAGTTTGTTTAAAAGCAACAAAAAGGGACAGCTAAAAGATTAAATCTTACTGGGCCGCGCTAGAAGGACATGACATTGCTCAAGGGAGAAACAGAGGAGTACTTGAAAGGGAAATCTAAGGCTGCTTCCACAGAGGGAACAGCTAAGGGCCTTTCACAGGTGGCTTAGAGGAGAAGTGATGGAGTCAACGAAAGCATGTGTAGCACTGAGAGGGTGGAGGGAGGTCGACTTCTTCATCATCCCTCCCAATCAAGAACTACTGACAGTCAAATGGATCTAGCAGAAACCAGGTTCAAAACAAACAAAAGGATGTGGCTCTTCAGACAACAGAGAGCCACTTTGCCGACTTCCTCACCAAAGGGTTTTGTAAGTGCAAAAATTTCAACATAGTTCAAGGGGAGACCGGTCTTGGAAGAGAGAGATTTTGTGGGTTACCAAACATAGTGGGCTCAGGAAATCTTCTTATCTGAAAGTGACTGGAGATGGGAAAACTGTTAAGGAGAAGTATCATATAGGCTTGCTCTATTCTTAGTCTTCCCTAGGCATCTGTTTATGGTTACTATTTTTTTTTCCCCAGATACAACATTTATTGTGCCAGGGAAAACATCACTTAGTTCAGGGAGGCTCAAGGGAGGACGAGCAAGTCGCAGGGAGAGTTTATCCTGTCCTATTTTCATAGGAGATGTTTATTATTAGAGACAGAATACTGGGCTAAGACAAAGGAGAGTTCACAGGGTCTGCACTGCCCCAAACCAGCACAACAATCTATTTTCTAAGCCCATAGGGAAACCGGTTGCAAACAAGTTTAACCCTGTGAGTACGAGAAAGCAACTAAGCTGAGTCACCTGCCTCTGCGGCTGGTAGCTGAGACCTGGCCACAGCTGTCAGAGGCACTTTGGGGTGCCTGGGAGCCCTGGTCAGCCCTTCACTCATCAAGCCCAGGTTCTTGAGATCCGAACGATACAAAAACCAGAGAAATAGGTAAGGCAATAGGAGTGATGAAATCCACACATTTTTACAGGAAAAAAGTGACCTTTTGATAAGTCCACAGTTGTCATGGGAGAGAAAAGCAGGAGAAAATTGCCGACCAGCTGTACTTAAGTCACTGGGCAGAAAGTGACTGGGCAGTCACTTTCAGAAAGCAGAATTTCTGCAGCTTCAGCAAAGTGTGAATCACACAGCACCAATCTCTGAATTCAGGGCAATAACATTAAAGACGTTGGTAGTCCCTCAAGAATATTTATTCAGCTGGAGTAGGAAGTATGAAGACTGCTTCGTGCTGTATTTCAAATCAATTCATATCAGTATTGCTGCTTAAAACAAAAATTATGTAGAGATTCCATTAGATTTGCCTTGAATTGATAGATATATCAGCATACACTGTCTTACAGGCCTGCCTGCCTTTGAATAGAAGTGAACTTGATAACTCAGGTGGTCCCAGTCTTGCTCTTTGCCTGTAGTATTTTTGACTAAACATATAAATATAGTCAGCACTAATTTACATGCAACCTAAGAATCTTAGCATGTTTTTAAAAAGGATGAAATCAGTAATATTCTGTAGAAATTAAATTTTTGGTTAGAGATTGAGGACATCAGTGTCCATGCTGCAGTGTTTGATATTCATCTTTAAAATTCCAAAGAAGATTATAATTTTCTATTAAGCTTAATAAGAGGGTCCAAAAGTCCATAGAAAAGATCTTTCTTCTTTTAAATTGAAACCTGTTGTGCTTTCTCAAAAACCCATCTCACATTGCGTGGCCCGATGAAACAAACACTGAAAATGAGTATCTACTGCTTGTATATTTTACTTACCTGTTTTGTAAAAAAGCAGCCTGCTTAAAAGCTTGACCTTTTGAATTATTTCAAAGACTCAATGGACAAGTTGTATCTGATATTTATGTACTTCTAAGAGCTTGCTTCTTTAGTAAGTGAATCATCATTAAAAGTTACAGAAGCATTCAGCAATGAGATTTGGCATGTTCTTTTGGTAATTATGTCATGAATATGATTATCAAACTCAGTGAATGCACACATTTACATTCCCCTTTATGAGAAGGCAAACATCAGTGTCTGGCCATACTTCATAATGTTATCTGTAAGGCTCTTTATTTTTTTGTTCAATGCTGCTTTAAGTAAAAAGACCAATTATTACAAATAACACATGGCAATAATTGAACCTCTCAAGAAAAATACTTCTTAATTACTGTACGCCTGAACTGGAGGGAAGATAAAGAAAAAAAAAAAAAGCTCTACATCTGTTTTATGGTACTTTCATCAGACAAAGGAAGATCCCTATAAAGACTATGACCAAAACCTCCTCTGTAGTCTTTATAATCCTAACCTTCTTGGAGGCACCGGTAAAACTCACTATAAACTCAGTTACGTTCCCGCCAAAATTGTGTGCCAGCAAATATGAGATTCGGTTAGTAACAGCCAAAGTTACAGGGATTTTGCTTATCTGTGTTTTTAAAATGCACTGAGTACACAAAAGAAAAGATATTATCTTTTCCCTCCATTCCAAAGAAAAAACACATTTAGTTTTTAATATACTTTCATATAGCATGTTAGGACTAACCAAAATCCGATGGAAGTAAACGGAAGTGATTTCACTAACTTCAAAGAACTTGGACTAAGTTTGTGGTTTGAGATCACTAATGTAAATGTTGAAAAAATTTCCAGCATGAATAATAACATGATGCAACAAAATGGATGTAGAGTGAAAAGACAATTTTGTAAGGTCCAGATTCTCTCCCAGTTACTCACATTGATTAGAACCTTATTGTTGAATAGACACATTCATTTCTGTGAGACTAGTCAAGCTGTTTACAGTACTCCTCAGCAATAAAGGCAACAGAATCTCCAAATAAAATTAGCCTGGAGAAAAGAACCTGCATTTTTGCTTTTATCGAATTAAGTTTCCATAAACATTTATATGAATAGCATTTTGTTTTCAGGGATGCCAGCAGGAAGAGAGAGTCTGAGGAATAATCATTTGGCTGGGCTATCCTGAGATGATTTTACGCAGGCAAATTTTGCACTACATGAATGAATGTATGAATAACATCTATTTTGATTCAACAGCAGTTCTTTCCAGGACAGAAAGGTGCATTCCTGGCTAAACTACGAGATTTTTTTCCCAAAATATCATCAAGTTTCATTCAACAGAAAAATTGAAATATATCTTCGTTAGAGAGGCAAATGTTGTGCTTTAGAGATATGCATTTGTAGTGAACTGAATTTTAAAACTAAGTATTTTTTTCAAATTCTTAAATTCAACATTTTATTCCAAAATCATCTAAGTGCAATATTTACTATTAAAAAAAAAAAGAAAAAAATAAGGAAACATTTTCTGGCTGAAGCAAGTTGTAAAACTCAGTCTACCTCAATCTCACTAAAATAACAACAAAAAAGAAAAATGCAGCCAAGGATTTTTACTGCTAGTTATTTCACACAACTAGCTTGAAAGCACTTTACGCTAGAACCCCAGAGGACTAGATAGGATTTAAGAGATTTAGTGCTGCTTTCAAAATTTGGCTCACAAACGCCTCTTTCCCCACTGCCACTGAGGCTTGCTTACAAATGTGTGTTTCTGCAAGGATGTGTACAGAGTCTGGACGGACTTTTAGGGATCCATAAGCTAGCTCTGGGAGAGCTTGCACATCGGCTTGGGCTAATGCTGTGCTGTGAAGAGGCACCACGGGACGGGGAGCTCTGCTAAGGCACCCCGCTGTCCTCAGCAGGATTTGGTAGTTCAAGCACACCGTACGCAGGCATGGCCACACTGCTCCCAGCAGGGCACCCGTGATTGCCAGCCTGGGGACCTCACCATCATGCTGGATGGGGTAGAATGGACTAGCTGATGTTTTTGGGGTGGTGATGAAGGGCTTGTGCCAGGACACAAGAAAGACTTCCTTAGGTCACTAGAGAAAAATTAATATGTAAGTGAGCAAGGAACAGTAAGAGAAAGAGATCTTTGTATCACATGTTGGTAGGTGCAAGTGCCAATGGACTTTGTGAACAATAGCTGATTTGAAGCAGGATGTCCCAGCCCCTTACCAGCCCATTTACCCTTAGATCTACCCTTTCCAAAAGACTTCTGTATTCTGTATGTTGTAAGTTTTCCAGTCTTATTCCAACCAGTATTCCATCTACTCAATTTCTTTTGAGCTGTTCCCACAAATAAATGCCAATGGCGGCTGAAGAAAAGTCTCTTAAATGTTCGTGGAGCTATGCGTCACTGCAGGGTGTGCTACAGAAACCTTCATCGCTGTGGAAAATGCATGCCTGCTTACTCTGTTACCTTAGAGAGATGGGCAATCTTGTCTATGGGCATTTGCATCAGTTTCTTGCAGATGCAACAGTTCTGTGCACAGGGTACATGCTGTGATATCTTCCACACCAAGTGCATTCTGCTTCTTGCAACCTCAGTCTGGTTGTGCTTCTTGGATTTTCTCTTAATGTCTTGAGTGCATTCTTGTTACTGCATGTTTCTGTAAGTTTGTGGTTTAGTAATACAGACCATCATAGAATTGTTTTCTTTTATCTCCAGAGCTTTCATTCTTCTCTGGTTCTGCTATGTGGCCTCCCAATCGCCATTGTTTCTTCAAAGTTGAAATCAGAGTCTCCGAAGAATCTTTTTCCTAAGACTTAGATCTCAAGTTACATACCGAGATCTGAAATTACAGAACACATTTCTCTAATAGGTTACAGAGGTTTCAGAAATGCATTTTAGTTTTTTTCATATGCAGCCGATACCATTCAAAACACCATTCTTTAAGGGAGTGTTATATTTTCATGAATCTATTATCATAAGCACAAAATTTTCCTGGCCAAGCAGGTCTTTTTCAGGAAAAACAAAACCCTTCAGTTTTTTGTTCCTTCACTTTTTCTCGCCATCTTCATTTCTTCTCAGTTTTTATTCCTCCTGCTTCTTCTCCTGCTTGTATTTACTGATCCTTCTTAACAATACCTAGCTGACACGATGTCATGTTCTTAGGTGGGATTTAAGAGATGTTTAAACTAGAGCCAATACCCAACATGGCTCTTTACAGTATCAAAAAGGAATTGAACAGAGAAGTAATAAAAACTTGTCCACTTATCAGTGCCAGCACCGATGAACAGCTGCTGGTTTGAGGCAAACTCTTCTCATCTTACATAAGGCCTATGAGGCAGGCAAACTTTTTTTCTGAATTTTCCTGTGTAAGTTTCCTGAAGACCTGGTTCTCCCCGAGCCTTGGCAGTGCTGAGCAGCCCAGGAGCTAAGAACTTTTGTGATTTATAGACCACAGGTACCTCCACCTAAAGGACACAGCTCAGTAGCCATTTTCAGAGCATGTCTGGCAGAACAGACCCTGCACCAATACACATTTCTTCTTGGATTATGCTGAGAAAACAAGAAATGAAGAAAAAAACCCAAAAGCTACCCTAACTTTCCTCATATTGACCAAATTAGGATTCCTTTTCTGTGTCACATAATATTTGTCTCTTTTTATAGAGCAGTGACAATTATATGGCTTTTCTTTTGTCTCGTCCTGGCTAGACTATGGTGATTTGCAACGAAAGTGATGTTTATGTATTCATTTTCACTCTGAGAACAGACTGCTGCTATGTCTGAGAGAAATGTTTAAACTACTTTTGGTTTGCTATTTGTGCTATTGTTTCTTCGGGTGCCTGTGTTGTCCTTTATCTGTCACACCAGCTCACCACTTTAGCTGTTCATTATTTTTTAGACTTTTTTCCTTTGACAATATATGATTTCATCTCTGATGGCCTATTTTACCACAATGTTTCTCTGTAACAGATACATGTAAAAAGCATATTTTCTATAGTCATCTTAAAACATCTTTCATAATTTAAAAAGCTAAAAGTTTTGTTTTGATTTCAGTTTATATAATTGGTATGTCTCCCTTTTTTAGCGATGTAAATAAATCCAATAAAAGGTAGTAATAAGATCATTTATTAATTCAAGTGTTAAAAATGCCTGTAATCAAAATGTTAAAACATCACATCATTTGGTTTAAGGCACCTAACTTTTATGATACAGATCTGAAAAGTCAGACCACTTAGTAGGAAAAAAATATTTGCTGAAACATATAATATATATTATATAATATATTCATGTGTATATACTCTGTTTTTATATATATCTGTCTGTGTATATGCTGAAACACCCTGTCTGTGTATGTACATATGCATATGTGTGTGTGTATATTCTCATGCTGGGTAAGCACATTTTGGCAAATTTTGAAACTGTTTGAAAAACATAGACTGTAGTTCATGTACATAAATCCGCCATCTGAGATGTGTGTTTTATCTGATTTTAGCAAAAAAACAGATTCTGAACTGCACGTTGTTTTTCTTAGAAGGAATTCATTTTCTAGTAGTTTTCTTGTCTTCAAAACACAGGCTTCTATTCATGTTATACACATTTGAATATAGTTCAACTCTGGAAAAAATGGTTGAAATAAAGGCATTTTCTGCTTAATTTGAAGTAAGATTTTTTGCAGCCACAGATTTCTAGGGCATACACTTATGCACACATACTCCCAAGATTTGTCTTCGTTTTTTTTAGTAATAGTATAAATGCACACGAAAAATACATAACCATAAATATATAGGAAAGAAATATGGCTTTCTATTACAAGCAGTTGGACTTTCCTCATAAGAAACAGTTTGGAAATATTACTTGGCTGCATTTGAAATGTATTGATTAAATTACGTATGTCAACACATTCTGAGGGATATATGCAAGTTACCAAATGCTTGTTTTGTTACTAGAAAACCTCATTAGCAGAGGAATAAAATAGCTCATAAGTGAATCTCATTATTTGTCTGTCTCCTTCTGCCATGCCAATAACAATTATATTTGCAAATAACATATTCTGATGTGAGGCACGCAGCAGGTGTGTGTGTGATGGGACTACTTCTGTTGGATGTTGATTACCCTCTGTGTAATGTGAAAAGCTTCCTATTCCCACAGCTTTATGCAATATATCAATGGTAATGGATTCATAATCATTATCAAGCTTGATAGAGGCTTGACTACCGTGACAGATGTCTTCTCAATTTTCCTGTTGCATATGCTCTTTTCCCTCTGGAACAATGCTTACATAAAATTCCAGTATTAATGTATCTCTTTTATGTTGTTTTGTATCAGTTGTTGACTGCAGTGATCAATCTTTTAATTCAGATGAATAGGTAATTACAACCAAATGCCAAACACATCAGCAGAAATTCAGCAACTGTCAAGTAAACCATAGTGACCAGAATTATTGGTCTGTGCTAAAGATAGCACAGGGATGTTATTACACGTTTATGTACCTGAATAGTGTTTCCATTGGCAACAATAATACTTATCTGGTACTTTGTCTTAGCAAAAGGCAATAAGTAAATCCGTTCTTTTTCATGCTTATCATGAGATTAACACAAATGAGTGTGCAGTAGTGCTGATCAAGTGCTGTCCCACCTTTAGCAGGGTAAATTTCTTTAAATATATAAAACAACAGAAGAGCTCAATGGTGCTCTAAGTATTTCAAGGAAAAAGAAAAAAAAGGAATCTCCATGTTTTCTTTTGACAACAATGTTTTTCTTCCCTGAAACATTTATTTCCATGTATTTCCTGTGTTGATCATTTGATACTGAATTTCCAGAAGACTGCTGTGATCAAAAAACAGATGTATTCTACTTAAAGGAGGTTCTTTCAATTCCTGAGCTTGATATTTTTCCCCTTTCTTCACTTTGGGCTCTATCCTTTATGGTGCAGCTACATAATCCTAGAGAGCTTCCTCAGGAGTTCAGAGCACCCAGCTCAGCTTAAAACGTCGATGCCCCTGGACACAAACATATGTGTGCTTGTCATATGTCCACATACACTTTTTCCCCAAATTATTCACCATTTGTTTAGCTGTAGTCTAAGACTCTTTTTTACTGTAACAAACAGCTCTCCTCTACTGAGAACCTCCTGTGATGAGTATGGACTTTTCTGATATTCCTGCTCTCTTGGAGCACGCTACAGAAAGCCTCTCCTCCTTGGGACAAAAAGGGGTTTTTTGTTAACATCAGTCTATTTTAGACTAACAGAAAAGTAATGGGAGACAGAGGCCAGTGGGTTCAGCTTCCATAATAAAGGCTATTGTGTTTTTTCAACAAGTTATAAATTACTTGCAAAGAGCTATCTTTTCTACGTGAACTCATGTGTTTCTGCTATTTTCATACAATAAAAAAATCACAGGAAACTAGGATCCCAAGAGGTTATCATCTACTGCATTTCTCTGCTGCAAGACAGGATGTATCAGCTATACATATTCTGATATATAGTGATCTAACTAATTAAAAACTTCTACTACTGGCATATCCACAGCCTCCTTCTATCATTTACAGTATTTCATAATCTTTCCATGTAAGATTTTCTAATGTCTAACTATAGCATTTCCTGCTGCAATTTAAACTCATCCTTTCCTATTTTTTACCAATCCTGTACATGGATAAATGATTATTCTCTTCCTCTTGGCAAAAATGTTTACATGCTTAGTCTGATCTTCCCCTATTCCCCGACTAGCTCCAGTCTTCTCTCCTTTAGGCTACAAAGAACCAATTATTTCAATCTTCCCCCAAAGATCATGTTTATTCTATTATCTGGGAAGTAATAAAAGCATTGAATGAAATTAAATCTAGTTTCTAAGGTTTTCTATGGAATACTTTTTTCCACTTATGCCCTTGAATATTTCCATAAGTAACTGATCTCCGGTTATGCATACGCAGATGGGTTTGCATCTTCCTTACATTAGTTTCTTCAAGATTGAGTTCCTGGCTTGCTCGGGAGCATGTATTTAAAACAACTGCCTTCAAATATTTGTTTGACTGATTGTTCCAGGATTTTCCTTGGGAACTGAAATCAAACTGATTAGTCTTTAATTTCTTGACTCCTTTTTAAAATTATACAGTGTATTTGTCCTTACCTAATCTTTCAACACCTCATCATTCAACATCGCTTTCCAAAGACAGTAGCTTTGTGATTGCTTCAGACAGGGCTTCAAATATCCTAAAATGAAGCTGATCTGGTCCAACTAATTTGAAAACTCCTAAATTAGATGTGGACTCCTTAACCTGTTTTTTTCCTTATTCTTCCCTTCATTTCGCTCTATCTATCTACTTTAGGCACCACTTCACTGAATTTTTAAATGGGAAATTTAGACCATACAGTATAACAGTCTCTGTTCCTTGTTTCTAGATCACATGTACAAATGAAGATACATGCCAAGAGAATTCCCAAACCGGGCAGGGAGTTGTCTAGTGAATATAAATAGCTCCAGGGCTAGGCGGTCCTGGTAAAGAGGCAGATGTGGTTCACAGGCTGGGGATTACTTGGGTTCTAAGCACCTGAACTCCAGTTCAGGCAAGATTTAAGCAGAATTAGTCCCTGTACTTGCTTTCTTCAGAAAGTCAATTTTTCATTTAGAAAAAAAAAAAAAAAAGATATTGAAAACAATTTTACCAGTGTACAATTTTACATAGGTGTCTCCTTTTTAGAAATTGTAGTCATTCCAGGGACTGTCTAGATAAAACTAAAGTGAAAAATTATGACAACCCTGCACTTGGAATGAATACAATATGTTTACTGCTGGTGAGTGTTTTAATAGCGTTAATTCAAATATGCTGATATTTCCAGATAACTTCAAAACTGGAGAGGCTATAAACACTCAGGGAGGCTGGGCTTTGAAGTGAACATGGCCCTGAGGATTTTCAGGTAAGTAGGTGAGTTTTGCTATCAACAAATGCAAAGTCTCACAGGCAATGAGGGGAAATAAACAAGGTACAAAAGGAGAAGAAAAAAAATGACAATGAAGCAGTATCCATTTTGTGAAATCAAATTTGCTTTCCATTTTGCAGCTTTTCTAAGGTTGCTTTTTCAGACCACATGGAGCTGTGACTGGAGAGGGCTCAACATTTATTGTTTTCCATTGATTCAAGGGAGCTCAGACTGTCAAAGACCTGGGAGCAAAGTGAATTTCCTCTTGGACATGGGCTCGGCTTCAAACAGGGAAAAGGAGATTTGGACTCGGGTTTCAGCTCACAGAGACCCAGCTCATGCTCAGACAAGCTGTTGCAGAACAGAAGTAGAAGGGGCAGGGGCCAAGGTGCAGCACTCGGGTGTGGCAGAGGTCTGCCAGAAAAGCATCCAGCCCTGGCAGCTGAACCTTCTGCCCAGTGCTCATTGAGTGGTCACAGCCCACCTGGAGCTACCTGAACCTGGTGCTACAGGTCTGCTGCCACTTTAACCTACTCACCCCTGTTCTTTAGTTACCTTCAGCAAAGTTTGAGAATGAAACTGGGAAATACCTGTGTGGGAACTTCTCTTTTAAGATCTACTTATGAAAACACTTGATTTACCAAGTATAATAAAAATAGTATGTCTATAAACTGGAGTCAAGATCAAAGCCCCTTTGTGCTTGCTACTATTCAAAGCACAACCTAGAAGCAACCCTAAAAGCTGGCCTGGCATAGTACTCTTTTACATATCGAGCTGGGATTTGTAAAATGCAATCATGCCAACACTAGCAGGTACGGAAGCAGTAAACTGAGTGCTTCTCAGGTTGGACCTACTGAAAATGCATGACAGACCTGATGAGCCTTCCAGACGGGACTCCTGCCCCACCAGAGACAAATCTGTTACTCAAGGAAGTGGCGAATTATTTTCAAAGTTAATTCAAGTTGTTTAAAGAACTACACAGCAGCTGCAAGGAGACTTTCCTTCCCCACAGCAAGAACCCATCACAAGAGGGACTGTGCATCTGCACGGCCTTCCTCCCCTTGCCTTCCCAGATAGGCAAAGTGGCTCTTCACAGGAGGAGGGTTGGTGACATCCCCTCCAGCGGTGACAAACCGACCACTCAAGCACAAATGGCAATGCTCCCCACCCCTGGGAATGGCTGAATTCCAGAAAGGAGGTTTGAGTTCGTACTACTCATCTGAATCTGTGCATATGTATATACACGCAGGGCTACAGGTTGTGACACAGTTTTCATTTAGTTAATGAAATTACAAGCCATACGGTTAATTAAAGAAATATACTAAAAAAAAAAAATCAAATTAATGAATTATTCCTCTCATCCATAAAAAGATCATGTTCCTCATTAATACAATCAGACTTTAGTTCCTGCTCAACTGTAAGAGGGCGTGTGCTATTCATTTTAGATTTTATTTTATCTCTTCATGTTTCATAATCAGTAATTCTTACTTCATTAAGAAATCACTGGCATATTCAAAAGGAGGCTGGTGAGATAGACCAGACTTTAATGTTGGATTGAGAAACTAGTTTGTTTCATGATTTAATCTAAAATAAGAGTGAAAAAATGTATCAAGCATAACTGCCAAGATATCACAGACCTTCCAGTTTTGCCTGGACAAAAGATGATCAGTGAACTTTTTTACAATGCATCTAAATTAAACTGTAATTAAACTGCTGGTTTTAGAATGAGGGAAAATCTAGAATGATCTAATGGTTACGAGACTGTCAGACACGTTGGAAATATATAAGTGCAGGCTTCCCTGAAGTCACATCAATATTAATTGAGAATTTAACTCTGGGCACTGGGTTGTCCCCTTGCTTCTTTGTTTCTGATTAGCAGCTCCAACCGCTGTCTATAGTTAGGGCCCCAACGCCAAATGACATTTTAATAAGTAGAGAAGGAAATAAGATGCTATACCATAATTCCATTAAACAGTTTTAACAAGCCCACGAGTGATGTTTTTGTACATTTCTAAGATTAGAGATTTCAGATTTAAAGTGGTAGATTTGTTATCACAAGCCATTTAGGATTTATTTGAAAAAGGAAAAAAAAAAAGAAAGGTTTTTGCTGTTATACAGTGCTTGAAAATTAGGTGCTGGCTTTAGGTTGAAATTCATGATGCTGCATCTAGTGCCTAGGGGTGTAGTTCCATATTGCAATACCTCTGCTGGCAACGCTGGTTTGAGAGGTTCTCATCCTGAGGGTTTTGTTCCCACCACCACCCTCCTGAGTTTTCCTTCCTCTCAGTCGTGTTGATTAAGCTGTTTGTGAAGCCACAAAAGGGTATGAGCGATCAAGCGGCAGCACAGCCCTACAGAGAGCTGCACATGCCCAGCTGCGGGGATGGGTGTGCAGGATTAAGGGAAGGTGGGACCTTCTTTAACCAGGATTGTCCCTAGTGACAATGGGAAGGGGCACTACACAACAAGTGACAAACACGTTAGGGGGAGAAATTAATGTATGATTTCAGGGTAAGGAACGTAAATTTTTTTTCTTCTCAGAGCCTTATTTCGGAAAGGTCCGTTCCCTGACATGGTTCACAGCACAGCAAGAGTGATAAGGGCTTGGGTGAGCAAACAGTACGCTCTGATGTGTAGGGAGGAATCCTGCAAGCAAATATTGCCACCTGTTCTTTCATATGGGGAAACAACAGGGTAGGCTCCCCGTGGGAAGCGGGCGGTGAAGCCGATTGCCTGAGGCAAACCACCGGGAACCAGCAGCATCACCCTGCAGGCCGCCATCAGGACACGTGGCAGGGAGAGCCCACGGCTCATCCTCCACCAGAGTCTTCTGCTCTCTGCGAGTCACTGAGGCAACAGTATAGTGGATCGCTCTCCTGAACTCAGTTGCCCGAATCCCGCCTGTGTCATATTTTAGTGCGGGGGAGAGGGTTGGGTCTAGCTATTACCAATCTTTTGAGATATTGCCTCGCTGACACAAGCTGTAAAAGTGGTTTTCTAATACAATAGGTGGGTGTTCGTATTATTATGGTGCTTAATCACAGTTTACATGACAGTTTATTGCACTTGTAGCTATTATCTCAGATCCATAATTTAAAAGTGCCATATGTTTAGAATTATTAAATTAGCATTTCATTAAGGCAAGGGATAAGGTGTGAGAGTTTTTTTTCTTATTTATTTGTCATTTAAAAAATTAATTTTGTTAAAAAAGTGAAGCATTACTCAAAAAAAAAAACCTACAAACATCCATTTCAAACTACCTTTACACTTTAGATCTTTATTCCTCTGACCATGGCAAAAATAAAAGGAATCAAGCTCTTTTCCCCCATCTATCCATCCAGCCACCCCCTAAAAGAAAACAAATCTATCAAAAATTCGAATGTAAGAGCTTGTAACTGTGTAATTCAAAATTTCCAATGAATACAACTTAAGTGAACCCAAAAGCCAATAAAAATCAAATAAAATCTAAGAAAATTTTAATTTACATTTAGGAACCAGGATGTTGACATCTGACAAATAAAATTGAAAACCCTTAGCCTGTTACACTAAAGTTTTATTAAATATCCTGGAGAATGGAGATTATCTTTCTAATCACTATTTAAAGAAAGTGACAAATCAGAAAATGTAATTGATTTTTAGACTCATAGCACCTCTGCATTTCTCTGGGAGGATCCAGAAACTTGGCACTTTTCTTTACCATTCAGGAATCTTAGCAAGATACTGACATAGGTGTCACCCTAATTTTTGGAACACCTTTTTGCATATATGACTCTATTTTCTTTTTGAGGCACAGGATGTGATCTTCTCATCAGTGAAAATTGGACAATCCTTCACCAAGGTCCTCTGTGGAAACAGCATCACACCATATTTCACCACAGTTTTACTGAAAACTTTCAGTACAGAGGTGATATATTCTGACCTATAGATTGAGCAATGTACATAGTGGTACAGTGGCTGCTTCTTCAGGATCAGTCTCACAGGACAGAGTCTCACAAGCAAATGGAAATATCAGCCTTGTACTAATTTTCAGAATTTGCTAATGATCTTGGAAAGGTCTGAAACCAGATGATCCCTATGTCCTACAACTCAGCAAGCCAGTTCTGCTCAGCAAAATACCTATATACACACTTATCTGTATCTATATATACATATATATAAAACACAGGATCTTGGCCTTTCCAAGTCAGGGTCTTTTTCCTAGATTCACTGAATGAAGACCTAAGAGAGGGTGGAGGAGGAGCTAAACCAGAAAGACCTGAATGTCAAATTTTACAGGGTCAAATCTTGCAACCAAAATTCTTTAAATAATTTTGGCACCAATGCATATGGATTGTCTCCATATGCACGGAATTTCAGCATGACTGCTCATAGACTGGAGTCCCTGGGCTTCTTTCAAAGGGCCTCTGACTTGCACTGCAGTTTAATATTTTCTTACATTAATACATTCAACAACATCTTTAAGCTATTTAAATCCAGATTAGTTTTCTCTTGATCCTTAATTATATCCTTTCAAATCAAATTTCCATCTGTTCTTCTTTAAAGTTTCCAACATCATATCTTGGGAAAGAAACATAACAAAATGCAGGCTATTTCCTTGATAATTAAATAAAATAAAATACAACTCCACTTTATAAAATGTATCCTTTTCCCAGGTTCAGAGGAGCTGTGTTTCCTCCATTCTTGAGAGCTTTACAAATGGAAAGTCAAGGCATTTGTGATATTTATGAGACTCCAGTTTTGACAACAGATGAACAGGGCTTTTTGTCACACTCTTGGCTTTAGACACATAAACTTTTTTTTTGGATGCATCTAAACCCAAAATGAAACAGTGTCTAAATACAGTCAGCAGAATTTGCTAAGATTGATCGCGGTTATTACCGTGCATGTTTCTAGCTTCCCTTTTGAATATATCTCCAAAAAATTGGTCTAACTTGTAAGAAAAATAGGAATCTGGAAGTTAATAATTCTTTTCACACTATGGACAGCAAAACACTTCTTTTCTTTTATGACTGACCCCCAACAAAGTGGTAAAGTGGTTCTGACAGACTATATATTTCTGTCTGTAAGTTAAGTTAAAGCAATGAGGTTTAGGTCTTTCAGTTACAACGGTGAGATAATATTGCCTTCCATGAAAAATATTTTGAAAGATATATTTACAAATCTTGTTCTTCACCGTTTTCCATTTAACTTTTAAAAATGAAATTAAAATCATAGAATCATAGAATCATAGAATCACAGAATGGTTTGGGTTGGAAGGGACCTTTAAAGGTCATCTAGTCCAACTCCCCTGCCATGGGCAGGGACATCTTCAACCAGACCAGGTTGCTCAGAGCCCCGTCCAACCTGACCTCGAATGTTTCCAGGGATGGGGCATCTACCACCTCTCTGGGCAACCTGTTCCAGTGTTTCACTACCCTCATTGTAAAACATTTCTTCCTTATAGCTAGTCTAAATCTACCCTCTTTTAGTTGAAAACCATTCCCCCTTGTCCTATCACTACAGGCCCTACTAAAAAGTCTGTCCCCATCTTTTTTATAAGCCCCCTGTAAGTATTGAAAGGCTGCAATAAGGTCTCCCTGAAGCCTTCTCTTCTCCAGGCTGAATAACCCCAACAGTCTCAGCCTTTCTTCATAGGAGAGACGTCCCACCCCCCTGATCATTTTCATGACCCTCCTCTGGACCCGCTCCAACAGGTCCATGTCTTTCTTGTGCTGAGGGTTCCAGAGCTGGATGCAGTACTCCAGGTGGGGTCTCACCAGAGCAGAGTCGAGGGGCAGAATCCCCTCCCTCGACCTGCTGGCCACATTTCTTTTATAATAAAGTAATTTCCTACATGACATGGTTCTAAGAAAAACTGTAGAAGCTGAAGCATTTAACAGAAATGCTTAAGGGCAAATCTACTTGTAGAAATGTTTGGGGGCAAACCTACACGCTGCAACATAATTCAGTTCAGTCTCAGATTAAATGAGCTTTGATTGAACATTACACTGACTTAATGTATTAGCTTTTAGTATTGGAGTGATCATAGTGGGAAAAATATTCAGGATCTCTGCAATTTGTTGTCTGCTATAGACTAGCACAGTAGGGGTTAACAGAGGGCATAGCACTATGGTACTGAGCATCATCAGCTTCCTCACTCATTTCAGTGAGGTCTTAATTCAGCTGCCCATTGATAATGATCAAGGATTAACACTTCCAGCTGTTGTAACCTAGAGGGCATGGCATTGCTCTGCACAGTTTACAGTGGGCGAAGTCGCATTTTGCTGCCAAGTAGGGAATGTTTTGGAGAGGTGCCCATCTATTGTTCCCCTTCCAGGAGACAAGCACAGAAAGTCTAGAGCCCAGGGACAGATTTTGGGTCTGCAGTCTACTGAGACTGATGTCTTATTTATTACATCTATAAGAATTCATATTTCCATGGTAATAGGCAAACTCAGAAAAAAATAGTAGTCCTCATATTTCCCAAACTTTTAACACAAAATTTGGAAGGAAACAGAATTCCAGAAAAAGAACTATCGAATCTTACTGAAACTGAAAAGAATAATAATTAGTATTTTTCCTACTATCTACTGTGCTTGTCAGGCACATTGTTCTATCGGAAGTACAGGTTACAGCATTTAAATAATAGCTTGTCCAATTCCAGAAATACACGTAGACTATGTTAAATATTTGGCAGAAACTCAGGCAAATCTCATGTGGATATACTCTGTCCAATCATGAAATTGCATTTCCTGCCAATCCATGATGCAAGTCGTTTATTTACTGATGAAATGATTTTTTAAATTCCATTCTGAGATATAGGAAATAACTGTAAACAAACCCCCCATCCCTCTATTTGCCTGGTGTTCAAATCAAAGTTAGATCTGAAAGCACAACAGATGCAATTCCACTAAAGTTCACTCTGTTACAAGGCTCTAAGTCAAAGGATATGGTGTCTGGCTCACGAGTTAGGGAGGTATAGGTGAGTACACTTACAGCTCAGAGTAAAATAGAAAGTATTTTGTAATGGTCTTTGAAAACCTATAGAATGTGATGCATAATTAAAAGCAGAAAATACACATGTATAGATCTTCAGCTGATGTACATAAACATTTCTCAGAGGAGCTATAATGCATGCCCTAACTTTTCTGGATTTTGTTTTATTTTTAAATTGAGCTGTCAAGTGAATCCTTCCTCAAACATCCTCAAGTGTTTGAAAAACTATCATTGTGTGATGGTCACCTTCATGAAAATCTCCTATGCTTCGAAGTTTACAAAAACTTGATGATCAGTATGAAATGGATTATGGCTGTGCTGCCATACAGTACCAGTATGCCGGTATCGTGTAATAAAGCAGGATGTATGGATACTCTAATGTAAAGCATCTAGTAAAAGCAAGGAATAGTGAGGTGATAAAGGTTGCTGACGGCAAAGTTATTCAGAATAATCAAATCTACAGTGAGCTGTGAAGAGCTGCAGAAAGCTTTCACATTACTGGAGAGACAGGGTGATAAAATTGCAAATGAAATTCAATGTTGATAAAAGCCAAATGCTGAGGAAAAAATAACCCTAACTCTACATTTTCTAGTGGTACTCTACCTCTACTTCAATGATACCAGCTGTCATTTTTTCAGAGATGATCTAATTGATACATATTTAACTAAAATCTAGGCAATTGGTCTGTGCTTGTCTTTAGCTTTGAAAGCTGTTGTTTTTCTTTCAGATCTGAATATCTTATGTGCCCAAGAGCTTGGTTTTTATTTTTCAAAATATACCAGTTGTCTAATGAAAGATATTAGTTCTGCTTACAGATCTCATCCCGCTTAACTGCATATGCATAATGAGCTCTTCTCATTGTATCCCTTGAAGACATCCTTGTTTTGTCTAGACCCAATCAAAAGCCACTAATGAACTTCATACATTAATGGTATGTACACGTTTGCATAAAATATGCCTGTAAATCTACATGTTTATATAAAATATCAAGTCTGATGTACTGGAAAGATTCGCACACAGATTTATGAAGTGGGTTCCCAGCTGAAAAGAACATTTTGCCCTCTGTAAGTTAAGAATTTAAGTGGTCTGCTGAGAGGGGGAGATATTCTGGAGAAGGAGGGCAGTTAACAGTGCAGCAAAAGACAGAACGAACTGTCTCTTGAATAAGCCACAGCTAATGAGTGTTTCTGCAGGACACAAATTCACAATATATTGTTCCAGAACATCTCAAGAATAGGAATACACAGTGCCATGTCAGCTGCACAAGCCACTTGAAGGGCTGGTAATAAAAGGGGTGTCTATGGAAAAAAGTTTTGCATGTGCCAAAAAGCTCTTCAGCCTTCAGCGATATAGTGGGGAGTATAATTGAACCCAAATACTCCAGGAGAAGCTTATGACAACTCTAAATTTTATTTTACCACATTCAGGAAAGTGAAGTTGGCATCATTGTGAATAGTTCTCTGAAAGTGCCAGCTTAGTGCTCAGCAGCAGTCAGAAAGGCAAATAAAATATTATGAACTATTGGGAAAGGAGCAGAGGACAGAACAGAGAGCATTGTTAGGCCACTGTATAAATATCTAATGTGTCCATAGCTTAAAAACTACATCTCATCTTTAATGGCACTATTTAAGTACAGGGAAGGTTGTCCAGGATGATGAGGGATGTGGAACGGCTACCATCTGAGGAGCAATGAGAACTCACTGCAGAAATGTCTGAGGAAGATAAGGGTGCACTGTAGACAAATCCATGGAGGGCAGATTAATCATGGAAGTCTGGACGCAGCCTCCAACATGAGAAATCCTTAAATTGCTAATTGCTGGATGCAACAGGGATCTTACTACGCTCACCTTGGTTCACACCTTTCCTAAGCAGACACTGCAGGTGAGTGCTGGAAATGGGCTCCAAGGCCAGGATTGCACCCTGACATGGTGCAGTTGAGCTGTTCCTGTGCTAGCACGGACCCATGCCAGTACATTCAGACACAGAGGAGAGGGACAGGTTTGCTCTCATTTACTGGGGGAAAGTTTGAATTCTAGAGTGCTGGAGAGGATTTCTGGATCTATTTCCAGGGTGCTCTAAAAAAAAAAGAGGTCTAAGCCAGAGAGCGCTTGGTCAAAGATCATGTGCCTTTAGTGCGTCACTGTAGTTGGTCAAGTCTTCTCTGTGGGTGGGTTTAGGACAAGTTTTGTTCCTCCTGGCTTTTCCAACTAGAAAAGACTCTCTCATGTCCCTTGGACAAAGTTTTGGTGCCTTGGTGGGAGATCTTACCACATTACTGAAGGTTAATTACAGTAGCAGGACTTCAGGAATGAAAATGAGGAGATGAGCCCTAGAAACAGACCTAGCCCAGATGCAATAACCACTGCCCTAGGAGTGGCCCAAGAATGAAGAGGCGCAAGAAAACTTTGATGATTCCTGGGAAACCAGCAAGCCCTGTTAGCTAACCAGAAGAAATATCGCTGATGTCTATTTCAAGTGTTGAATGTTCCTGAGAGGAAGCTATGTTTCTTCTTCAGGTTAGCTCCAACACAGCACTAGTCTTCACTACAGTCATTATTAATGTATGCTCTTTGTGCTTCCCAAAAGAGTGTGGTGGTGGGGAGAATGATTTATATATGCATTTCCTCCCGCTTTGTGGACTAAAATATTCTTATTATGCATCATTAACAGACAGCTCCTGGTACACAGGAATAATAAATTAGCACCTGACCAAAAAAAAGAAAGAAGTTAAGTACACATTGTCTCAGAAATATTGACACTGAATTTTACTGTTGGGCAATGTAGATGAGCCACATGAAAGAGTAATAATATACACCAAGGTCTGAGCTCTGTGATTTACACTGTCCCGCTGGAGGTGTTTGAAATGAAACACTAAAAAAAAAAAAAAAAGAAAAACACAGCAGTAATTAAAGCCTCCAAATGTTGGAGGTTTATTGGCTGAACGTTATAAAGAGTTCATTCATAAAACTCCTGGCACTCACAAAACAGTCAAACTATAGTCTGTGAAATTATTTTACATTTTACACATTTCTTGTTACATTTTTCCCAAGATGTTTGTGGTTTTCTCTTTGCTCTCTGAGGGGGAAGGAAAGGTGGGCCACTCAAGTTATATGATACAGGTATGCTAGAAGCATGGATGCAGGACTAACTTGTTCCCTACTCACATCGCCGCTGCAATCTGACCTATATATGAGGTGCAGACTGTGAATCCAAGCAGAGACGTAGTTTTGCTTTGTCTGCACACAGTGTTGTGCTCACCAGAACATCGAGACTTTAATGTATTTTACTTTTCTAAGCTTGCTGTTCTTTTTTCTTTCTCTTCCAAGATAGAATTACAATGAACTAATGCCCTGACTTTTTAAATTAGAAAACGGAATAGTTTAAACAGTACCAAATGCTTAATCTATGCTAACACATTTAAAGAGGTAACATTTGCCTGTACTTAATCTCTCACACTCACACGCACATCTTGCAAGGACTCAGGAGGAAAAGAAAATATTTTTAATTGTACTACCAGACAGCAGGAACAATCTGATGTCTTTCAGACAGAGGTAAGCTCCATGAGCTGACTGAGATTGAATGGGAGAGAGCTGCCCTTTGTTATGTCTACACAGATGTGCCTTCAAGCAAGCTTGAAGTCTGCCTTGGCGTGCAACCAGCCATTTCAGGGTTGCGTCCAAACCTTTGCTCTTTTCCCGTTAGCACCGGCCGACTGGTGGGCAATTCCTGCCGTTGGCAGGGGCAGCTCTGGGGAAGGGAGGCGTGAGTCACCAGCTCAGCCTGGCACATGTCCTGCTGGTCCATGACCAACAGCGCAGCTCTGGAGGGTGAACAAGTGGCTTCTGCACCAGCCTGCCCTGGACCGCCCGCAGGGGCTCAAGGGGAGGTGGAAGGGCTCCAGACCTGGACCTGGGCCTGGGCACTGCCCATGAGGCAGGAGATGGCATGTGTTTCATACCGGCTGCTCTGGCCCAGTCCTCTGGGAGAGTAACAGCTCAGGAGCACAAGTTTTAGAGACTTCCATTTTGACACAGGCCATGCTAAGAGCTCCTGCAGAGCTCCACGTGAACTAAGCTATCCTGTCTTCTGCCCATGCTTCTTTCAAAGTTAAATTCCCTTCAGATTTTGAAATAACTTGAGATTACATCCTGGTCTGAACCTTCTGCAGTGAAACAGCAGAAAACTTTTGATGGGAACCACAGGGCCACCGCTCTCAGGACTGAATCTATGGTCAGAGGCGTACCTCTAAAGATTCTTTTGCATAAAGTAAAGTTCTTGCTTAAATTTGGAAACGTTAGATAAATTGTAATTCTCAATTTACTGACTTCAAGCAATTAAGCTTTAGAACTTAAATTAACTATTTCTGATTAAATGTGATCCATTATTGCACCTGTGCCAAATACTAGTTCCAAAATAAGTATACTGGAATATCCTGAAAACTAATGGACAGTTAAGAATCTTGTTGCTACTTAGAAGACAATTTTTATTTTTTTCCCCTTCACATTTAATAACTGAGTATATCCCCTTTAAAACAATTTCTTTGGTCAAATTACCCCAAGTAATAAATTTACCTGGTTTTAACTTCTAAGAAGGACTCCTTAAAAATTCTTATTTGACAGATTTTTATCTATTATTGTTTTGATAAAAGAACAGGCAGTTATTTCATTCCATCTCTTTTTCTGTTGTTATGGTGAAATTATTCTGTATAACTATGGTTTGACTACAGGTATGTTCTCGTCATAACACTCATAATACTACAAGTTTTTTCTGGAAAATTATAAATTTTAATTCTGAGCAGCATGGCAGTCTTCTTTTGCATCAAGACCTTCTTAGTTGTAGCCAGAAGAACACAATAATCTCCTTCTCCAGATTAAAAAAGAATTGCTACTTTTATACTTTTTGTGTATTGCAACTTCCACTCCCCTCCTCAAATGTGCTACAGGACACATTATTAGTCTTGAAAACTTTGATTCAAATGTCTATAAATGAACAATATTTAGAAAGAACAGCTCTCCAAAACAAATTGCTTTGGGGGGGGTGAAATCAAATACCCATGGAGGTCCATGAGAACAACTATTGTGGAGTTCAATAGGCTTTGAGTCATGGGGCACAGGCCAGTAGCACATGAATAATAAATAGGGAGGTGATGAAATGCATTGAATACATCTTTCTAGAGCAGGCTGAGGTTTGCTTTCAGATGTACCAGCCAGCTGGAATACCACAGAAGAGCCCTCAGGTTCTGCTCACACCCAGCATTTGAGGAGACACCACCCTCAGTTGTTATTAAATATACAGTCCCATGGAAGAAGCTTTTAAATGCAAGAAGCTGATTAAGATCCAGATTGTGACATTTAGCTACAGGCCTAAAATGGTGACTATGCCCTTCTCAGGATAGCTCCAGACACACCATGCCTGAGGTGGTGCAGTCCCTTCCCCGTGGTTTCAAGCCCTGTAGTGTGGATGAACTGGTAATCTTCCTGGCATCTGGATGTGCTTTTTCCTATCCAGATTTCCAAATAAAGCAGAATTTAATGCATTTTTTCTTTTTCTTGGCTTTTATTTGGACATTAACACCCAAAGTAAGGATTTGAGGAATACGCACATTATTAATTCATTTTGCCTGACACGGAGGACTTTCCCCAGGTGTGTGCTGTAATGCTTCTGTTGCTGTGTTGAATGGGATGGCAGACGGGAGGAAGGAGTTTGTCTTCTCCATTATCAGCTTCCTCCATCTTGAGCTAAAACCACAGGAGCTGACAGGAGAATTCTTTAGAGCTGTCATTAGGAGAATGATGAGAGTTATTAAATCTGATGACTGTCCACTCAAATGAACCACTCCTGGAGAAAGTATCTGCAATTGACTGAACCTTGGAGAGAAAGGGGGAGATGAGCAATAGGGTATTTGAGGGGAGACCACCATCTTTTGATTAGACTAATTAGGAATCTCCTAAAAAGGAGACAAGCTGTCAGACTGCTCTTTTTAGAGAACAGGTGGAAAGATATGGAAGAAATTACCAGATTGGATCAAGAGATGAAAAAAACAGTCTTCCAGAAAATAACATATGTGCTAGAGAGAGAATGTTTGTTTCCTTACAGTCTTAATCACAAGGAATAAAAGACTCTTGGAAAACCAGAGGCAGAGAAAAGGCTAAGGCTTTAACATTTTTCTTCAAAGTTATATACGGGATCCTTGATAAAGTCTGTAGCCTGCTCCAACTGTAATGTTGGATCCCTGGACCCAGAATATCCATCACAAGAGAGGTGTGGGAAAGAGTGCTCTGAAGTTGAGAAGATTTTTGTGAGGAGGGCCAGATCTGTTTCTGGGAGCAAAGACAGGTGGCAGTTTATTCAAAGGCCTAAAAGAACTCTGGAAACAAGCAAAGGAAACTAAAGAAACTCAAAACTAAAGAAAAGCCAGAGAAAGGGACAGAGCTGCAGCCTACTCAAGTCAAAAAAAGTTTGAAGGTGCATGGGCCCTATGTGATGGAGACTTCAACTAGGTAGTGTCCAGCTGAGGATTTCTAGCTTTTGGTTCCAAATGAAGCCTTTGCAATTCTGTTCTTGTTTCTGACTTGCTGTTCATGTAGATATACAGATATTTCTTGATCTCTATAATTAGCATAGCAAAGCACATGAATGTTCCCATTTAGACCAATGAGTCTATTTGCATGCTTAAATGCCTTATTTGACAGGGTTTATGAACCCAATCCAGCAGCACTCGGTGAGGACAATGAAACTCTTTCCCCTGACATGAATGGATAGTGGTTTGGGTCTGGTACAGGTAACTATTTATGCTTGCCAGGCTGTTATGGGAAATAAGCACCGTCCTTTTATGAGAAGGAAGTACAATTATACCGTACCAAGAAACCATGTCCCTCAGGCTTTCAACATTCTTCCCAATGAATGAAGCCTTATAATTACCACCCCTACCTGTGAGAGCTTGCTAATATTGCATGGGTAAGACTCAGAGTTTAATATCTCTCTTTCAAAAAAGCAATAACAACAACAAACAAACCCCTGCGAGCAGCCTGTGGCTTAGAAATGATGCTGTGTTCCTGACACTATTACCTTACATGCAAATATTTTTCTCTCCTTTGCTGTATGTTTTTTTTTTCTTGTTTGCTCAGCTGGTAACATGAATATGTAGATGATCTAACACAAATGGCTCAGCATCCCTGTAGGCATGTCTCACCACAGGTCCTTAGGTAGAAGGATCAGAAGGGGATAAAACCCAAAGGATTTACTGCTTAAGAGGCACATTGCTTCACCTGAGTAGAGGACTAAGAAACTTTCTTAGTGCTCAACCGTGCCACCCTTCTGTCCAGTTGCTTTGGGCACACAATATTTTCCCTCACTGCCTGAAACAGATGCTGTAGCAATTATGAGCTTCTTTCAGAAGAGCTGCTATTGTGAATAAAGTATCATTTGCACAAAAGTGTAAGATATAGAATAAGGTTAATTATTGTATCCTTATTAGAAGCATATAGATGTTATGATTCTGGTCTTCCCTTCTCTTTATGGGTTCATGAGTAATGGGCTAATGGTACTTTCGTGACATAAGTGCTTTAATTTTCTGCTTTACCCACACCTCAGCATCATGAGTAAATTTCCCAGGTAGGGAGGCACATTTGGGAAGTTTGGCCAAACTCAACTCATTCTGGTGAACTTGCTTGTTTTTACAAGCTAGGATTAGCTATAATTTCATGAACCAATCCCGAAAAAGACATAAATATAAGAGGTCCTGTGGACTTAAACTATAGTTGCCTTGAAATCTCCAGTTGTTTTTCTCACTTACTGACAGAGACGTACTACGCATGTGCCTTTAGTGTCACCGAATTAGACCCTCGAGCATACTTTAGTAAAGCTGGCCAGGAAGAAAGCTTTGTTGGTTTCCAGGTGAAAAGAACACAGCACCTGATGGCTCTTGCCTGTAGTAACATCTCCACATTCTACAGCATAAATCTTCCCCAACGTGCAAGGGAAAAATGCATTTTCTTTGCCTATTTTGTCTTTGTCGGTGACATTTCAGTTTCCTGCAGCAGTAGGGTGAGCGTGATGTGAAGGTGCAGGATACAAGGCTGGCGGTAGGCATTGGGTTACCAAAAGGACCAGCAGGAGTGAGGCAGATATTTTGATGTCCACAACAATAACTCGACCTGCAAGGGCAGTTACTCCTGTGCTACCCATCATAATCCTTTACACAGGAGCTGCAAAGGGGTGAGGAGGCAGGAGGCATGGCTGCAGCAGCCAGGGCTGCCAGCACAGCCAAACCCAAAGCCTTCAAGTGCAGGGAAAGGAGATGGTGGCTGCTCTCGATGACTGTGACCTTTGCCTGTTCTGTCCCTGGCTTGTCCTACATTTGTCCAAGAAAGTGGATTAACACAACTGTGCAGCATTTGCCATTTATTTCCTGCAGGACTAGTTCAGTAAACCACATGAATTTATCAGAACAGAGAATCATCAAATGTTCTTACATGTCTTTATGTAGCAACTACAAAAATTGCTATCGGCACCTCTAGGTTGTGATCAGAAGAGAAAAACACCAAGAGGAATCTAACAATACTAAATTTTAAAAATAATTTGAATAGTATAAAGGATGAAGTCTAGATTCAAATCATCACCAAAGTGAAATTCAGAATACCTGCTGATCAGGAGGGACGGTCTGTTCTCTGGGGCAGGAATTCTGTGCAGAATTAAGTGTGCAGCAATGGTTGCCATAGGCACAATTTAGTATTGCATTAAACATTAAACATTAAATTACCAGAAACCCTACCTGTCACTTTTTGACCTAACAGTGCTTGACCTTGTAACCTTAAAATTTTTAAAATTTCTTACTGTTTCTCTACTACTGACCTGGAAAGGCCATTCATTCTGGAAAAAGGAATTGCAAGAGCATTACAAATTGTCAAGTCTTTTTTCAGAAAAATGTTTTTCATACTGCGGGACTTAAGTTAAATGCCCATTGCTTTCCATTGATTTGCACACACTGCAGTTTAAAATTTAAAAAAAGTCAGAAAATAGATTGTAGGGATAATTTATCTTCCTCCTAGATAAGTGTCCTGTCATAGATTTATTTTCCTCTGTTGGGTAGGTTTTCTCCTCTTTGCAAGGTTACTAACACCAACTCAATTTTCCACTTCAGTATTAGTCTTTTAAAATATTAGCTGAACCGCAGTTTCAACAGCTAATCATATAGTGTCTTGTGAAATACCTTCATAGGTAGTGGGAGTTTATAAAAAATCTGTGAAAACTCTGCAAAGTAAGAGGCTTCCATAGCAGAGGTTCTTTTCTTCCCATTGCTGGCAAACATATCTGGGAAACGTAGATCTCATGAGCAAGGATTTAAGAAAGTTTGTTTGCTTTAGGAGAGCAGGTGGGATTTGTTTTTTCTCCTGTTCTCACAAAATTTCCTAGCAAGTTGGTGGCTTAAAAATCTTTTTAACAATTACACTATTAATTTCTAAATTTCATATTATTTATTACTTCAATTACAATATTTAAATATTTAAAAGGATTTTATTCTTTTCCCACGGACCTGTTTTCACAGTGGAAGTGCCTGTGGCTCATGTAGCTCATGCTTCGGTAGCGACACTTCACGCTACTTACGTTTCATTTACTGCTTAAGAGTTAGCATGGAGTAAACGGGGAAGACTTCACAGTGTCTCTCCTTTGTAAGGAAGCCCATGCTCAACTCAGGCACTCCCAGTGAAGTGTGCCTGCTCCACCATAGTCCCAAGGGAAAATCGGGCACCTAAAGGTCCTGTTCATTTGCTGGATGCCAAATTCTTTTCTCAGCCTTTATGTCTGAAACAATGGCAAGCCTCCAGGGGTTTCCCCTTGTCAAACAGGTGAGGTGACGAGCTGAGAGGTGAGGGACCTATTTCTTAGTCTGTGTTAGGAAGTGCAATAGAAATACACCCAGTATCAGTGTCTCACCCATTTACTTGCAAGTTCTGATACTAGTTTTGTCTAAACTGTGTTTCTTTATTTGATCTTTCTTTCCTTACAAGAAAGCCTGTTATACAGAAACCATAGCTATTTGCTAGTAAAAACATCATTAAACCCCTCCCAAGTGTGCAAAAAGGAGGTGCTGGCAGCAATGGGAGGGGTGAAGGTGGAGACAGACAAAATATAGGATTAAGACTTTTCTTACAGTAATTTATATCTATGATTCACTGACATCACTGTGTTAGCAGTAGGGTAACGCCATTCCCCTTCCTGTGGAGCCAGCCTGGCTTCGACCAGGCTCCAAGTCCAGCAGGAAAATATTTTTAAAGGCATCTAAGCAGAAAAAACACATCCCACGACTCCTCAGGGCCAAATCCAGAGCACTGTGTCCCCGTTGGTGGTGCTGGAGAGTAAAGCAAGCGATGAGGGCTGACGCCAGTGCCCCAGCAGTGGGACAGGAGGGCGATGAGGGGCAGCGCTGCCGAGGGCAGGCCGGGCTGCAGCACGATGCCAAGGGGCATCCCTGCAGGGAGCCTCCACTTCTGCAGCCTCCTCGGGGATGGACCCTCCAAACTGTCAGTGGCTGTGCCCTGATTCCTCAGTCTCCCCAACGGGAACGGGTACTGGCATCCCCGTCAGATGGGCAAAAGGCACAGTGAGCTTTCTCGTGTCACCTCCTTGCTCACTGCAGCACTCAGCATGCCTCACTGCTAACTAAGCATGGGCACAACTTTAAGCTAATCAGATTGCCTTTACAATGAGGCACGAGTAAGCAAGTGCAAAAAATAAAAGTAATTTTCAACCCTCAGTCAAAACCCCTGCTTTCAGAGTTTTGCAAGGTACTCATTTTTGGAAGGAAAGAAGGGTTTTAATGAGAGGGGTTTTTTTCCTAACCCCACCCTGAGAGGTAAGGTGTTACATCCTTGTAAGGAAAATACGTATTATTAGCTATTGTCTAACCCACTTGAAAGGCTCTGGTGTATTCCGCCAGCATGAAGGCTTTATTGAAGACTGCAATAAGAAAACTTTGCAGTTTAAGCATTTTCACCCTGGGGATTTAAACTTCCATTTAGGTTTTTATTTGCTACAACCCCAAAGAGCCTACAATGTCAGTGCCTGAAGAAATGAGGCTTGAGAGGTGATTATAGTTTTATGTGGAACAAGAACTGCTATGAATTGGAAGACAGATGCTAAAAACTGAGTCAGATAAAGGTACCTACTTTGCACTTGCAAGATAGCACAACGCCTTCTGCTGTGTTGCAATCTTTTAATCTCTGTTAGCACATCTTGTACTACAAAATAAGTGTGGATCATGCATATGGATATATGGGAAATATTTATTTTAAGAAGACTACAAACTGCCATACATACATGTAAAACGTAATTAAAAAGTGCACCATAAAAGAACTACTGGAGGATTACAGCAGCTTAGCAGTATTGAACCGTCATACGCTAAAAATATCTTGCTATCTTGTTCTAGATGACTTTCTGAATTAATTGTACAGACACAAAATGTAATGTCACTTCTTCTTTTCTTTTTCTTTTCTCTGAACCAGTTCCTGTAGATTTATACAGATGTAGAAATTATGCATCTACTGTATTTTGATCACAGATATATTCATTTTGAGCATCAGGTTTCAAATTCATGACAAGACCTAGCCAAGGGTAAGTTAAACAAGGAGAAAACCTGGAAAAAGGCATGTGTTGTGTATAGATAACCTCAGGGGGTGAGGGGGGGAATGACAGCCGCAGGGAAGTCTCTTCCTCTTTGGCTTCTTTGCACGTGCACTTAGTCGAAGGCCTGTCTCTGAGACTGGGGAAACAGCCCGCCGGCAGGATGATGTGCTCAGAGGTGTTTCGTCAGCACCGCTGTGAACTCAGCCCTCCGTGGTACAGAACCATGTGAGAGCCATGAGCTTGCACGGGGCATTTGATGGTAGCAGGTTTCTGAAGATGCCTCTTCTGGCTCATGAGAGCTGTTACGGGTGGTGAGGCATGGGGTGGAAGGAGCTCCGTTTAGCTACAAGAACCCTAAGTAAACTTCCTGGGTGCAAAATTAGCTTACAAGAAGTGATATTTCTGGTACAGTTAATCTGATGATCAAGTAAACAGGGGGGTGGGGAGGGTGGGGGGTGTCTGCAGGCATTTCATGCTGCTTCTACAGATCAGTTCTTCAGAATAAACCTGCATTTAATTGTTGCTGGCACTGCCAGACCTCTGCTACAAAATCATGCTTGTCCCAGCCTACAGTAGGATTACCTGTATAGCTGATGAGATGTTAGGACACGTACATTTCACTTATCAACCGTTTCCATTTGCTAGTAACTATGTATTCTGCACCACTTCGCTTCTCAGATGTCAGCGCAAGGGTGCTTACAGATTTGGATGCCTATGAAACAAATCTGCGAAAAATACAATGTTTCTCAAAGATCAGAGAAAGATGTCTGTAAGATGTCACCTCTTCCTTCCCACCCATAACAGAAGACAAATGGGGATTAGTTACAGTCTAAATCTGGGAAATGTCAGAATAATTTTATCTGTGAATCCTTAATTTGAAGTGGGATCTTCCTCCCCTAACTCGCAGTGTCTTTGCCATCGTCCACATGCCATTTCTGGTCTCTGGTGAGAAATAGGCATTTCCAAAGCATAGTGCATTTTCTCCTCACAGACTCATTTAAAATGGGTCAGATAAATTGCCTTTTAGAAGTGCCTGTTTCTCTCCAGTGACTATAAAGGAAGTCTAGACGATTAGCTCAGAGACAGAAGTCTGTGCTGTAAACTTCTAAATGAGGAGTGAGGAATCTCACCCTTGTATCTATAGGACAGTCGCTGCATTGGGCAGACCTTCACTTCCATCACCTCTCTTCTCCCAGACAAATTCAGCTGTGGACTGGATAGTTCAGGCTGTGGACTATAAACAACAGTTGAAGTGAGATTCCCAGATCTCACTTTTCACTCCACAACCTTAAATTCTTCCGAACTCTCCCTTCAGATACCTACAGCCTTTTCTGAATCCAGCCCTTGCAATCTCTGCAAACTACCACGTTACTGTACAAATAAGACCAGTGGCAGTCTACACTGGTGCATTGTGGCCTTTATCTTGGTAAAATATGCATACACTAAATTGCATTCCTTTGGAGCTGAACTTGGCAAAAAATGTCACTAATATGGATGGGCTTCTCTGAGCTGTGCAGTAGCATTTTATTATGGCTTTGATCAATAGAGTTGCAAACAAGAGTTCTTTGTCCTGAAAGACCAACTGTGTACACATTTTGGAAAAAAAATGTTGAATGCAAACATTGTTTTGGTTTGCACTAGTATCAGTCCAGACCACTTTATTGAACTCTTACTCCCCAGTTGCAAAAAAGGTTGGATTTCTACCAGGGTAGGTGGGTGTTACAAATCAGCTCTTCATTACAAGGTTCAGAGCTAGTACAAACATTCACATTTTCATCTACATCACACCTCTGGTAATACATGTGATGCAAATTAAGAAAATAAAGAATTCGATTAATAGTGTTTAATTTTAAGCACAGAAATAGTTAGCTGTGTTCAGCAGGGATCCCCAGGAAGCATGTGAATAAATGCTTTGTTGGGTTGGCATCTGTATTCCCATAAGAAAATTTAAAAAAAAAAAAATGTTGCAGAAGAGAACACAGAAACGTGGATATGAGGAATCCTTCTAGAGAAGGTTGAGCTCTAGCTAAGCAGTGGAAATTCATGGGAAAAGGCATCACATGATGATCTACACACTGACACACGTTGCATAGCAGGCAGATAGTATATCGATCCAATCAGAGATAATATAGGGAAGAAAAAATAGGAGCTGATGCTCAGATATTGTTAGAAAGAAATAGTTCCAGTGGTATGACTCACAATAATCAATGAATTACTAGTCTCTGCATAAGCTGCATAAATAATAGTGCTACATGCAGATACTGCGGTGTAAAGGAATAGCAGCAGGGATGGAGGACGAGACTGGATTGTGTGCAGAACACACCAGGAAAGTAACATGAAAGCCACAACGGACAGAGAGCGGTAAAAATGAACTCAGCTAATGCTATTACTTAGAAGAAGGCCAGAACTGGACAACAGATATTACAGGAACCAAGGGAGCACCTCTGCTCTCTGCAGGTAGATGTTTTTTGTCATCCTCACTTGCAGAATTATTTGCAGTCAAGTGGACACAGATCATTAATTTTACAGTGTCTGTTCATGCCAGCTTTCTCCTACTTGACATCAGCATGTTTTTGCACAGGTGGATTTGCAAATCCACTCATTTTTGGTCCTGTTTCTTATGGATTTGGAGGAACTTCTCAGGAAGGTAAAGATAAGAGGCTGCACGCGTTTCCAGAACAGAGGGCTCCAGATATATTTTGCCATGTTTATTTGTCTGTCACACACATGTTTCAGCCTCTGACACTTGTACCATATGCTCAGAACAGCAGTATCACTTCAGTTTTCAGAATACAAAGATTTGCAATGTTTGATGTAGACAACCTACATAAGGTCAAGCCACACCCTTTCCTGTTGATAGATGTGATGGTGACAAATCAAACACTTTCAGAAAAGAGGAATTACTCTGATGAAGTAGTGTAATACATAAAAATAAATACATTGAATAAAATAGCTGGGTTTTTCCAAGATGTTTTGTGCTTGTGACCTTTCAGCATGCCCATGTGCTGCTTTTGAGCCTCTCACTACACCCAAGATACACAGATAAATACTCAGGTGCGTGTGGTTTTGTAAGTATCTCCAGGATCTGATGCTTGCCTTATCTGTTAACTAAGGAGAGCTGTGAGAAACAGCGAGATTGGCAGCATTACTCTGGATAAACTAGATTATAACATATGCTTCTCTCCGACAGCAATGCTGCTGTAGTTCTGGTGGCTGTTATTTAAGACTGTGATATTACTACTGGGGCATGGGAGCACCCAGCTGAAAGTTAGGCTGTAGCCCTGGGTACACATATCTCAGTGGGAGTGCTGCTGGGAGTACCCAGGCCACTTGTGACCCTCTACAGCCGGCTCTGTTGTGTCAGGACAGCTGTTCACACAGATGTGCCATGAACGGGATCAGGGTGAGAAACAGGCTTCCCCACATGGCCAGGCAAACACTGCCCTGGCACAATGAAGAGGAGGGGGCAGCTAGTGGGAGGAGGAAGGGCTGAAAATAGGAGAGTGAGGGTTTCTTAAAAACCTCTGCCTGGCCATAGTCTGACCTGCAAGAAGAGATTTAGGCCTTAATCTTGCTGTCACTGAATGAAAAAAGCAGCCTTAAAGCTTGGTCCAGTGCTAAGTAAAACTGATGAAATTTAGCAAATTTAGTGCATTCTGGATCATATTCTCCAAACAGATTAACCTTTTCTTATCAGTAACTTGAGAAATTGTCTTTTTAAGGGCAAAGAGACCACAATGCAGTGTATGAAAAAAAGGTACTAATGTTACAGCTGTTCTGTTTTCTAGTGCTATTCCTTTTTCTCTTAGGTTGTCATCGGCTACTTTTGGTGTGAAATTAGAGAGTCTTGTAAACAGCTGCTGATACGTGCAATATGCTACATGCAGCAAGAAAGCACATCATGAGTCATCCACACCCTGTTTTGTCATGTTGGTATTTCCCTCAGACTGTGCCCAAACTATATTTTTTTTTAAATCCCCCCACCCCCCCAAAAAAAAAAAAAAAAAACAAACATATTTTTCAAGACAAAAAAAAATTACTTGAAAATGTCAAGTGTTTGCCCAGGCTCTGATCCAACACAATACTAAAACCCTTTTTAAAGTCAACTGCATCCCAAACAGCCTGTTCCTCTTGGTAATCTAGCCCTTGCAATGGAAATTCTAGCAGAGCTGTGACTATTACTAATGCACTTAATACATTAGGAGTTCAATTTTGAATGCCTTGAGCACTTAGTCCCCCTGCTAAAGTGGATCAGAGCTGTGGTGGTGTAGCGTAACAGGGGCAGTTCCATAGTCTTTGTGACCTTTTGTGAGCATCTGAAAGAGATTGCATTTAATGATTTTAAAATGTCAAGGCCCATTTCAGGCAAAAAGAAAGAAATCAAATTGGGTTTCTGGACTGTGTAAGCTTTTGAAATGAGTCCATGGACATCCTCAGACATAAGACACTGGGCTGAAATATCATGGAGGCTGAATACACTATATTTCAGAATCAGGTCTCAGAGAGAGTAATTTCAAAATCCAGGCCTGCAGAATAATAATGTTACAGCACATGCCTGCTGTAATTTGCTTTTTAGTTCATTTTGAATTACCTCAACACAACCGAGTAATTCATTAGTGCATAAAGCATGCAGAGACTGGAAGTGTGAATTATGCATGAAGGATTATTTTGCTCTGATGTTCTGCTGGATGTGTATGTTTGTGCAGTGTACACTGGAAAGCTGCACTAACAGCCCATGATGACTGGGTGTGGTGTGTGGAATATATGGGAGTCTTGTGTTGTTTGAAAACATAGTCAACTGTGATATGACGCTGGTAAGAAAACTGCATCAACAGTATAAATAAATGATGGCTTTAAAATATGAATTATGCCATAAATAAATGATCTCTGCTTCCTCACATTCTGCCTCCATAGAAAGCTAGTTAACGGAATGAGTTATTCACTATCCATAGACAGCCTGACCAAACAAGGTTGTTTACTTCACTGACATGGACAGATCCACCAAAGAGTGCAAACTTGTCATGTAACCAGTAATAAAATATGTGTTGATGAGAATTTGTCTGGCTGGTTCTGGCATGTCTCAGGTTTGAATGAAGCTCTCTTGGGATTTAAAATAAAGATGCAGAATTAGACTTTTGAAGAAGGAATCCAAGTTAATCATCATAATTAACAACAATAATGAGAAGTCATTTCTCATGCATTATATAATAATCACGTAATAACATGTTAAGATGAAGCTAAAGCTGCAGGCATATATTGGTTGATGTGAGTGCCTATTAACTTTTCAAGAACACTAGCAATGAAAGCAAGAGAAAATACAGGAAATGTAGAATTAACATGTTACATCTTTAACAAGTTAGCTTGACCATCTTAATTGTAGAGCTGGTTGAAGAATAGAACTATTGTATGAAACATCTTAAAAAGTTCACAATTATTTTTATTTTATAAACTCTTTAGGAAATTATATTTTTCTGTTATTTTAAAACTATATGAAGATACTTCTTGATGTAGCAGATTTCTGGCTTTTGTTGCTTTGTCTTGCATTTTTCCTTTTTCACTTCCACCCTGGAAAGCAAGATGATTCACACAGAGAAGGAAAAGACAGCAAATAGATTTTTCTATATTTGGTTAATAACAGCATTTAGAAATGCAAGAAGGTAATTTCAGATTAAAAACATCCTTTTCCACACAAGCCTCAACACACTTCATGTAATCCTGACCTTTTGATTATACCTTGTAAGAAAAAAATCTGTTAGCTTTTCCTGTTATATCTTAAGTCACTATCTTAACCTAAGAATTAGTAATGCCAATTTTGAGGGTAAAACATCTGTGTAAATTTTAAGGAGTGGAAAACTTTTCAATTCTAACAGTAAACAAGTTGTGGCTTTAACCATTCAGCTGCTATTTTCATTCACCTATTCTGTTTAAAAGCAAGTGATCTATTCTTTATTGAAAACAATATTGATGGCTATATCTTTAATCTGCTGTGTAGTTTACTCCCAAAGCTTTATTGGGATATTTATTGGGGAAAAAAAATACAGACTCCCAATTTATATGGTGCTGGGATCACTGCCAAAGGTAAAATTAATTCATGAGGGAATACATGAGAGAGGTTGGAAAAAACAAGAACAGAAACTAGCAGCACTCCCCAGGCTCCCACCCCCAAACCTGCAAGGTGCAGGAAAAAATATCCATGGGATATGTACCAGTCCATGATGACAACTACCAGAAATAACACATTGCTCACGTGCTACCCTCAGGAACATAAGTAACCCTGTGTTTGAAACACAGCCATTTCCCGAAAACTCTGGTGCAGTCACTCACTGCAGGAATCACTGCTAGATGGTCATCCTGCCCATGAAGGTCACTCCAGATAAACATCTCAGTACTATAGTGATAAGGCAGATGGTCCTATACTGTTGCCACTTTCAACAGGCAGGCGAGGGATTGCAACGAGAAAAGGGGACAGATCATCCCCCACAAATACCCACATCAGCAACTGCTGGCTGTGGTGGTGACTTCCTGAATGGGGACCAGAGATAGAGACTATTGAACGGGTTTCTCCATCACCCCCAAAATAACTGCCAAGTAGTTTAACAAATGTCAGACCCTTGCCTCTTTTTAGTTATTTAAGGCAAAGTAAGCCACAACATTTATCATAGCCTTTCGGGCAGGGAAGCTACAGGCACTGGGGTAGGATTTATTTCACCTGCTTTTAGCTATCTGGAAGTCATGAGGCTAGTGTGAGCTAACTGCCTAGCTTCCACCCTATAGTCAATGAACAGACATGGGCATATCCAGAGACTGATTCCTCCTGCTTATATTAAACATCTATGATCAGCTGGAGGTACCCTTCTTAGCTTAGACCTAATGTCTAATGCTTGCATTCCTATAGATAGGCTGGCTAAACTCCCACCCTTAAAATCCAGGCTGGATTTTAAAAACAAACAAACAAACAAACAAAACACAGCATAAAAGCAAACAAAAACCCCCAGCTGATTGTGAGTCCTTGCAAAAATCTGTGTATCATCTTCTTTATTCCCTGGGCTATTATGTTTTGTGAAAATTTCTAGGAATCATTCTGTGATGTAAAAGTTAATAAGTACTTTAAAAATAGGTATGGCATAAATAATTCTCTGAGTCCTACACTGCTCAGCTGGACTCTGAAAGGGTGTTGGTTATTCTCCAACAGGCCCTCTAGCAAGGACTGACATTAGACGTGGTTGCCCCAGCACAGAGAAATCAAGCAGCCTCCTCTTTCCCCCCTACAGCTGAGGACAGAGCTATCATTTGGCTTAAAACACAGAGGAGGTCGCTGCTTCCGATGCTGAAAAGGAGCTGTGATGTATATTGGCAAGATGAAATTCTGCTCTAATTCCCCTATGCTCTAGTTAGGCCTATGAGAGGAGCCTGTGGCTGCTCTTCTTAAAGGGATGATGTGAGCTGCTGTACGCTGTGTTCCTGTCTGATCTCCATGTTCATATTTCTATCCGCCACCACTGGAGTGCACAAGTCCCCAGCACTCACGACCCTCAACACACCAGCCCCTCCATCATTTAAATTCAGAGGTGGTAACAGTCTTGCAAAAAATCAATAGGTTTTAATAGGTATTTCCTGAGGTTTATTATGTATCAAACAGAACTGAGACATCCACTTATTGTTTATATCTGCTGTCAATATTACTTGCTTTTTTTTTTTTTATTAAACTAAAGCAGATGTGAGTTAGTCACTGGCAGACTTCTCATTAAAACAATGTTTGCTGCCTCTTTTGTGGATTGCACAGGAAGGCTGCGATAAACAGTTCACATTGTGTCGCCCATCAGTTGCTGCCGTTGTTACTAATGAAATAGTAGTGCTTTGATAATGCAGTTGTAAGTCTAATTTACCTCTTAGGCTTCGACATTATTCACCAAATAAAATAGCATTCTGAGAAACCAGTTCCACTGAGCCAGGACAATTTACTCCAGCTGAAGATCTGCCCCCCCTACTCTTGAGGTAGACTTGGATGAGAAAAAGGAGCTGTCTGGCGAATACAAGCATACTCTGTAGCCTTTGTCAAAACAGTTTTTATTCTCATCCGATGCAAACCTCAGGCATTATTACAGGGTTTCATGGAACAGATGTTCTTGAATTTGCATAATGACAGACAGACTGCCTTTTCTTTATGAAAGGTCACTAAAAACCAATGCTGCTGTTCAGTCAGTCCCGCCTTCGTTAAGCAATTTCAGGACAAAACCGCTTTGTTTTCACTTACTGTTTTCATGACCGCTGCTTTACATACTTTAATCGGACAAAATTGAGGCCAAATCATTGGCTTATGTCACACCACATGGCTGCCTAGCTTCCCCTAATTCCTAAACATTGGGAATTCTGGTGTAATTGTTCAAATAACTGGGTCAAATCCCCAGCTGCTGTAAGGCAGAGTAACACCAGGGACACTGGTGAAGCTCCTCTGGTTGATACTGGCTAAGAGAACCAGCTCTTCAAGAGAACATCCCAAAACTGGGTGCTTGGCCTCAGTTTAAATTCACTTCTTTATTTATTGGGTGGGGGTTTTTTGCACGGACAAAATTAAATTGGTGTGAAGTTTCTAAGCAGAATCACTATTTCTCATAAAGTTGACTTCTATTTTACAGCATGTACCGCATGTATAAGCAAGCTGTTCTTTTCTTTGTGATTTGTATGGGCACACCAAAGAGCTGATGGGAAATTTTAAATATTCTACATCTAATGTCTCAATGACAGACAAATTCCATCATGGAGATCCCCAAAGAGAGTGCATGTTTGCCTTCAAGGCAAAAACTGAACTTTGCATTCTAGGCAGCATGCAGCTGGAGAGTTATTGAGAAAGCTGATAGGCAGCGAGAGTCCTCATAGAAGGGCTCTGGGAGGGGCAAAAACCGAGATAAATGAGCCACATTGCACTATGCAGTACTATCAAGTCATGCTGAGATGCCTGAGACAGGGGAGGGAAACCCTTTGCCTAAATAGAACATGAAAATAAGCACAATTTCAGGCTATGAAATCCCTCGAATGACCAAATAATGGAAGGTGAACCATAAAGTTACATACATTTTTTTTCTAGGTAGCATAGTGTCAATTTTCAGTGAGGTATGCAGTTTTCCACTACATTTTCTTTTTCCCTGAATTACACACTTGCTTTTGCTGTTATACTACCCAGAACTAGATGATGATGTTAAAAATTACCTCTTGCCTGTATTTCAGGTTAATTTAATACAACTAAAAGAACTAATGGCTGGCTTCCACACATGCAACTGCACGCATGGCTGCCCAGAACAAAGCACATGCTATCAGAATTAGGCAGATACCGTCCAGCCTCTTGAGAGATGGAAAGAAGATAAGGAAAGAGCAGGTTCAGTCCTTGAGTTGCTGAACAGTAATTTGGGGGGAATTCTGATTTAAGCAGAAGAATGGGAATTACTGAGAAAGAGGGTGAATCTGGACATGCTGTCCCACTTTCTTTCACTTGACAATCCAACTAGGCTAAGATGAGAGGAGTGGCACCCCTGCAAGCTGAAGGGTGCACAGTCAGAAAACAGCTTCTTTTGTTTTCATTGAAGACTCAGTCCCACTGTGCCATGGAGAGCCTGGACTTTCCTCTGCTTCTTTCACATCAACCATCATAGTTCTGCTGATCCCGGCTGGGACAATCAGGGGCAATTGGGGGAAGGCAGCTGCATTACCTTATGCGCGGAAGGAGAGAGGACACACAGCTCCCTTCCAAGTGTAACTCTGGAGAGGAAGAAGTACAAATAGCTTGGCCAACTTTTTTCTTAGCCAAAGGTAAAACCTGTGGCACGATCATGCATCAGTCAGAGGACTTGGAAACCATGGTCTTTGCTCAAAGACAATATTTTCTATTTTATCATCCTTTTTGATAGCTCTTCACTTCTCAGACTTGTAAAGTTCACACCAGCAAAGCTCAGAGTGAAGCTCTCTTCTCTGAATTATGCTTTTCTCACCCTTCCCCAGATGTTCTTTTCTCCTTACCATCCCCTTTATTCTAACAAGGTTCCAAGCAAACTTCTAATTCAATTCCAGGTATGGATGATGAATGGCACTGGAGTCTAAAGCTCTTCCTGGTTTAGGTTTAAATTCCCTAAAAGGTCCTCCTTTCCCCCAACATCATATCCTGACAGATCATCATAAACATTGTCGTTGAAGTCAGGTGAGTTATGTACAACTCTGTGTGATGATGTGCTGCTGGCAAAGTGTTTTCTTAGACCAACATGTGAAATTTGCTCCTGTTCCTGTCCAGTGCACCAGAATTTGTTAATCTCCAGGGAAAGCCACAAAGCTACTCAGAGATAAAGAACCCTAGATAATAACAAGTGATAGGGCCAAACTTCCATTGCCTTTTAGCTTCAAAAGTCCATGTGAATGCAGCACAGCCATCTCACCTGAACATTGAGAGATTGCAAACGGAGTGAGCCTGACCTTCACGTTGGGAAGTATGACAGACACCCACAGACACCCTGCAGCAGTGGGGCTGGCAGCTCGGCAAAACCAAAGTAGAGGTGATGAAGAGTGGAGGAGAATGGGAGATGCAAAGGAGCAGATTTGCAGCCTAGCACCTCACAGGCAATGTCCTTGTCTCTACTGGAAGCACTGCAGGAGTGATGGCTTCTTCTGTCCATGTTCTCTGCCATTTGTTGGCTTGGTGAAAGATCAGGCTGTAGCAGCAGCTAGTCAACCCGTAGAAAATAATAATATAAATTACTTACACTTGGGCTTTGACAAAGAGGGGTGATGACATATCTATTTACAAGAAAATTCCCAATGTTCCTTAATTCATGCAATATGTATCTTGCTTAAAAATATATAAATGCACATTAAGCCAACAAACTTTGTACTCACTTAGCAGAATTTTAATATAGGATGTCATGTAAAACTGTTCTACAGTTTCACAGTCATTTAAGGATAATTTACACAATTCATAAACGTTTGACTGTTTATTCCTTAAAGCAAGTACAGGTTGCACTTGTTCTTCAAGTACAAGTTGAATTTGTTTGCGCTACTAATAAAAAAGATTCCAATAATAGATCATTGGTTTGCATGATAATATAGGAGGTGGAAAACCTCAGGATTTTCTGGTTTCTGATTTAAAAGGTTGATATAGTAGATGGGAAACTGAAATTAACTTCAAAGTTTTAGATTAAATTATCATTGCCTATTAGATGATGAGCTAGTTTCCCTCCGGTATCTGTTTCCTGATATTTCTTTTCTATTAAAAGGCTCTTATAAAGTACAAGATAGAAAGCCTGTGACTACCAGTCCTTCTCACAGATAAAATATTTCATTACACCATGTTTGCAAGTAGTATCTTATAAGAGGTCAGCCAATACTGTTGGAAAAAAAAACATGTTTCAAGATTTGGCTTGTCTGGTTTTATTTCTTTAAAACTGTATCGGTTGACCTAGCAGTAAATATTATCTGTGTTTATAAACTTTGTCTTGCTTATACTCTGAAATCCTCATGGTTACTGTAATAAAACACACATCTCATTTCAGAAATAAAACAGTGATGGGAATGAAGCCTTTTTATTGATTAACCCTGGTGAACAAAAGAAGATATTCTTCTGTTTTAGTGAACTCATTCACATTTATCACTAACTAGTAAGTTGTTCTCAAAACATAAGCACAATCTTGTAATAAGGTAACGTATTTCCAGCATGTGGAAAATTGCCATTTTCTGTTGTGTGAAAGAAAGCTGAAAGCTATAATACAGCTAAGTAAAATATTCATCTTTACAATGATTATAATTCTCTTTTGTTACTGGTTTTTAAAAGTACCAAATATACATGAGATATGTCAGCATTTGGCAACAGAGGAGACAAAAAAAGCCAACTCCAGACAAATATGCCATAAGAAAATGGTGCTCATATTATCCTGCTGAAATTTTTCCTAACCAGAGAAATTCAATTTTTTTCCCAGGAGTCAGCATGCATTCTGCCATTCCCGCGATATTCATCTCTACCTTCTTTTGATGCCTGAAATTTGACTCTATGCCAGTTTTTAGGCTGGAGATGCTCACTTATGAGTGCCAGAAATATTCTGAAGAATTTAAAAACTGCACTGTCCACTGGCAGAGGAAAACAGAAGTGAAAAAATTATTTACATATTCACCCTATGATAGATGATGTCACAAGTTCAATCCCTGTAGGGCAAATATGAATTTAATTTTCCAGGCTAAAATTTTGCAGGATATCAGCTGACGGTAGGCTCCTATTTCAACTACTGAATCTGTGCCTGTTTTTCGTGATGCTGATGTCCCTTTGAAATCAAGCCCCTATAAAATTGCTTAAATATGAATTTCAGAAATTTCATTTTAGACACACACATGAAATGTTTTAGAATTTTCTCATAATGCACATTAAGATCTAACTTTTAAGTGTCTTCTACAGTTACTAGAAATAAGATTTACTGTTTAAAATGTAACAAAAAAAAATATCTGTTCATCATCCCTCAAAAGCTGACTAGCTGCACTGGGATAGAATGGTATGTGAATGTAACTGAAGCAAGGCCTTTTGCCAGTAGCTGTGGAGGCTGGGCAACGTAGATAAACAAAAAGATTTGGCATAACCTGAAATGCGTCACTGAGCTCTTGTTGAGATTTGGAGGGGAGGAAGTTATGTGACTGGCTTGCCTTGTTCCTCATCTTGATAACAATGGCAGCAGGTATTCAGCCAGGAAATAAAGATGTCATATCTTAATACTAAAGTCAGAGGGGTATAAAAATCATTTCGTATCATGGTGAAGGGAGAGGGAAAGAGGGAGAGATTCCACCGGAAATGCCATGCCACCTGATTAAGGTGAGATGTTTTGCTGGAATAGGTAAAGAGAGCCCCCTTCCCCTTCCCTATGACTGGAAAGAAATAGTGAAATGGCATTAACATACAGGTAAGAGAATACTAGCAATATCCAGGTCTAACCAAAAGCACTTGATGAAGAAACTCATGAACATGATCCTAGGACTGGAATGTTTCACTTTAGAGTGTTTTAAATGAAAAATCAAAAGAATGTGCATCTTCCATTTCCAAGCTCATGGCTTTGGTTTTTTAGGCACTTGAAAAAAGACGCAAAAAGTATTTGGGGCTTTATGCACATTCCCCAAAACTTGTAACATAAAAAATTAAAACATCATTTCTAGCATGCATGTAAACTTAAAATGATGCATATAGCGAGAAGCATTTGACATATAATTTGATATTTGTATAAAAAGTAATTTTCAGATTTGGTTGACAGTTGAAACATTACAAAAATTAAAAACTTGTGTACCCTAAGTATTTCAAATTCAGCAATAAGTGTGTCTGGCAACTTCTTTGTTTATTTCAGTAAAGACAAAAATGTTCTTGAATAAACAAAAATGTCAGACTAACTTCCCATGCAAAAGTAAGCTTAACTGAGCCTGAATATACAGAGCAAAACCAGACTATAAAAGCCCTAGTAGCCAGTGTGGGAAGGCTCAGTCTATGAAGGTAATGCTTTCTGCTAATTTTGTACCCAGTTTACAAGTTGTTTAAAATCTAAAACTGGTACCACAAGTAAAATTGTGAGCATGTGCTTCATCTGCAAAAGGAAAGCCTTCCTAAGGCTACTCAGGTCATTTAAACAGAAAGACATGTCCAAACAGCAGGTTTTTTTCTTCTTTGAAGAAGCCTAGATTGTGAAAAATAAAAGCAAAAAGTCAGAAGAATCCATCTTTCTCACCTACCTCCTTCACATTTCACCTATACACAGGCATATTTCTAATACATGTCCGTAAACTCTCATTTGAAAGCTACTTATTATCTTGAAGGATGCTTAAATATATTGGTAAGGGAGTTCTTCTGACCTTAAAGACTTTTTTGTTCAGTCCATGCTCAATGGTAAAACAGCACGTGAAGAATACAGAATCACAACTGACAATGCTGAGACCGACCATCATGCCATGGTTTGTCCCCTTTCTGCTTCCCTGTAACTGTTTCAACTGGAACTGTTTGCTTACCGCCTGAAGGTTAATATTTGTTGGCTTGTCCTAAAGTTTGAATACAGCCCTGTTAGTTGAAATGGCTTTGATGAAAAATATCTGCTGTCTCTGTATCTTAAAACAAATTTTTAAAAACAAAACAAAACAAAACAAAACAAACAACCCACAACCAAAAAGCAGCAAGAAAATGAAAAAGGGCTCACCCAATCTTGCTGGCATACAACTCAAAATAGAGAAGTGAAAAATGTTAACACTAGAGCTGAGCAAGCTAAAGAGTGTACATCTTCCACTGAACCCTGGGGCAGAATTGTGCATGTAGAGGCAGATACTCTGTCACTTGCTAACATAGCTTTGAATTATTAATCACACTGCCTACCTGGGTGCATCTTGAGTCTGCAGTTAGTATGGAAGGGAAATACCAAGATCTCTCCCCCAGCCTTTTGCAAAATTGAAACCAGTAGAGAGGAAACAGTTTCCATTAACAGCAAGAACCCACCGTGGCAGCATAACAAATGATTGCCCTCTGTGTGTGAAACAAAAAGGATGTCTGATGTGCAGGATTGGTTTTCACTGTTGTTAAGCATTCTTTTGGTTAGATATGCTCTCCTGACCCACAGTGTGTAATGAATTTTCCAGTTCCTGATGTGTATGTATAGCTAAGTCTAGAACTTCTTGCTCTTATGGTTGTTTCAGCACACCAGCAGAATCCAGGTAAATGTTATATACTTTTAATAGCTTGTAGCTGGCTCACTGTGCAGGTCTGAGCACACAGTCCCCATCGTGGGACTAATCTGGTCATGCGCTAAGAGCCTGCAATTAGTAATCTGCAGAAGGAGGTCTAATGTTATGCTGACTGGGAGAGCTGGGGTGAAATCATTGTATGTCTGTAATAAGAACATGCATCTTTAATGGATAACAGGATACCACATGATTCCCTTTATTGCTATCTGAATATGAAGAAAGAATGAATATATAGTTAGAGTGGCATAAATAATCCCTTTTAGGTTCTGTTGTGTTCCTTTGCACATATAGCCTGTTCCGTTGTGAGCAGAGTGTGCTGCTCTGGCTGTTTCAGCCCTAGGTCTAGCTCTGGCAGCGACACTCTGACTTTTCCTCTGTCTTTTCCATTAGGTTTCTCATTCTCCACCCTACCTGGTTATACAGGCTTTTAGGCAACTATTTTGTTTCATGTCATGTCATCATGTTATGCTTTAGAGATGGATAGAGAGATTTCCTTTTATCATACTTCATAAAATGTGAGATGATGCTCCATGTATAAAATTATTACTATCTTCTTTTAAAACAAGAACATTAATAGCAAGATAAGTATAGACAAAGATGCAAAAATGCATCAGATAAGTGTTTTTAAATATAACTCATGTTGTTACTGATCAATTGGAGTTTGACAGATTAAATAGCAAAACTGAAATGTCTGTTCATGTCTTAGTCAGTGTTAACTGTTGTCATTTATCAAAACAAAACCAAAAAGCTTCATAAACAACAAACAGAGTAGTGATTATTCTATAGCTGTATCAAGAGGTTTGCAACATAACTAATTTATATGCTGATAAGGCAAGCATTTTCAAGAATCTTTTTGTTTCATAAAAATATACAGAATCATTGCAGTCATTTTGTTAAGTGAAAAAGGTAAATTGTTCTGCAAGTCACTGCTGAATTATTGCTACTCTGAAAAAAACATGCAAACAAGCAGCACTCTGTTCCTGGGCAGTGTATTCTCCTCCATGTATGCCAGAGTTGCACATGTATGTCTGTGTAGACAGACGCACACGCTGGGTTTGCAGACATGACTGTGAATTGAGTAATTCTTCTGGAGTGACAGCAACAAAGCAGACCATTAATCTGCTACTCACACAGCCAGAATGTCTGCAACTACGCTTTTCAGTTACACCAAGTTTTTGTGCTTTGTTACCAAGCTTTTCAAAAACAAATTATTGGAAAAATGGCCAGAAGCTAAAAGATCGAACACTGAGCAGGAACAGGAAAAAACAAAAAGCAGAACTAAAAAGAGTGCAGAGGATAATATACTCAAACATGCACAAGTGCTAGTCCATACATTAATGTATGGAACAAGCTGCTATAGGTATTGTTTTCATTATGCTAATCCTCTGAGACCCCTCTCGCTGTGTATGGCTAGTGGTCATCAGTCCCTCTGGATTCAGACTTACAGTTGTACAGAAAGGAACAATACAACTTCTTAAACACAAAGGGTCACAACTTTCTCGTGACTAGTCATGTAAGACAAGTGCCACAAAAGACCTAAAAACTTAAGTCTAGGATCAAAATAAAAGTTCTCAAAGCCTTCATTAAGTTGCTGCCAGTACTCACAGCACTTAAATACCCACATCTCTGAAGTCTGCAACACTAATATGCTTTGTAAGTATCTATGTTTCTATTACTTCAGGTTCCGTACATATTCATGCAAGTCCTGACAAAGCTCAGATGTTTAATCATTTGTGTCGGTAGACTCTCCTCCTCTTGATCCTCAAATAATGGCTCAGGCTATTCATATCCCTAAGTAGGAATCCTTTTAGAAGACGTAGGCATCTTTCAAAAAATGCAAAATAAATTTAAGATTTGTCCCTGTCCTCAGAATTTCTTGCTCACACAGGCTGCCTTGTTGGTATTGTGGATTCCTCCCTGAGACACTTGGGCTTTTCTAGGGATGAGCTGGATTCTGCTCGAGGGCTGAGGGCTCAAGGGCTCTAGGCCACTCTTAGGCAACAACAGGGCAGAATAAATGTCTAATTCCCTGAGAGAAGCAGGGCTTGACATAAATGAAACAAATCTTATATCAGTGGGGAGAAAAATAAAATAATAGACATGAGACTTATGAAAAATCGCAGTCAGTGCCAGGGTCAGGTAAGAATCCAGAGAGTTTGGGGGTTCAGGACTCATTCAGGAATTGCAGTTACATCTCTTGGTGGCCAGTATTCAAACAAGACTGTTGGCTGAGGAAATGGATTACTACAGGAAACAAAAAATGGCCAGGAGGAAGTCCTGACTTCATGGAATTACAATACAGCTTTGGTTCAACCCTCCAAAACTACTCAATCCCTAACACCACTTCTGAAGAACATAAGGATCAATGCTGGACACCTAATCATTAAGAAATCATCACATTGTACTTTTACAGGACTGTATCTTCAAAATCAGAAGAGGTAGATGCTTAGTTAACAAAAGCTGAAGTGAGATTAGTCTTGTATTTTTTACGTTCCCAAAAATCTGGCTATCAAATAATAATGAGCTCTTTTGACATTGGAAACAGTCTTTATGCTCTGAGCTGGATCCTGCTAGTATTACTTAGCAATGCTCTACTGACTTACTGGAGCTTTATCAATTTAATCAAAATGGAAATTTGGTCTGTTAGTTTAGAAAAAGAAACAGTATCTCCTGATAATACCTAAACATGCATGATTCTGTAAACAGTTGAGTCATTTTACCTGAAAATAATTGTGTAATTGTTGTGTACTCTACACATTGGAATCTAAAAATTACATGAAAAATTTAACATGAAGATGTTGCTTTATTATTTAAATCACAAAATATATTTAATTTATTAATGTAACATATGCAAATATGACTGTCAGAGTTTAGCAGAAGATGTAGAGCATGAATGAGAAAAAAGAAATCCGTCCTTATATATGTGAATTCGCAGAATAGATAGATAATAGTTTTCATACCTTGTGAAGTTTGTTTCTCACTTTAAAAAAATGTGCTGCGATATCCAAAGGATAAATAGGTCATAATGGTGCCTAGAGACCAACTTTGACAGTCACTGCAACCTTCAGAGATAGAAGCACATAAATATAACATTCGTAAATAGAAACTTATGTTTCTGCTGACCTACCTGAGGGGTACACTTGTTATGAGCTTTCTTCATTTGGAGGTTTTGTGATGTAGACAAAACAGAATTTGCTTTTATGGTAGCAAAGCTGAAAATTAAAAGTTTAATACATGCTCTATTTGACCACATATACTTTTAGGAAGTACCAGTTAACTGTGCTTAAGGATAACAAGTTGGGGAAACATCCTCACTTTCAACTGGTTCCTGTGGTCTTGCAAACTGTGTTTCTCTAGGCCTCAAAAGCCATACTGAATTGAGAATAAATCACAATAAATGTATCAGATTTATATATTTAACTGTGAATTAGAATGTGCTCAAGATCCTTTAGAAAATAATTAACAGATTTAAAACATTTCAAAGAGGAAGAACTTCTCACATAATGAGCTCCCAGTATGCCATGAGTGACGAAATACAGGGGGCCTGTAAAGTGAGGTTAAATACTACAGGGCAGAAGAGACACAAAAGGCAGTAACCCACCTAGCAGAATGATATAAGGAGGAACAAAGGTAGAACTGCTACATCAGATTCTTTACCTTTATAACATCTCCTCTGAAGCTAAGCTCCTCTTCCAGTTTGCTGCCGTGTGCATTTCAGAAATCAACATTCACAGACCATACGAAAATGTGAATTTTAGCATACGAATCATGAATATTTAATTCTTCTTTTTCATGTTTTTTCAAGAACATTTGACAATTATTTCACAAGACAGATTTTTCCCTAAGTGAAAATGAAAGCCTGGAACAGCTAAACTCAGATATCTGATAAGATGACTGCTGACAGAAGTGTTCGGGGATGCTCAGACTGCTATGCAGAAATGTTAGACGTGTCATTTTTCAGTTGTGATTCTGGATTACTAAAAAGGCAATTTGCAACATGTAGGTACCAAGGCTTATATAGTGGCATGCTTTACATATGTGTGTAGGTACATAAGTGGAGTAAGACACACTCCAAGACTCTTAGAAACCTTCCCAGGACGTGTATTTTGGTACAGTGAGGTGCAGAAGATCTTGGCCCAGCCAGGGACTGGATAAGGGTGGGTGAAAAGCCTGCAGTGCCTTGACATGACTCGCTGCCTCACCGCTCCATGTGGTCCAGCACAGCTCAGGTTAGCGTGAAATCATTTGTAGGGGAAAACACCTTTACGGCATGAAAAGAAGGTGCTGTCCATACAGAAGGCACTGCAGCAGAGCCCCCTGCTTTGAACTGAGTCTTTAGGCACGTACAATCCCACTTTTGTAGTTTACCAATTCTCTAAAATATATTTCTTGTGGTAATTCTATTAAAGACTGTGTCAACTTTTAGGGATGTGTGGGAAATGTGGGCGGAAAATCCATCTCCTTGGTTTGGAAAGCTCTGGTGAGACATTGAGAGAAGTTAAAGAACATAGGAATTGAATAAATACCCTCAATTTTGGTGCTGTGTTATAAAATACATCTGGAATTACAGGCTAGATTTTTGATCTAGGCTTTCTGCAGCTTCAGAACGGAACTAAGGGGCTATAAAACTATATTACAGCTGATTCAGATGAATAACTTTTATAACAAACTCGGCTTTGAGTTAGCATGAGTAGGAATAGACCTGTCCCTCAGTTCTTTCTGAAACCCCGTGGCATAAGAGGGGTGACCAGGAAGTTGGCCTAAACACCAAGATGTGGCCTAAACACCAATGTACGGAAGAAACCGTACATTGAGCTTCATAAAAGCAATTTTAGCCAGTCAAACAGGACTAATGAAAACCTTTTTAGAGGCAGAGGCTGTCTCACACTCTCGCTTGACTCAGAGACAATTAAAAAGCTGTCCCTACCACACAAACAGACTACCATCTCAGCAGCCGCAGGCAGGGCTAGCACCTGCTGAGTAGGCAGGTCAGCAGAGACCCTTTGCTGCTCCTAAAAAGGCATGTTGTTTATAAAGCTCACAGGATCATTAGAGTCTCATTCTGGGGCCCTTGACATATTTCATCATAAAACATCCTTAGCAAGTTAGAATAAAACAATATTGTCAATAGTCATCACCTCCCCAATCCACATGATATATAAATAAGGGAGGAAACAACCACTGCAGTCATCCAGCTTGATCTTCTGCCTAACGCGGCTGCAGGACTGCCCTGAAGTCTTAACATCTCTATGTGCTTTCCACCATAAAAATGTGAAACTACAGCAGGCCTCCATTTGGCCCAATATATTGTTATTTATTTCTATTAATGTCATATCTGGAAATCATGACTGAGATAAGGTGGCAGGCAGTGTACAACAAGGGCTTGAGTCATCTCACCTAACTTTAACTATCTATAGTTTAATATCTGATTTAAAGTGTTGTCAACGGGAAGAGGTAGTGAGTGAGAAGAATGTCCAGAGAGCGATTCATATTATTCCAGTCTTAGACAAGAAAGATGAATCATCCTCTGAAAGTCTCTCTCTCTCTCCCTCTCTCTTAAATGTACAGGGAGTCTGGATAACTAACTGAAATGAGATTTCTCACTTTTAGAAGGCTAATGTACAGTGAAGTGAGTCTCGCCTAATTGTCTAAAAAACTTACCGTCTAAATGAGGTAGACCACAGATAGGAAGGAAAATATTTATACAGAGATGAGAAGTGATTTGCCTAGAGTAACATAATTGCTTTCCCAGGTGATTCTTCCCAGCAGCCTATCATCTTCTGGCCCATTCTGACCCTTCACCAGGTTTTATCAAAGGGTGTCATGCAGTAAGACCCAAGAAACACAGTAAAAAGAGTCCTTCAATTTGTCACCTGCACAGTTAGGTAATAAGACGAATAGCCAGTTTTCACAAACATTTCTACACAGTTTTTAAATATAACTTGTTCCTTTCCAGGTAAAAGAGGTGGAACTGAATGAAGTATAATAACTTGCCCAGTTTACTGCAATGTTGTTAAACCTTTACTATTGCTATGTGGGATTTACAAAGTAATTTCCAAAATTATTTCCAAAAGGCAGTTCCAGTTTCATCGGAGATGATGGTAAAAGACTTAATTAATCCTGCTGGCTTTCTGCTTTCTCACAGAATATTTAAATATAAAAGTACAGATTTTCACTGCAGATGACAACTTCATTGTCTCGAGGCCTCATCTGATGCTTACTGAAGTAAAATTAAAAAAAAATTTAAAAGCCTCAAATTTGTTTCACTGACCTTTAAATGAGACTCTGTGACTCTTCAAAAAATTCATTGTGTTTCTTACTTGAACTTAATCACAAAACTCAGGGGGCCAAACTTCCTAAACTGTTGCCTGGCTCCTTCAAACATAATTAGTCACTGAAATGTAACCTAATTTTCAAAAAAAAATATTGAATGGAACAGCTTCTCCCTGTGATGTCAAATAATACCTTTGCCAGACAATGCAAATTTCTTTGTAGAATGCTACAGAAATCTAATACTGTTGCTGAATGTGTCATCAAACTATTTTTTCAGGACTGATAAATAGAAGAAGGAATGCTGAGAAGTATTCTGACAAATGTCAAAAATCCAAAATAAGTTTATTCATCCACAAAGGTATCTTATCAGCCAGAATGGATGCTCCAGTCAATATGTGTGCTGAAGACATAACTCCATTAATAAAAACAAACAACTTTCAATACTATTACAAACAAAGGTACAGAAGTGTTATCAAATGAATGATAATATTGTATAAATCAATGGTGTGTCCTTGTCTGGAATACTATGTTCAACAAAAGAAGCTGTAGCAGAAATAGATGGACTTGTGTGGAATATGAATAAGCAATGTTACTGAAAACATAGAGTTTGGGTATATGAGAATAGAACGGGTAATACAAAGATATACACAAAAACCCCAAACACACAACTACTTACTGAAAATACAAATCACTTTCTGGTTTACATAACACAGGAATTTACTCCAGTTGTACTCATATTTCTGTAACATTTGTTTTCTGTAAATTGTCTAGCCATCTAATTCTCATAAGACTTCTTGCAAGAAAAAGAATTTTAATAAAATATATAAACAGAAAAAAGAAAAAATCATGCAAATGTGACTGAATATTAAGGTCGCTAGTTCTTATCAGCAACATAGCTTGAACAGGATGTTTAAGAATTGCCTGCATAGTCCATAGTTTACAGGTTGGGATGTCCAACTCTTTTTTTTAGAAATCTGGCCCTGAGTGAAAGCTTACTTATTCATTCCTAGTACAATGCTGAGTGCACGTGAGAGGTCTCTGAGAGCACGTAACTGGAAAACTCATTAAGGAGTATGAAATCAGATCATTTCGGTGCTGTTTGCATTGATGGTCTCTCAGGTCTGAGCATACAAAACAGTGCAATTATGTGTTTGAGCTTACATTGGTTTGGTAATATTGGCTAAGTAAGTATCTGGACATGGAAATATCAGCATTCATTGCCTTCATCAAACTACAGCCCAGGAGTAGTTTGGAGGATGTCGGCAGCAGGGAGGAATTCATTATGGTCCTCTACAATGTCCCTTCCCTCAGCAATCTGTGACTCACAGCTCTTGGGTTTTATTTTCTCCTTCACAATAGCCAATTTAGAGATAGGCAACCTCTGACCCAAATAAAAGCAACTATTTCTAGCTGTTTGATGGCATTTAGCTACAGTCTTGTGCTGTTTCCCTCAGGCAAGAAGTCTCTCAGCTCTGTAGTAAACATTGGACCTTGTCCCCTGAGCTCTCTGGCTCTTGCGTACCTGCCCTGGAGCTACCAGCGGGATCCCGGGCTTCCTCCTCCAGCCTCTGACGAAGAAGGGCAGTGACATGGATGTGGGGGCAGCAACAGGCCTGCAGAGTCATGGAGCTCCACCTCGGGATGGATGAGGAGCCGACCGAGAACTTATGGGTCAGGATTAAAGGGAGAGCAGGGACAGGTGACATTAGGGTGGGGGTCTGTTACAGGCCACCCAACCAGGAAGATCGAGTGGGTGAGGCCCTCTGCAGACAGATAGGAGCAGCCTCGCGTTCACAAGCCCTGGTCTTCATGGAGGACTTCAACCACCCCGATACCTGTTGGAGGGACAACACAGCAGGGCATAAGCAATCCAAGAGGTTCCTGGAATGCATCGATGATAACTTCCTTCTCCAAATGACAGAGGAGCCAACGAGGAGAGGTGCTATGCTGGACTTTGTTCTCACCAACAAGGAGGGGCTGGTATAGAATGTGAAGCTCAAGGGCAGCCTTGGCTGCAGTGACCACGAAACGGTGGAGTTTAAGATCCTTAGGGCACTGAGGAGGGCGCACAGCAAGATCACTACCCTGGATTTCAGGAGAGCAGACTTTAGCCTCTTCAGAGATCTGCTTGGTAGAGTACCATGCGATAAAGCCTTGGAGGCAAGAAGGCCCCAAGAAAGTTGGTTAATATTCAAGGATCACCTCCTCCAAGCTCAGGAGTGATGTAACCCAACAAAGAAGTCAGGCAAAAATGCCAGGAGGCCTGCATGGATGAACAAAGAGCTCCTGGACAAACTCAAACACAAAAAGGAAGCCTACAGAGGGTGGACGCAAGGATCATAGAATCATAGAATCATAGAATCATAGAATCATACAGGTTGGAAAAGACCTCTAAGATCATCATGTCCAACCGTCAACCCAACACACCATGCCCACTAAACCATGTCCCTAAGCACCTCATCCACACGTCTTTTAAATACTTCCAGGGATGGTGACTCCACCACTTCCCTGGGCAGCCTGTTCCAAGGCCTGATCACTCTTTCAGTAAAGAAATTTCTCCTAATGTCCAGTCTAAACCTCCCTTGGCGCAACTTGAGGCCATTTCCTCTTGTCCTATCGCTAGTTACTTGGGAGAAGAGACCAACCCCCACCTCACTACAACCTCCTTTCAGGTAGTTGTAGAACGCGATGAGGTCTCCCCTCAGCCTCCTCTTCTCCAGACTAAACAACCCCAGTTCCCTCAGCCACTCCTCATAAGACTTGTGCTCCAGGCCCTTCACCAGCTTCGTTGCCCTCCTCTGGACACGCTCCAGCACCTCCATGTCCTTCTTGTAGTGAGGGGCCCAAAACTGAACACAGTAGTCGAGGTGCGGCCTCACCAGTGCCGAGTACAGGGGCACAATCACCTCCCTACTCCTGCTGGCCACACTATTCCTTATATAGGCCAGGATGCCGTTGGCCTTCTTGGCCACCTGAGCACACTGCCGGCTCATGTTCAGCTGGCTGTCAACCAGCACCCCCAGGGCCTTTTCCTCTGGGCAGCTTTCCAGCCACTCTTCCCCAAGCCTGTAGCGTTGCATGGGGTTGTTGTGGCCCAAGTGCAGGACCCGACACTTGGCCTTGTTGAACCTCATACAGTTGGCCTCGGCCCATCGATCCAGCCTGTCCAGGTCCTTCTGCAGAGCCTTCCTACCCTCCAGCAGATCAACACTCCCGCCTAGCTTGGTGTCGTCTGCAAACTTACTGAGGGAGCACTCGATCCCCTCGTCCAGATCATTGATAAAGATATTGAACAAGACCAGCCCCAGTACTGAGCCCTGGGGAACACCGGTCGTGACCGGCCGCCAACTGGATTTAACTCCGTTGACCACAACCTCTGGGCTCGGCCGTCCAGCCAGTTTTTTACCCAGCGAAGAGTATACCTGTCTAGGCCGTGAGCTGCCAGCTTCTCTAGGAGATGCTGTGGGAGACAGTGTCAAAGGCTTTACTGAAGTCCAGGTAGACCACATCCACTGCCTGGTAGCCTGGGAGGAATACAGAGAAATTGTCCAAGCAGCCAGGGATCAGGTTAGGAAAGCTAAAGCCCTGGTAGAACTAAATCTGGCCAGAGATGTCAAGGGCAACAAGAAAAACTTCTATAGGTACATCGGGCATAAAAGGAAGACTAGGGAAAATGTGGGCCCTCTCCGGAACGAAACGGGAGACCTGGTTACCCAGGATATGGAGAAGGTGGAGGTACTCAATGACTTTTTTGCCTTGGTCTTCAGCGGCAAGTGCTCAAGCCTCACCGCCCAAGCCGCAGAAGGCAAAGGCAGGGACTGGGAGAATGAATAGCCACCCACTGTAGGAGAAGATCAGGTTCGAGACCATCCAAGGAACCTGAAGGTGCACAAGTCCATGGGACCTGATAAGATCCATCTGTGGCTCCTGAGGGAACTGGCGGATGAAGTTGCTAAGCCACTATCCATCATATTTGAGAAGTCGTGGCAGTCTGGTGAAGTTCCCACTGACTGGAAAAGGAGAAACATAACCCCCATTCTTAAAAAGGGAAAAAAGGAAAACCCAGGGAACTACAGGCCAGTCAGTGTCACCTCTGTGTCTGGGAAGATCATGGAACAGATCCTTCTGGAAGCTATGCTAAGGCACATGGAGGACAGGGAAGTGATTTGAGACAGCCAGCATGGCTTCACCAAGGGCAAGTCCTGCCTGACCTGCCTGGCCTTCAGTGACTACATCAGTGGACATGGGAAGAGCTACAGATGTCATCTGTCTGGACCTCTGTAAGGCCTTTGATATGATCCCCCACAACATCCTTCTCTCTGAACTGGAGAGGTGTGGATTTGATGGGTGGACTGTCTGGTGGATGAGGAATTGGTTGGATGGTCGCATCCAGAGGGTAGTGGTCAATGGCTCAATGTCCAGATGGGGATCGGTGTCCCTCAGGGTTCCACACTTGGACCAGTATTGTTTAATACCTTCATCAATGACATAGACAGTGGGATCGAGTGCACCCTCAGCAAGTTTGCAAACGACACCAAACTGAGTGGTGTGGTTGACACGCCTGAGGGATGGGATGCCATCCAGATGGACCTGGACAAGCTCGAGAATTGGGCCCATGTGAACCTCATGAGGTTCAACAAGGCCAAGTGCAAGGTCCTGCGCCTGGGTCGGGGCAACCCCCAGTATCAATACAGGCTGGGGGATGAAGGGATTGAGAGTAGCCCTGCCGAGAAGGACTTGGGGGTATTGGTGGATGAAAAGCTGAACATGAGCCAGCAATGTACCAGAAGACCAACCGTATCCTGGGCTGCATCAAAAGAAGCATGGCCAGCAGGTTGAGGGAGGTGACTCTGCCCCTCGACTCTGCTCTGGTGAGACCCCACCTGGAGTACTGCATCCAGCTCTGGAACCCTCAGCACAAGAAAGACATGGACCTGTTGGAGCGCGTCCAGAGGAGGACCACAAAAATGATCAGGGGGGTGGGATGCCTCTTCTATGAAGAAAGGCTGAGAGAGCTGGGGTTATTCAGCCTGAAGAAGAAAAGGCTCTGGGGAGACCTTATTGCAGCTTATCAGTACTTGAAGGGGGCTTATAAGAAAGATGGGGACAAACTTTTTAGTAGGGTCTGTTGCAACAGGACAAGGGGGAATGGTTTTCAACTAAAAGAGGGTAGATTTAGACTAGCTATAAGGAAGAAATTTTTTACAATGAGAGTGGTGAAACACTGGAACAGGTTGCCCAGAGAGGTGGTAGATGCCCCATCCCTGGAAACATTCAAGGTCAGGTTGGACGGGGCTCTGAGCAACCTGGTCTGGTTGAAGATGTCCCTGCCCATGGCAGGGGAGTTGGACTAGATTACAAGCTAAAAAATGGGGATGATTCAGAATAAATCTGTTTGTCACTTCCTCTTACAAATCACCAAAAAAAGGGCTAGGAGAATTTAGAAACTGCTACAACATGCTGGTTTTGGTGGGCTGGTTTGGGGTTTTTTGAGGGGCCCAGAGGGAGAAGTGATTGAGTGTTTCACTTAGGCATTTTTTTGAGGGAAATAGTGTCTTCTAAACTAGTATTTTATTTTAAAAATAGACATAAAATTCCAATATTTTATATCAAACAAAATGTTAACTCATCAAAAAGGCAGGGCATCTCTCCTTTGTTACAGTGCCTGGAACACTGTGACGCACGTCGTGAACTCTGAGGAAAAGCTGGAAGAAATCCTCTCACAAGGTTACACAGCCTATAATGTTCACAATATACTGCTTAGGGAACCGGGCTTTTCCGTTAGGTAAAGAGGCAAGCTGGGCAAAGTACGGATTTGGATGTTCCTGTCAGATCCTGAGCCCAGGGCGATGAGGTGGATCTCTGAAAGATGTGAGGTCCAAAGAATGGATAGCTTTTAAGTGGATACCAGAACTACTGGCTCTGTAGCACTCACATTACTGTTTCAACAATACCTGAAGGCCAGACAACTATTAATCTCAGAGTTGGAGCACTGCTTGTTGTTTATCTGCTGTCAGGTTTATTTGCTGTAAGGTTCCTGAACTGCAGTTCTTCCAAAGCTCTGAAGACACATATGATGGTCACTAGTGATGGAAGTGAGGCTTTAAAATGCCTGGTATTAAAGCAATTCATTCAGTAGCCCATTTTTGTAATATTGTTTTTGAAAACGGTTGGTATTTATGTTTTACATCTGGCTATAAGATCTAAGGTATTTAGCCAACCAGTAGCCCATTCCGGTCACTGATGGTTTCACTGTAGAGACAGAGAAATCAGATCTCAAAAAAAAAAGCTCGTGGAAGAATGTGCATATATCTGTAATAAAGGACAGAACAGAACACGGTATGCTGAAGCATTGTATTTAAATACACAACTGCAAAGACAAAATATTTATCTCAACAGTATTTCAAATACTATTCATAATATTTTACATTATTCATTTTTCTACATCTCATTCTTAAAGTCAACTAGGAACTACTAGCAATAATTTCTCAGAGTTTAGAACAGTAATTAAGTTGAATTGTTTAACATATTTTTGATAACTGGAATTCTGATCTGTGTTCCAGGAATGGGTGTCCCTGAGCAGTACAGTAAGAAGGTTGTGCTAGATATAAATATACAATATTGTCTCATTATCTTCCTTTCTCATTAATGCCAGAAATTAATTCATATTTCAGGTATTAGTGTTTCATTTTTATAGACTCTAAATGTGGTGATGAGCCCTCTTTGACTCCATGGTGCTATATTCTGCTGCACAGAGAATTACAAAGTATGTAAATATTTAAATGTTCAGAAGATTTTTATTTGCTGGCACTGTGTGCTCAGTCTACATTGATCTTATTGTAAAGGAAGGGCAGTATGACATACTCTTAACCGCGCACTACATTGTTTTTGAAATTTTTACTTCTTTGTTGTTGTTTTTGTACTTTTGTTTAATTTAAAGCAAACTCATAATGACTGAAAGAATATGGCAAGCTGCATAACAATAGTCAGCATCCATGGCAGTTTCCTAATTTGTGTAATTCTCCTGCCACACTGGAACATACAGATCCCTTCCTTTCTCCTCCCATCCCACCTAAATTAAAGTTTTAGTACTTGTACTTAATTAAAGTTAATTTCTGAGGACTGACTGCTTGACTCAACTTCAAAGCTGTTAATAGTTTTAGATCAAAATCTTCCTAGCATAATAGGGGGTATATCTGAAAAAAGAACTTTTCAAAAACAAAACCTCTCAATCCATTTTTCTCATTTTTTAAATGAATTAAAAAGAAAAAAAATGTTATTTTGGCTAAAGTGTATATATTTTCTTTGCTTTTCCTCTACTTTCCTGCTTTTAAAAAGCAAAACAGGAGAAGGCAGAGAAGGGGGGGAGATGAACTCAGAAGTAAGCAACAGCTATAAAGTTAAACAGAAACATTTCAAAACATGTTTCAAAAAAGTTCTGTGTGTAATATTGATGAAAATTAAAAGGAATGTCTCTTCATTTTTTGTGCAAATGAATGAGTGAATTTTCTGAAAAACTTGAATGAATTTTAACCTGTTATTGGGAAACATTTCTTATTTCTTCTAGTTTTTAGGATACTGTGACTGAAAGAGGGCCATCAATGGATAATCAATTACCAGTTTTCTCTCCAACACAAAACTAGGTGGAAATTTGTTTAAATTTTATTTTAAAACAAATTGAGAAAGGATCTTGATAGCCCTGGAGTGTTCCATCTTGGCCTTTATCAGGAACAGAATGTCTGTATTTTCCACTCAAAATGACCTTGTTCCATTTTCTTTTTTTTTTTTTTTCAGTGCCCTGTGACAGCAACCTCTGTTATTCATCAAACCTGACTTTTCCATCCCAGACTGGCCAGCTCTGTTTCAAAGACAGAGTCTGTTGGACTGCAAAATGCTAAACACCTATACTTATTTGATTTTAATCTGCTAATATCCTTTTATTTTTAAAAATAATATGTTTCTCCTTGTATTGTTATCTCATAATTCAGTAACTGCCTGCCTGTGGACAGTCACGAGAGCTTTCTGTTGGTTACTTTATTTTGGCAAGGTTTAGAGATGGATGTGAGTAAGAAAGGACTTCTGTCTCTTCATCTGTTTGCCCCACTTTTTTTGTAAAATAAAGGCCATCTGGATTTTATTTTGTACTGAAGAATGTACAGCATGTACAGAATTTGTTTTCCATGTGAGAGACAGCATTCAGTTACGACTGCTTGGATTGTAAGCCTGCAAATGTTTGTGGCAAAATACCTGGCTTCAAGTTCTGCTTTCTAAAAAGAAATGTGAGCTAAGCCTGATCTTAGGGGTGAAGGGGAGGGAGGCGGGGAAAATGCCATGTTAGAGAGCCTGAGAGTTTCGTATAACCCATGCTCAGCCATTAATGTGCTGCCCTGAACTTTGCATGGCCCATCTTAATAACACGTAGATTCCTATAATCATGTGGCAGTTCTGGTGAGAACAGATCAAAACCTCAAATAAGACATAGAATGGCTTTAAGCCAGAGGAAGAAAAAAACAGCTAAAGACCAACTTGAGGAAAGTATAAATTTAGCCTGTGGTGTACTATGTGCTCGATGCATGCTGTCAGAGTGGGGTGTGGTTTGTTATTGTGAACTTCTCTGCTTTGCAATAACAACTTTCTCAGTGATCCTTGCCATAGCAATCACACCATCATCATCATTCAGAAAGAACATCTGGGCTCTGTGGGGAATATTGTGGAAATAATATAGATACGATACATTTTTGCATCTGAATTGTTACATGCATATACTTAAGAAAACTTGTTCAAAAGGTTGATGGTGGCTTACATGGAAGGTGCTGTCTCTTCCAGGAGCATGGCATGGCCCAAGTGAGTAAGAAGGAAAGCACGGTCATGTTCTACCCCCTTCATACCCAGCATCCCTCAACCTGGCAGGCTTTGAGGTACAAAGAGCCCAGTCCTATAAGGGCTTCACTGAGTTAGTCTCTGCATTTCCTAACTTTCCGGGGGAGAAGAGACCTTGTTAATCTACCGAGGTGCAAGACTAGCTCATTATTCCCCCTTGGAGACAGGGCAAAATGCCATTGTCCTAAAACTGAATCTAAAAGCAATTCAAGAAATTATCTGATATTCTGTGAAGTAAGGGAACAAGCTGTGCTGGAGGACCCAAGCAGTAGGCCCAGGTTCAGTCTGAAAGATTGCTGTATACCTAAGTCTGTTCCAGACCTTTGCATCCAAACTTACCTCTAAAATAAAGCACTGCTTGCAAGTTTAGGTACTGGGAGGAGGGATGGATGGTTTGACACGTTTCCTTTCTCTCTTGACCTACTTCAATGCGATCCAAGTTAACTGAGAAGAAAGAAAGAAAGAAAGAAAGAAAGAAAGAAAGAAAGAAAGAAAGAAAGAAAGAAAGAAAGAAAGGAAGGAAGGAAGGAAGGAAGGAAGAAAGAAAGAAAGAGAAAGAAAGAAAGAAAAAGAAAGAAAAGAGGTGCAGTTCAAAAAGAAGCATTTCAGACGTGGAACAAAAATTTCTAAGCTACATGCCTGCTGGACATACTTGAAGCTCCCAAAGCAGCAGCAGTAAGAACATGGCAGGCTGAACTCTCCTACACTCACTCCAACTCCTGCTCCGCACGTCTACAAGCTGCGGACAACAACAGTTTCAGCCAGTTGCAGCCATTTAAAATCCAATTGTTTGGTCTAAACTGAGCATTTAGGCTTCCCGCTATAATCAAGAGCAAAAAAAGGCACTTCTAGAGGGGGATTCTGAGATAGGTGTCTGGACAAGACAGGGTCTGTTGCTGTCTGGACATTGTTTGTAATGGAAATCTTGGCAACTAGCAAGCCTAGTTTTTGAAATGCTAAGGAGGATCCTCTCACAGAGCTACTCACAGGATGCAGGACCCACAAAAGAGTTCAGGAAGGTTCAGCTACTGTTGATTATAAGATGTTTTTTGCTTTTTTCAAGTGTATATCAGCCAACAGCTTTAAAACCTCTTCATTTTCTCTCAGCTACCACTTAACGGTACATTGCTGACATGCATGTTTCACACAACTTGTTTTTCAAACTGCATCACTCATAAAGCATTGGTTAGCCTTCCCTCAGTCCCAGCCAGAATGGAAACATTTCTCCGTGTACAGCATATTTCCACTTCTCCCAGAGATGATTTAATGTATTAATAATCCATTATTTAACGTTATCAATCATTTAATATCTATTTTATCTCTCACACATATAATCAAAATTATTATCAGGCTGCATATTTTAAATATATGTTTGATCTGTCCCTTGTGGTGGGTTTCACAAAATCGCTGCCAAAAAATACTGAGGCAGTTTGTGGGAAGCTACAGAAAGTTCAGCCTGCACAGTCTGCTTCATTAGGTCTAAGATTATACTTTGGTTTTAAACTCAGTGCTCACTGAAATGCCATCAATCAAGATAACAAATGAATTTTTAAGTGCCATATGTTCTCCAAGTGGAATTTTAATGAGATATTAAAGCATACTTTAAAGCTCAGGTTAAACACAAATATCTTAATGTCAAATATCTCAGTGTCATACAAAATATTTGACGAAGTCAAACATCTATATGAGAGTTTATGGGTTGTTTTAATGGGAAATGTCTTTTCTGCTGGAAGATAAAGCTAACTAGATTTATCCTCCTGAATAGTGTGATCCTTTTGTAGAAGCCACCTCTTTTAATACTAAACTCATCTCTTTTAATAGTAAACATTAACCTGACAATGACTAAGCTAGCAAGGATTTTTTTTGCGAAGTTACATGGACTCAATGATCTTAAAGGTCTTTTCCAACATAAATAATTCTATGATTCTATGATTCTATGTACTATGTTGTATTTAATAGGTTCATCACCCCATCACTTTTGTCTTATCCAGTATTAATAGCTTCTCCTTTAGGCAGTAAGATTTTAGAGGTGGTTTTCTGTATGTCTTAGAGCAAATTGGTCCTTCATCTTATGGAAGTATCTTCATTTTCTTCTAGTTTATGTGCCTAGTAACAATAACAGCAATCAATTACTTATTTCAAAACTGATGTTATTTATTCATTTGGAGTATGCTGAACCTGACGAGGCTTGAACTGCCAGCCTCTCACAGGCCTCCCTTTCCTGGATTTGTTAAGGCTGACTCCCAGGTCTGCTAGCGGTGTTAATGCTGCAGGGTGCAGGTCATGCACCAAGCAGAGCTTGCGCAGCAACCCGTGCCCTGCTTACAGTCACGAAGGGTGTTTAATGGGAATCCCACATTTCCTTCAATTACTAAGGAGGAGCTAACCGATGCCATCTTTTCCCCACTTATTGTAAGCTCCAAAGGACAACTGTGGGAACTGTACAGCATCTTTTTGAATGCAACAACTTATCTTACAAAGAGCCGTAGAAATCATATCAATCACTGTATTTCAAGTTGTGTTCCTTTTGAGAAACGAAGAAAGTAACCATGGGAAATGTTCCAACAGATGAGGGAATTTTCCCCACCAGCAAGTAGAGTTTTTTCCTCCTCGTGCAGTGAAAGCTCTTCAAAGCACTTGCTAGGTTGGTAGCTTTTGCCCAAATTTTCTCATGTGTTCTTAAAGAGCTCAAATAATGCTGTAAGTAAAGCTAGGCAGGAATTTACGTGTGTGTGTGTATAAAAATACAACAATAGTATACTTTTCAGAATCTGAAAATACAACAGTTTCAGTGAAGGTTTATTGGGAAAACTACCTGTCAGATGCAAGTTGGAATTTCAAGTGGGGAATGAAGGGAGGAGACAAACAGGCTGAAGTAATATTTACTGAAATAAAAGATAACTTGGTGCCAGGGCTTTCTTTCTGGGTGTGAAAAATCCCAGTTTGTGTCTGTGGCCTGAATCACAGAAAAATTGCCTTTCTTCTTGATTTGGGGATTATTTTCTCAGTTTGATTTGGTTTAGTTTGGTTTAGGGAGGGTAAGGGTTATTGTTGGTTTTCGTCACTGAAAACCTGCAGTTAGCCGAGATTTTGTCCTAAAGCAGAATAGGAGGAAAAAAAAAAAAGAAAACAAAAGAAAAAAAAAGAAAAAAACGTGCCTCATACTGGAAAGTTTCATGGGACAGGAAAATGATTTCCTGCTTAGCCTGACTAGTAAGAGCTGGCAAAAGCTCCACAGCTGCTCTGGAGTGTCTCCCTGGTGCTGGGAGTTAAACACATCAGAGGGAAAGGAACGCAGCATGAGTAACACGATGAATATTCATGGCCTGGATGTGGGTCTTGGAGTCAGCAGAAGCGAGCTCCTGCCAGATGTGAGGGTTCAGCCCAGACGAAGGAGACTTTCAAAGAATCCTCCGGAAAATCTGTTGTGCTCCTACTGACTGAAAGATGTCTCTTCTAGCTGATGACTCAATAAAACGATTTTTGCTTTAAATTTAAAAAGAACACAACTGGGTCTAGTGTGTGTGTGTAAGCTTGTAGAAGTGAATGAAACCAAGTAGAGAGCCCAAGTAAATATTTTACTTCATCCTTTGAGTGACTATGAGGTGCTTCAGACATCTATGCTGCATTTTTTTTCTGGTACTAACACAGCTTGGTCTGCTGGTAACCACAAAGTCCAATAAAAGCTTTTTACTCGCTTTCTTTACTGTGTCCTTGTTATTTATCATTAACCCATGAGTGCTTTCAGGCTAATAAGACAGAATCTTAGTGAGTGTGGAAACAGCCCCGTTGCCTGGCCTCGAGCAGCTGCCACATTCCAACGAGTGCACAAAGACAGCCCTGAGCAGGGCTCGCAGCAGTCGAAACTGCAGAGCCACCTCAGCCTTGCCTGGCGGAGCTCTGCCTTCCCCCTCTCCTAATTGTTTCCTGCCCCCTCCACCCCCTTCCAAGTGTGTGGGCCTAGAAAGTACTGGCAGTCCCTCAGTTCATTGTACGTCTGGGCTACACATTATTTACATTACAGTAGCTGTAAACGGCTCCAGTTAGGACTAGGTCTTTTTTTCTTTTTTCTCTTAAACACTGAACAAATAAGAATGGAAAGTTTGGGATCTAAAGAGATCACAATCGTGAGCCATAAGAGCGCTATGACAAAAAGAGCCTGGGAAAAAGGGGGAGAGATTAAAATGAGAGAGAGAGAACACAAATGAACAAGTACAAGCTTGGCTTTGATCTCAGACCTACTCCTAATAGGGTTTTTTTAACATATTTCTTAAATTTTAGTATGCTAAGCTACTATTTTCTTATCAACTGGAATCAACATCAATGCTAGAATCGTCTGATATGTGTCACCAGGAACTGTAAGCAGAATAGAGAGCCATGTTTCACCTAAAATTGCTGCCCATCACATTATTCTTCTTATTCTGGCACAATTGGCAAAGAAACAACATCTGAGTAACTTGTTCTGTAATCTGTCACACAAAGTGATCTGATATATCAACCCTCCCATCCAGTTTATCTGCATGGAGATAATGACAAGAGCCAAAACAGATCAAAAATGTCTCAGGAAGAAGAGGCAAAAGAATTTGGCTTTATGATCTGCCCTCATAATCCTTTCAGTCACAGATAAAGGATCAAAAAAGTACAAATGTGTTGTGAAACTTAACGCATGTTGAAAAGTTGGTGTTACAATGGAGACCTTGATTTTCTCAATATGGTATTCTACCTCCTACTGGTGACAATGCAATCCACCTTTGAAAAACATGTAATGTATCATTGTACATAGGCTTTGCTAATCTTCTTGGGGTTGTTTTAGGATAAACTGAATGAGACTTCTAAGAAAAGCCCATTGGCCACTTATGATGACAGGATCAGAAGAGAAACAAAGGAAGTGCAGTGGTTCAGTCAGCTGAAAACTTTGTGTGAGTATAGACAACTGCAAGAATAAACAGAAAGAAATTATACTCTTGCAACATGATAAAAAAATGTGATTTACCTGGCATAATAAAGACTTAGGGAGGTAATTCATATGCTGAAAAATTACTAGAAGGAATACAGATTGTTCATTAAGGACATGTGGGGAAAGTGAGGAAGGGTGATTTGAAATCACAGGGTAAACCTGATGAAATAGGGTTAAGAATGGAAAGGGCAACGAGCATGGGGTCTGCGATGAAGGAGGCGGCAGATCACCATGAATATGATCAAACGGATGAAGATTTATGTAAGCTGTCCATGAAAAGGACAGGGTCTGCTTGGGGGATTTTAATCACCCATCTTATCATTGGGAAAAGAAAACAGCAGGATATGGAGAGGTGATAATTCTGGGTGTGCTGGAAGCAGTGAGGGGGAAGAATTTGAGTAAGGCAGGACTAGCTGAGAATAAGAAGATGGTAGGCAACTTAGGTGAAAATCACCATGAAATTGTAAGAGTTCATGATCTTATAAAGGAACAGAAGAGAACAGCAAAAATGCCAATGAAATTCAGGAGGCAGACTTCATATATTCAGAGACTGGAAGATAAAATCCCAAAAGAGACAAGAGAAAATTAAAAAAAGAACCAAACAGGTAAGGAGAGCCAGCAATTTCCTGAACAATGGTAAGGACTCCGGTACGAGCTATCTCAACGTGGAGAGAGAATGAAAAGCATAGACGGAGCCCTGCTGGCTAAAATCACAGGTTCTTCAATGATCTCAAACCTAAGAGTGGCACAGTAAGAAAGTGGAAACTAGGCAGAGTAATAAGGGTGAGTATGAAAGAAGAGCACAGGCATGTGGAGACAAGAGAAGAAAGGGCACTGTACAGAATGAACAAAGAGAGGTGAGTCATAGTCATTCAGTAATAAGATCAGAAGTAAGAAGAAGAAAAGGTGACAGATGAATTAAGAAGGCTGAAATGTTTAATTCCTCTTTTATTCCCTTCTTCAATAAGAAGGTCAATGGCAATCGTGCAGATATCATACTTAATGTCAGTAACAAGGGAATGAGATCTCAGGTTAGAAAAGGGAAAGAAAAGGGTAGAGAATAGACCGGGCTAGAGTATTTACATAAGTTGGATTGCTTTGGATCAACAAATTCTGATGAAATTTGCCCTAGGGGACTTAGAAAACTGGCTGAAACAGTCCTCAGGGACATTATTTGTTATCTTATGCAATCTGAGGAGAGCAGGTGTGGGTCCAGAAGACTGAAAAAGGCAAACTTTAACCAGTTGTAGCTGGAAAATGAAAATAAATATGACATTAGTGACCCCAATCAAACATTGGAACTGTTTCTCTAATATTTTAGCAGATTCACTATCACTTAAAATCAAATTTAAGCTTAGATACCCTTTTTACAGGAGCTGCTTCAACTCAAACAGAAATTATAGGGAAATCTGTGAAGCTGAATATGTAGAATGGAGAATTCTTTACCTGGGAAACTATCAAATATTTGGGGTGTTGCAAAAGAGGGGAAAACAAAATCAGGGCAGTAAGTCAATGCAATGAGCTAATCATCCTATCTCCATGGAAACAACAGCGTCGAAGTAGTAGTCATAAAGTACAAGGTACATTCTAAGATATTTATCATTGTTTAATGCAAAGAAAACTGTAGTGAAGGTGATTCATCTGAAATGGCAATGCAGTGATTGGGATATGTGGGCACAAAAATAGTTAATACCTAGCCATATCTCACCCTGTTAGAGCCCCTCTTGATCTTGCAGTCAGTGACTCCACTCCTCAGACAAACCACAGTAGCAGTATCAGTGTCAGCAGACCTGGACTATCTTTCCAAAGAAGATAGTAAATCAACAGTAAATAATACTTAGATTTTTGAAGATCAAGGTACTTTCTTCATGTCTTCCTGGTATTTCTGAAATCCCATGACAAAAATGAAAAAGTCCTTAGAATATTTCCTTGAAAAAGTCCTTTTTTTTTCTCTTTCAATTTTCTAAATAAATTCTACTTAAAGATTAAGATTGTGGTACTTTAAGATTTATTATTGAAAAGCACTCATGTTTTGATGTCCTATCTTTTCAGAAATAGCTAGCTATCTACTTGTAGTCACTCAATAGACAATCAGAACACTGAAATCCTGGGAAATTACTTTTATACTCCAGAAAACAAATAGAAGTGATTTGGGGTTTCATATGTAATATGCATCTTTTTAGTCAGCTAAAGCCATAAGATTTCACTCTATGTAACAATTCTGTTGTTCTGTTGAAATGGAAAATCATGTAGATTTTGTAAATTCCCTAGAGCTCATCTTGGGAACTAGCTGTGTGGAAGAAAATACTATATAGAACTGAGTTGTTTTATCATCCACTTTATGATTAGAATGATACTAGCACTAGCACAAAAAAGGGCAAACCAGGTAGAACTATACTATAAAAGATTGGGTTTGAATATAAGAAAGATCTTTTAAAATAGATCAGATTTTTTTTTCTTTTTGTAGGTAACTATCTCACACAATTTTTGGCCAACCAGAAGAATGAAAAACTGTATTTATGGAGAGCATCTTGAAAAAAAAAAAAAGAAGATGGTGCAACATCTATTACAAGAAGATGATTCTGTTATCAGATGTGAATAACTCTGGCTGTACTACAATATTATCATATCTGAAAGGAAAAAAAGCAGTCAGAATTAAGATCTACATTCTGCTGAAACCATTAGAGTTGCTCATAAATGCATTCTCAACTCTCCAAATGGATATTATATTCACCAGATAAAGCTGTTATACGCAAGTGTATTGGCCATATAACTACATTGTTGTTGAAACACATTATCTAGTTTATAGCGAGCTTTGCATGGTGAATGTATATGTGCTTATCAGCAAAACATTTGCTTGTTTTCTTCAACAGGCCTATTTTTTTTATCTGCAATACATGTGACTAATATTCAGATCCTCTTTCCTTTCAGGTAGCTTACCAACCTGTCAAATATTTACTTGCCAGTTTAAGTTTATTGATCGACCACAGTGTTAATTCTCTCAAGTTTTGGGGGGATTTGGATTTAATTTCTTCCCCTCACCTTAGACAATGCAAGGCACAAGAATGCGTAGCAGCTGACAGAGCTGCTCATGTGTACACCTCAACACACTAAAGCATATCAAATATGTTGTTGGTTTGGGGTTTTTATTGGTTTACAGCAGAACCATTTTAACCAGTAAGATTGGCTGACCATACCACTTATAGCTGAAGGCATTTCCTAAGCAGTGGAAGTCTGCTGTCCGATTACACAGTACAATTGAGAGGACAGGTGTTGTAACAAAAAGGATTTATCAAACCTAAGCTTGGCACAGCTGAAAACTGTTAATCTTTATATGATTCACACCCACAATCTCCTGTGCCAAGGTCTTCCTGATAACGACATTTTTCTTCTTCTGAGGCCTTTGTTCCCATTTTCAGCTATATAAAATGTCTCTTCTTCTTCATACCCTTCGATACTTTTCTTTTTCACTTCTGTTAGCTGCAGTAACACAGTATATTTGCACCTGGAGATTATCAGGGTCAGGTAGATTTTACCTCATTATGTAATGCTCTGGACATCATGAGACAATGTCAATTTGTAGTGGCACATACTGGCTAATTGAGTTCCTGTTAGCCATACTGGATCTGCTTAGCTCTTTTCACTTTACATATAGCTCATCTGAACTCATTCTTCTTGATTAGATTTTTCAGTAAGAGTGGAAGTAGAACCTGTATACAGGGTGGACCAGCTTTTAGCATTTTCTCCTGGACCAAGATTTTGCTTTAAATTAAAATTTAAAAAATATATATAATTTACACAAATTTATCTGAAAATAGAATTGTGAAAAACATTAAAGGCTGTTTTTTAGTATCCATATAATTTGGGAAGAATAATGTTAAAATGGTGCAGAAATACACTAAATTTTATTTGATCCTAGAACACATATTTGCAGTTCAAAAGACAGGGTTTGTAATACCTATCAAATAAACCGCAATGCTGATACCCAAGGGCTGCTTATAAAGTTCCCTTCCACCCTGCCAGAATGTGCTAGGAAAATGACTGGGAAATGGCATGGCAACAGGATAGCATGGCAACATTGCTTTTGAAGAAAACTTAAGCTACTGAAGTATGTCTTGCTTCTTAGCTGGTGAAATGTATTTGAGGTTTTAGTCAGAGGCTACAACTCCAAATGATCCAAATGTCTCTCTTCTAAGATTGAGTCTTTAAAAAAATAGTACTTCTGAGAGGGAGCACATATTGTCTCCCCAGGATTTCCAAAAAGGCTGCATTAATATGGAGGAGTCATAACAATGAGAGCAGCTTTATGGTATCTACAGTAGATCAGGGAATCATGTCTTCCTTTTACAAACATTTCTATTAACTGACTTCCTTTTTTTGTTCTACTTTAGGGATTCTGAGTGTTGTCAAAAAATTCTGAAACTATATTCAGATTTTAACAGAAATAATGTTTTGATTTCGTGTTTTGAATATTCATAGCAAAATAATACTGATTTGCAGAAGTCCATTTTCCTATTTCTTTTGACTACTTTGTACAACATTTTATTTTCTTAAAATAAAGGAAAGACAAATTCTACCCATTCTTCTCCTGTTTATTGCTTTAACATTACCACATTTCTTAAAAGCAGTATCTGCATCTTTCTGGATGTTCTGGCTTCTTCCTGCTCTAGCATTCATTGAAGCTGACAATCTTCCAAAAAGAGACTGGCTTCTGAGAGCCTGTGCTGCCTGCTCACTACCTCTGAGTGCAACTGAGAATGGCTCAGAAGTTATTTGAAGCTGCCCTGCACCTTGCTCCCATACTGACATGCACATTCTCTTGTTTATAGCCTTCCCCTGCTTGCAACCAACAGAATAAAATGACTAACCTGATCCTCTTTGGAGCAGAGAAGCAGATGTAGAGGCCAGCGACAATACCCCAGTTGCACATCTCCGCTTCACCCTGTGTGCCCCCCAGCAGTTCTTAGCTGCTGTACAGTTGGGATCTGGAAATGGTCTTATAAAAGCCTGGAAAGTTTCTTTGCTTTCAGAAACTGGTAAATTTTATCATTTTTCAAGGAAACTTTTCCAATCATAGCTTCCCACAGAAGCCAGAATTCTGTTTGTACTCAAGGCATGGTTTAAATACGCTGTCCAAATCCAACAAACATATCAGTGTACATTTTACCTTTCCTTTCCTTTCAGCTGCCACCTTTTGTTTCATAAAGTACTATTCCATAGCAGAGTTCAGATAAAATATTTTGTCTGGCTTAGGTAATTTTCCGAAGCATTTTTCTTTAGTATTAAAACCTTCTTGTTCTGATAAAGGCAAATGCAAAAATCTGCATGTTTGTGTGCCTCGTACTTCTTGTATGAACTTCCTTTCACTCAGCTGATGTTTGTATGGCATTATCTGATGTAAGCCAAAGGGGAAAACTCCATTATGGGAGAATGCCAACAACAGTAGAATGAGATAGCAACTTCCTTCCAGCAGTTTGCTTTGATTCATGAAAGCAAGCTTTAATGTATACTTACTGATCTTGGAGACATCAGAATTATCTTATTTGCATTCAAGGCACCACTCCATATTCATAGGAAGTAAGCATTAAAAAAAAGCACAAAGAGTTGCAAAAAACAAATGAAAATCAAATTTGTAACTGAAAGATCTGCTGATCGTCCTTCCCCCCACCATGCGCAACATGAACAAAATGAGGAAATTTTTATCCACCTTAAAAAAACCTATCTGGAAATTCGACATTCTCAGAAGAACTCTCATTTCCAGCCTTTTGTCAGAATGAGGTAATCTATTTACAATGCCATTACCCCAGAAGACTCTGTAATGGCAAAGATTTGCAAGAGATGCAGGTATTTGTGACATCCCAGAGTGTTGCATTCTGGAATGACTTTACCAGACAGAAAAGCCTAAGGCTGTTCATAATACTTAAAGAGGAAGGGGAAAAAATAAAGTGGATTTAATTCTTCATCTTAAAACTGACAAAGCAATCTGCATCTCAAAACAGTTGACATGTTTTTCATCACTGGTCACCTGTTCCTGAGCCTCAGTTCCACAGCTCCGTGTAGGAGATTGTGAACATTTGCTAGAGACATCCTTGCTGGTTTCCAGAATCACTGAACAGCGTTATTTATCATTCATATTTTGATTGCCTTTATCTGCTCTTTTGGAGGATTCTTCAATGGGTGGAGGTAGGGAAAGTGCCAACGAAGACGACATCTTTGAGTAGTGGGGGAATGGGATTTGTGTACAGCAGCACAAGTCCTGTGAGAATGCTCTGTTTAAGGGATGATGATGGAGATAAGATATACATATGACTAAGTAGGGTCTACCAGAAGACCGCCTCCAGAAACTGGCAGTCTTGGGTATGAAGGCCAGCCTGCAAGATCTCCAGTCCTCATGCATGCCACTATACTGTTTCCCTTAAGAAGGTCCTTTAACATCTGTCCTTTATGATGTTCTGTTTCTTGAATAGACTGAGGCAAACGTTGTAGGTTTGTCAGTCAATCACCCATTCAGATGCATCATTGCACATGCAGTTTGCAACGGGCTGGTAGGCAGCTTGGTTTGTATAGGCACAGAGAGGGAGTTAGTTTCCCAATACAATAGGTCAGTAGTACTCACCTCAAGAATCTGAATCAGCTTTTGAGGTGCCTTTCTCCCTAGACAGATCTCTGATGGCAATATAGGATAGCAAGATGTCTAATTTAGGCTGCCACAATCAACTTGGCGGTGCCAGGCACTTATTTCTCAAGCATCGCAATAATGAAATGAGACATCTAAAGTGGCAAGGGAAAATCTGGCCTAAAACCTATTGGGCAGTAGCGCAGTATTCACATTCTCTTTATAACCTGTCATTCACTGAGTTGCCTAATTTGCTGGGAAGAGAGACACTCCAGTGCCTTCCCAAGAATTCAGACATTTTATATTTGTAGAATTACTCAACTCCTCAAGCCTCTCTCCCAATAGTTAGGAAGTTCTCCTGAGAGGGAGAATACTCACCTTCAAATGCTGCTCTGCAGACCCTGCTCCGAATCATATTCAGTGCTTAAAATGTAGGATCAGTCCTTCACCTATTCATAGACGTATCTGGGTAATATGTCACTGTTCAGAATCTGTTTAGGCTCAAGCCGCTGTTCTTAGATTACACTAGACAGTACATAAAAACAGTTACTAAATAATGTAATTTGTCTGGCAAACCCACACAAGACATACCATTATGTAGCTGCTGATGGCTGAAAACAAAATTATTGACAAATAATCACAATCCAGATTATTTTGTAAAGGAATATGGAGGTCAGCGTTGTTTACATAGAATCCAGAAAAGACCCAGACTAACCACTGAGCAATATAATTTTAGCTCATCGCATTCAGAAGAACCCAAACACACTATTTTATGTGACCATGTCCAAATTTAAAATATAAATACAGACAGATATATAGTCCAGCTCCTTCTCTTTTAATCAACTAAATGAATAATGGAAGTTTTTCAGCATAACGTACATTGTACCTTTCTGCTAAATGTCTTACACTCATTAAAAACATGATTTTAAACCAAGTTGCTTTATTTACTTTCCTGAAATGGCTTTCCAATTCATTTATGAATCTGCTTAAATATATGACTGTCCATAAAGTCAATGTAAGGCATGGTAGTAAAGTGGAACCAAAATTGTCAATACAATGAACATGCTTAAGAACCATTACATGAATTCGGGTTTGTTATTTTGTTTTCTAACAAATATGCTTTAGGTTCTTTTTGGTTGACTCATGGTTGCTGAGCCTTGAGGATACATGAGAGTCATATTTTGATGCTTTCTTCATTGTGTCGGTGCAAAAATAATACTCTAAAAGAGAAAGGCAAGAAGAAAAAATTAACAAGAGCAGTGGGAAGAATGAAGAGGTAAAGTGCAAAGATAGACGTTGATAGATGTTTCCAACCGACCAATGGTCCCAGCTGTTCTCAAAGTAATCCCCTTTCAGGCCAAAGACCTTGACGACAGAAGGCAACCAGGGACTGTAGTGCAGACTGGAGCATGAAGTATAAAAACCATAATTGCTTTCTGTTCCTTGAGGAGAGAAGAGAGACTGAATTTTAAGGAAGGCTAAATGTTGGAAGAAATTGATGGTGGGAACACAAAGTGTTGCAGATCTCTCTTGCTCAGCACTATTACCAAGCCAGGGTCTTGACATACGCCTCTCTCACCAGGAGGCAGGATGCTCCCACCTCCCAGCATGAGGCTCTATGAAAGGTCCTTGAAACAAGACAAAATTAGCAAAACCTGAGCTATTTCTTACTTCCCCACTACTCTTAGTAAGAGAACTATTTATTCACTAAAGTTCCTGGATGCTCTCTTGTGTGTCCCTATTTCTTATTTCAGCATTATCTTCCAAGACCAAGAGGTCATTTACTCCCTCCTTTTTCTTTCCTTTCATTGGCCTCCTGATCCCCTAAAGATGGCCCCTTTGCACACCAATGCAGTTTGAAAATTGAGAGAAATTAAATTTCAATCTCTCACACAATGGCAGGTGCATCCTTTTCTACTCTGCTGGTGGAAGAAGAATAGCAGCTGCCCCGCCAGAACAATAAAACTACTTTCCAGCTCTCTGTGACTGGTTGTCATTGAACAGCCATGCATAAATATAATCCATGGAGATCCCAGGGGTGGCATTTCTCATCTCTTATCAGCTCTGCTGCACACACCAGAATTCGATAAGACACCTAGAAGGATGATAAAAGCTGCTATCAGTCTGTCTAAGTAGAAATAATAAGAGTAATAGTAACAGTATCAATAGATTTCTGGAAAATCAGTGGCTATATTATTTTGATGCTGGTTTAATTATTCATTTCTAAAATCTTTCCTTCTTTTCCTTAAGCTAAGGGCAGCTAAGATAACAGATCTGCATTTTTATATTAAGCTGACAGATTAATGTCCTTTTGTATGCCTGAAATGAGCTCAAAATATCTTCTAATTAATTAAAAAAAAAAAAAAAAAGGAAGATAAATGAAACCAAATAAACCTCTTGAGCCCTTTTAAACATCCACACCACTGTGCACATACACATCCATATCTGGCCCTTCTCATCCCAAGTGTTTTCAAAGCGGTAGTATACGTAATCCTGCTAAAATTATTTTGGGACTTATTAACACTGGAATAGCCTGGTGATCTGCCTGGTTCCATATCCTTTCTCAGGCAATGCTCTGTGGCAGATGTTCCAGAGGAAAACATTAAATTCCCTATCGTGTACTTGACAATTGTGTAATACTATTACTCAAGGGGAAATTTAAAACTTTCCCCAGCTGGTAATCAGCTCATATATTGAAGTATGAGGACAGATAATTGTTATCCTACCCAGTGTGACTGCAAATGATATTTTTATTCCTGAGCCTTCCTCTCTGAATCCTACTGATTACTTTCTTTCAGTAATACCCTGTGACTGTGAGTTCCCAGGGCTAACTTTGTGTTGATTTGGTTTTGTTCTTGTGGATCTAAATGAGTATGTTTCAGTTTCATCCAATTTTCTCTTGCGTGTCTTTCTCTTGTTTGTCACAGGTAGTGTGAAGAGGAGGTTCTAGCTATCCTCGACTGTCTATAATATGAATCGTTTTATATGCCTCTATGGCATCCTTTTTTACCTCTCCTCTCCTCAAAGGAAAAAGTTCATGTATTAAACAATTAGTTCTATTCAAAAGTCACGCTGTTCTATTTTTCCTTTCAAAAACACCAAAAAACCCAGATAGGTCTAACCCATATCTTTGCAACCTAAAGGAAAACACTATATGAAAACACAGTAATAATAAGTAATGACAATAGTTTGCCCTTTGTAACTACACCCCACCATAGCATTGCAGAAGTTTCTCTTGAGTACATGCTTTAGCAGTGCTGACTGACACTTTTGCATGTCAGATAATCCCATTCAGAGAAGGAGTAGTAGCTGCATAAACTGGTCATTGCAATATTTTCAGAATTGGTCCTGTAGATGCAAGCGTTACTCTAAAGTACACAGAGAAATATGCAGTCAGTGAAGCACATCCCTCTCCCTGAAACCAGTTGGCAGCTAGAGGATCAGCCTCTCTTCTTGCTGTGGTGCTCAGGGAATTATCAACAGAGGCTTTCCTTGCACATCTGTGTGAGACTGTGTGACTGCAGTATCTTAAACATAGCAGAGATGTTGGGAGCACTTCCAATGAGCCTTTCATGTCATAAATATATAATTGCTGGGCTCAGATTTCCACATGTTGAAATCTGTTGACTGGAAGAGGTATCATTTGAATAGATACTTCTGTGGAAAAAATGTGCCCTTTGTGGACAAGCTCTAGTGATACTTGTCCAGTAAACAGAAAGCTTTGTAAAGCTTGGTTATCCAAATTATTTCCTTTTGTTTAGGAGAAGAAAAACAAGTTATGGTTCTCGGTTTTTTCATATACATGTTTGATGGGAAACCAGAAAACAGAAATTCTCCCTTTCAAAAGGAGAGGAAAAAAATAAGGTCAGCTCTGTAGATCCTCTTGATGTATTGGGCAAGGAAGTACGCATGAAGCTTTAAAGGTAGGAGGCATAATGAAGCACCATAGGGAATAGAAGTCAGTGGGGTGCACGGATGCTTCCTTTCAGAATGATACCAAGGGGGTTAATGTCTGGCCTGGTGATAAAATCCTGGCATCTGTTACAGAAAACACAATGAGCATTGTTGTCATTGAGAGAATGGCTCTGTTTTTCCTGGCGTGAGTTACTGTTTGGAAGCTGTTTTAAAATAGAAAAGAAAAAAAAATCTCACTCTGAAAACTTAAAAATAAAAGGCTATGCCAGAATCGTGTTCTCCACTGTATTTCTAGGAAGTGGTGTTAGTTCATTGTTCTGACAACATTATTTACATACCTTAAATACAATTGCTGCTGAAATGCACAGCAAACTGTACAGACCTTGACACAGACATCAACTACTGCACTGAATGTGCATAAGCTCAGAAATACAGGCTAAGAGGAGTCTTCCCAAAGGCTGGCTGCAGGCACAGGGCAGTAGTCCTGCTGGGCTTTCTCCTTTGCCGGTTGGAGAGCCTGCCAGCCCCAGTGCAAGATTCAGAGCCCCCAAATTAAGAGCCTCTTCAGACTGTCCCTAGACAAGCTTCTTTTTTTCTCATTGGAGATTAGCCTCTAGCTAAAGTTCATCTTTGTGGAACGCCCTTCCAAAGCATGCCAAGTATTCACATGTGAAATGGGATTACATCCTGCCCTCTTCACTAACCAGTTCCCACTTTTAAGGTGAGTTTTGTTTGTATCTTCTAGTCCATATACATTAACGATATATAAAATATATCCTTCTGCTATGACATAGCATCTCAGCTTATACCAAACTAGACTCTGTACTCACTGTTTTTGCTACCAGAGGCAGTGAAAGCAGACAGCAGGCTTTTCATTTTCCCTGCTAATTGTTCTGTCCATGCTCTGTTGCTGTCTGTTATTTGTTGGCTATCAGCTAAATAAACACGAGCAGAGAGAAAAGGTGAAAACAAACAGTTCTTCAACCTTGGTTTTTGACGTCGTTGATTCCCCTGTTATGAAACTTCAGAACTAATGGAGAAAATAATCTCTGTAGGTGCAGAGCAGAGGAGATAGCATATGTTATTCCCAGGCTGCATTACTTGCCTCAGAGGAATGCAAAGGATCATGCTGACTATGACCACAGCTTGTAATGAAAACATTGTTTTCTTTCTTATTTCAGACAATGCCGCTAGTCTGAGCCAACTGCAGAAAGCCTAAGCTGTTCACAAGACGCAACAAACCAAACTCTGTAGATTTGGTCAATAACCAAGCACATATTAGCCAGTGTAGCCCACGCTCCTTTTACTTCCTGGGAGGTGACAAAGGAACAGAGGCGATAAAGTGAGATTAGGATCAGATTCAGGGCACCAGAGTGGTTTTGCTACAGCTCCTCGGTGCCAGAGCAAGCTAGGTGTTGATGCAGCAAAGAGCTGCTGCATGAAAACATCATGTACAACCTCTGGAGCTGTAGCCAAGATATGCCCACGCCTCTGGTAAATCTGTGCCTGATTCAGTCAATTCCATGGCTAAAACTGATTGCATTTCAGAAAGCTGAGGACCCTTCCATGGTTTGTTGAAACCATCATCAAATGGCTTATCCAGCTTCCAGATTGCCTCATTGAGAAGCAATAAAATGGGCCTGATGGGTAAGTCAAGAAAAGTTCATTGCATCTCTTTGCAACTGGAAAATGCACTTTTGATTTTCTGTAGAGTTAAAGCTGAAATTTCAATTAAACAAATTATAGGAGAAAATAAACAAAAAGTACATTGAGAAAACCCATTTTAAAAAAAACAAATGCTATTTTATATTTCCTACAATGATTGGTTATATTGTAGGTAATAAATTTCATTAAGCTGTAATGCATTAGACAGCGCAGATAACGATGACAGAAAGCTTAGTTCAGATTGGTCGAGTTATTCAAAAATAACTTTTAAAAGCCAGGAAGCTCAGAGTTATGATTCAATATATGGGAAATTTCAAATACCATCTGCTTCATCCATTTTTCAATGTACAGAATACATAAATAACCCAGCTAACCTCAAGCCTCTATGGTTTCACTAGCATCAAAGGAATGCCACAGGAGGCACACTTCAGTCCTTTAGCTGAATGGTGCACGGATACATAAATGTGCTTTGAACTGTTTGGATTCATCTCCAGATTCTCATCTCTGGGCACCTTAACTTGCCTCTGGAAACCTGGAGTCTATTCCCTTCTACTCCATGCATCCCATAACCTGCTGCCAGAAAAGCCAGTCCTCATTTTAGTAGTAGCAGAGAACTGTCATAAAATCTTAAATGGCAGAATTCATTAGTTTCACAGTACTGGATAGGGGATCACAGAACCTTTGCTGGCAAGCTGTGTAGTATTACAAGTACAATATAAAAAAAAGTTGGCATCAGAAACGCGATGGACTGAATTATGCTGTCAACTAGGGAAAGAAGCTCTACCAGCCAAGAAGGAGCCTCAGTACATAGCTCTGTCTACCCATTACCCAACATGAATCATGAGAAGCTGGTATCAGCCTCTCACCCTATGCCACCCCTGACACATCTTTTTCTCACAGAGGACAGTTTGGACAAGACTGTTTTGGCAAAGGTATCCCCGTATGAGCACTTGTGGACATATTTCAAGCCATTCCTTGCCACCTGAGCACGGTCAGTAAGTACCACAGAGCTGTGGCTTGCTGCTGGCAACAGGTCTCCAAAGCTACTACAACATGGTGGAGTGCTCCAGGAAGGTGATCCCCAACTGAAGAGCCACAGTCAAAGCATTTACTGCATCCTTTGTGTAAATGGCAAGGAACTGTCAGTCAGCTTAATGTAAGTGATCAGCAAAGAAACTCTGATAGGGTGAAGGTGTCAGAGGACTGTGACTTGCCCAAGAATATTTGTTAGTCAAACATATTTTTTTTCAAAAGCATATTCTAATAAAACAGGTTATCACAGAATTAATAGCAAAAATCAGGGAATGTTTGGAGCACCACAGTATTTTTCTCTGAATGAGGTAACTGATCTTATCTAACTGCAGCCTTGCTCAGCCTAGCCGTCTATGACCGGATAGTGAGCAATAAACGAAGCACCATTGCATAATGAGCATTTGAGCCTTCATTGTAGCTGCATTCTGACTCCTTGCACAGCTTCAAACAGCAATACTTGTTCGCGTGCAGCAATAGCTTTTTAGTGACCAAGTTAGATAAAAAGATTGCTTCTTTTTTTTTTACCTGGGAAAAGCATGAGATGGAAAGAGAGAATGGAGGAGATAGGCCATTTTCTGCTAACGAAAATGGACACAGAAACACCCAGAGTCCACTCTATTTGCATATACTTTTAAATAAAGCATTCATATTTTTTCTTTATATAAATTTCAGTACCACTTCCTAGAGATAAATCACACTTCCTGAAAGACTAAGTGGGTATGGAGTTCAGAAACCTCTCAGAAAATTCAGTCACTGCACATTCTAAAGTCAAAAAAGCGCCATAAAAATTCTACCATCTTCCATTCCTGCCTCTCTACAGAAAAGAATTACAGCCACCAATGCACTGCTGGGGATCCCACAAACTGGGATACTTGTTAGCTCCAGTTTAAGCTGCAAACCATCTTGACTAGCATTCTCCAGTTGGGGGGGAAAAAAAAGCTTCACGTAAATGTTCACTGAAAGGGAGTCACAGGCATCCTCACAGTGACAATCCCACCTCTCTGAGATGAGCCGTCAGTGGTACACACCAACAGCACTCTTCCAAGTATTTTTAAAATTATTCTTGTATCATCATTAAGAGAAGAAAAAAGGTGAGAGAGAGGAGGTCTCTGTCTTCCACATGAGTTCAAGCTTAAGGTGGTTTGCAATACCCTTACATAGGCATCCAGGACAAAATCGATGCGCAGCATGTGTCTAAGCCCAGGACCGTGAGACTTCACCTGTCAGCCACACACAAAGGAGCCAGTGGCTGTAAGGTAGCACTAGCAGAGGCTCCAACACTGCCCAACACTTTCTCAAAGATGATTCTTGCAAGCCTCTGATTTTGTTTCCGTGACCCCCCTGCCAACATAAGGAAAGGTTACTGATACCTATAGATCATCACACATGGGTTTCTCTTCATGTGGATGTTTATGCTCCACCAGAGAAGACGCACTAAATTGCCTCCTTCTCTGGCAGCATCTAGTCCATGCATTGGGTCTGCCAGGCTAAAAATGTTCTTGTCTATGGGAATGTGCATTAACAAATAGCCATCAAAGGCTCTCCTGGGCTGTAAGCAACCTCTCAAGCCAGGAAGATGTTACTAAACAAAAATATAGCTTGAAGCCATATTCACATCCCTATAATGGCTCCTACACACTGGGAAGCCCCTCCTTTGAACACAGCCTCCCTGATGGGATAGCATTAAATTTTGCCTCCAGTGAGATAACCTGGAGGAAATTGTTTAGAAGTGTTTGTCTGTTTGATGCTGTTCTTCTTTCTAATTTTTTTCATGTGCTTTGTTTACTCTTGAGGAAGGATTTGTGAAGATGATTCAAGCACCATTTTCTCAGTCTTTCCCCGGATCACTTCTTTGTGCTGTGTGCCATCCTTTCTTCCTGTGACTCTTTCCTTTGTGACAAAAAGCACTGCTAATTGCATAGATTAGCTTCAAATCCAAGATCAAAGGTTTAGCATTTCGATTTTCTGCTCTTCGGGCATTTTATTTTCTTTCTTTCATTATGAGAAATTTGCAAAACCACTCATGACAGAATTGAATTGATTTTCCTCTGTAAGTTGAGGAAAAAGGCTAACTGGGGAAGGAGAATATTCTTAAGTTGACCTTATCTGGTGTTTTGGGAGGTTGATATATTGTACCATCGAAAATGGAGAGTGATGGTTTTCGAGAGTGTTTACAGAACACCTACTGCTGGAAGCTACACTGCTGAGAAAGGAAAGGCTGCCACTGTGTCACTTTTACCATTCACGAGAGTGATAAAGCTGAACAAACTCTAGGCACATAGTCTGCTTATACACCATTTGCTGGGTTAAATGAAAAGAAATGTTGTGTTCCTTGTCTATTAAAAATTTGTACATGCATTCAGAGTGGACAGCTGGCATTTTGAAAAACTGTTGTGGGCTTTTCAGAAAAAAAATTATACTTCAACTGGCATGAGAGACCTCCATTTCAAACATCGACAAAGGACAGCTTTTGTGAGAGTGCTTTGTTCCCAAGGGCAGCAAGGACTTGAAGTTCCCTGTGTACTTCTCAATCAAGTTCAGCCCCATATTCTCAGGGGGCAGGTGGAGAGATTTTCATGTTTTAAACCTGGTTTTACTTATCTTTTGCCTTTGAAAATAAATTTCACCTTTGATTCTGTTTTGGCAGTCAAATTTTGCAAAATTGCTTGCATGCAATTTGAACAACTGTTTAACACTGTACCTTGACATGCTGGGTTAAAACAATCCCAGGTGTAATACTCCTGGAATAAACAGAGTTACACTGAGAGTCAACCTATGAAATGAAAACAGTATACACGAAAGTAGATATTACTAATGCTGTGCTTAAAACTTTCAGCCAAAGTAAAGAACTTAAACTTAATGACATGGGGGTGGCGAAGATGAAGCTAGATAAAAGCATAGCTTTCCACAGCACCGTGTTGGAGTTATTTTTCTTATGTACAACCACTATAGAGCTTTCCTTTCCCTTAGCAGTAGCCAATCAAAACAGTGCAAAAATGGCAGATGACTAAAGCATCCTTAACAACAAGCAACGTACCGTTTGCTCAGTGTCTGCAATAGCTAATTAAAATAGAGGCTGAAAGAATCAGAAGCAGATCCATTACGTGGTTTGCTTTTATGTAAGTTGGATTTATTTGTGTTCAAGCTTACAGATAAACAGTTCATGATTCAAGAAACTGCCTGTATGTACAGTCTGTTCATGTGATATTTTGTTTCTTGAAAGCTTTTCAAGATAAAAAAAAAAATTACCCTTCCTATAGCTACATTTTATCATCAAAGACAATGGGAGTGCAGAATTATGGTTTACTCGCCCACACACTGAAGAAAATTGTATGTCATTCCTGCACCCTGATTGGCTGATGATTGCAAGGGATGGATATATTTTTCTTTCTCCTTTCTTTTGTTTCTTGCTTTTAGGAAATTTGAATGCCCTCTTTCCTGGGTTTTCCCACTTGTCCATGTACAACCTCCATTGGGAATTTTTACCAAAGCTTCTTGGTCACACTCCCAGACCATGGGAATGAGTTTTTGCTATTATTTCTGTTGTCACACAGATTTAAAAATATAAACATCTTTTTCTGTTTTTGCTTTTTGAGGCAGTGAGGAAAAAGAGCATTGAACAAACACACAGCATTCAAGTAATAAAATATCAAATGAATTTCCTCTATATTTCAAGCTAATTATTTTTTCCACTTTGGTCACACACGGCTAAGAAGCATTTAAAGTGATGCAAATTAGAAGAGGGTTAATACACAAACTATAGCGTCATCTGCCACTCTTCAGGCAGAGAATCCCTCTTCCCCCTCCACCACCGCTTTCAAGTTCTATAGCTTAGTGTAACCATTTTAATTGTTTTTTTTCTGCAAGGCATGAAGATAAGCCATGCATGAATCAATACATGAATGAATCAGCCTCTGGTCTAGCTTACTGATGTACTCATCATTTATATCCTTGCATAATTTACAGAAATTGAAACTGTAGCTGGGCTTTGCATTCAGCTAATGTGGCTTGTTTACACAGTCCAATAGGGTTTCATGTTCCAGAAAAGCTAATTCTGTAGGGATTGTTCAAGCAGGATGAAAACATCTAAGGCTTTGTGCTAAAATAGATGCAGTTAAGTACCTAGATGTCCCAGCACTTTAAGCCAAAGCTTGGTAAGATCACCAGCCTCTTGGCTTTGCCACATATGGTCTCACTTAATTCAAAGGGAGTTTTGGCTCCCTAGGCAAAATGTGTTTGGGCCCCAAATTCAGTAAGCTGAAATATCAGCCACTGACTATCAAAAAGAGTCAGATTCATCTCAGTGAACTGTAATTGCTTAAAAATTAGGCATGTGTTCTAAGTTACTTGTCCAGGTTCCTGCAATGCACTGAGATACCTTCCCCCAGAGCTGTTCCCCAGCCTCTGGGATTGTCCCTCAAATACCCAGGATTCAACTTCTGGGACCACCACTTCCTAACTGGCTGACTCCTGGATCTTAGCCTTCAATTGTCGTCTGCCACTAACCTTAAAGAGAATGAGATTTGAGGCCACAAAAAGCAAGTCACAGTAACTATTCCCAACATTTTTTGAAAACTCCCCTTATTATCAGCGTGCTCCCTTCTGCTTTCTGTATCCTCTCTTGTCATATATCACAAGGACGAGGACTAATGGGAACACAATGCACGCCAGGTTCCCTCAGAGATCTTCTCCTCAGGGAATGGTGTTCTTCCTCCATTCTCTTCCCTTCCTTACAAACACACCCTGCAGTTCCCCCAGGCACCAGTTGAAATAGGGGGCCCTTACAGGCTAACTGCCTCCACAGTGACTCTCTTATTTTGGATTTCATTGGCCTTTGGTAGGGCAACTCTGTTTCTGTCATCTCTCTTGGTTGCATTGTCCCAGGGATATGTCTTTTATTATATTTCGAATTTTAAAAGATTCCAGGGAAGAATTTGTGTCTCTCAAAAGTCCAGTATCTGTTTGAAGTGCTCAGAATTAGCAGTTATAATTACAAAACAGTAGAAACCTATATGTGAGGAAAGATTTTTTGAATTGGAAGGATATTTTCACTTTGGTTGTAACTGTCAAAGGGGATTTCATAGCTATCCACATTACATCTCACCCCTGCAGCTGACATCAAAGCAACCTTTGCTGCTTGAGTAGAAGGAGACTCAGGGAGATACATTATTCAGTTTTGTGCAGAGAAGGAACAAAAAATGTATTGTCAGAACCAGTCTAGAGCTCCACATTGAATAACATCTGTATTTAAAGAGAAACATGGGGTCGTGGTCTTAATGAGTTATTGTTATTTCCTAAAGGCGCAGATGAAGTGTTTGGTTCTGTGAAAGTCAGAAATCTCAGAACAGCCATGTCCCATTATCACAGCACATCAAACACCACAGGCTGATTTTTAGTTCAGCTGAAGGCTGAGGATTTACACCACTGACAACAGCCACGCATCTGGTCACATACAGTCAGGAAATGAATAACTCTGCTTGAACCGAGGAGAGCGAGGGTGCAATAAAAACATATCCTGCGAAGGGATCTGCGAGGGGAAATGGGAGGAGAGCTCAGCTCATATGACAAGAACAAAGCCAGTCTCATGTGGGACCCGATTTTCTGCAAAACACAGCACAGGAAAGGGCCCGAGCCTCAAAACATTACCAGGGAGATATTTCCAGGCCAGTAACTCAGCCTGCACGACGGTCTGTACCCAGGGTGCCAAGAGGGCACCGAGAGGTCCTCCTTGCGCTGAGCAGCCTGGCCTCTGAGCAGAGCCCAGTCCTGGGCTACAGGATGCCGATGAATATGTTTGGCTTGTCAGTCACCCAAATGCCTATGGTAACTAAGAAGTCAAGACTGCTTGCTCTATGTCTGCTTGTGAAGTAAAATGTACACATTTTATTTGGCTAGGCCAGGTACAGTTTTGGTGTTCGTTTCTGTAACGACAGATGGATTTTGGAAGCCGTTAAACAAGAAGCACACCCAGAAGGGCTGGGAAACAATACAAGAGTGTCCGCTCTCTTGATATTTCTGATATTCCCAAAGTGAAACAAATACAGAGAAAGAAGCTGTGAGTCTTTTTTAACACATTATAATGCAGTGTAAAGGAGCATTAAATCTGTTTTGTTTTGTTTTGTTTTGTTTTGTTTTGTCTTAGCACATTGCCCTCAATGACTTCAGTCTTGCCCACCTCAGGCAGAAAAAAACTCCACTGACCTGCCTGGAAAGTGTGTTTCCAGAAGGGAAGCAGGACCAGTCAGTCTCTAAGTGGGTTAAACAGAAAATGTACCTACTCCTGCTTAAAAATTAAACAGCTTTGCATGGTGACACTTTGATGTCTTGGGCTGTTTCAGTGACATAGTACACCTAATGATACCATAAGCACGCCCCTCCTGTTTGCAGAGAGATGTTTGTGTTGTACAGACATATGCCTTGTTGATATCTTTGGCCACCTGCTGCCTTGCTTTATCTGATTAATATTTTATTGATTTTTCATGTAATCGGCGTATCCATTCACACAGTAATTAAAATCAGAAGTATTTTGTTGTGTGGATATCGGCACTGAGTTGTGACACCTGGCCTAGATGGTGTACGTGAACATCTTTTATTCATAGATTTTGTGACCTAGAACTAGAATTCTTTTAAAGTAATTAGCCATGACAGACTACTAAATCAGATGACAAACAAACACAATAAAACATAAAATGGATTATTTCTTCTCTTACATTGTTGATAAATGGCAAGAAACTTCAGTGTGTTTGGCAGAGTGCTCCACTTCCTCTTCTGTATGCGTGTGTGAAACGAAAGGTACATTTTGTATTAATGTAGGTATACTACATCTAAAAATAAATACATCGTGATCTCACTTTCACCCAGGAGTAAATGAGAGCAAAGCTAAACTTGCATCTTCAGAGGAATGTAGACAGATCGCTGAAGGCATGCAGACGGAAGAGGTGCTTGGGCCACTTGGGCTAATGGTGCTATTTATAGAGCCAATGCAAAGTGCTCAGAAATCAATAACCACCTAATTGGCCTTGACAGGCTTCAGATCTTTGGTTCCTGTGACAAAAGTAAGAATCTGCTCAAATTTATCTGAGAAATTTGGTTTGCACTTAAATTTCTGTAAAGCAAAGTGTGTAGTCTATGCTTTCTTGTAGGTTATCGCAATTTCTTTTTGTTGACAGATGAGGTGGGATTGTTCCTCAGATGCAGGTGAGATGTATACTTGTATACTTGTTTTTGAAAAATCAGATGTCAGAGTAGAATTAGGTGCTTGAAGGCTCCTGACAGTAAAAGACAAAGACACACTGCACAGTGCAGCAAAACCAGACTGTGCATATTGAAAGAAGGTTTTTATTGTAACTGTACAAGAAGAAATCTTTGAAATAACTTTCAAGAGGCTCAGCCTCACAACTAAGTTAATGGCTCGCTCTATTCCAGCTTTCTTTAGGACCCTGGATAACTATGTTGAATGCACACTTGCTTTTTATATTTGGATTTGGCCTCTATTGCATATGGCCACATCTGTTGGGTGATCCTACCTGCTGATCCTACCTGCCTTCCCAAGGGAAGCGTATCCCTGGCTGGCTGACAGATCAGGAGGAAAACTGCCAACCACCACCATGACAGGGCATTCCTCAGCTTGGCGCTCTGCCTGCAAGAGATGGGAAAAGCCTGTCCAACTCATGAAATGCAGCACCAAGGAGAGGAGCAGTGCTGGGGCAGAGACCTTCCCTTGCCCCACGGCTCGGTATCACACTGCAACAGGGTGCCTCTGCCAGCCATGGGGCTGCCAGCTCCACAACAGCCCCTGTCTTCCCTGGGAGTGAGCAGGGGCCTCCCAGCCACCCCCGGGCAGCCCACAGGCAGCACTCCTGGGCCAGCCTAAGCTCCAACCTCCCGCAACCCAAACGGTGGTGGGATCCCCACGTGGTGCCCACGGCCATGGGTCGGGGATGCAGGAAGGAGCAGCCTCCCAAACCACCTCCCTGCTGTGGGCAATGGTGACTACAGCACTTCCCGCTCTGTGCAAAGTGCAGCAGACGGTGGTTATCTGATCTAGCCTCACTGACCTTGCTCCGATGAAGTTATGGAGCAGCCACATGTCCAGGGCACTGGAAAGGAGGCTTAAAATCTGCTCCCAGCTGTTTCCCAGAGGGTGTTTACTTCCTCCCAGCTGACAGGCACGACTGACTGTACAAACATTCCTTGCCCCTTTGAGGACAAAGTCAAACAAGCAAACCTTCAGCAGCAATTTAAGTTTGTGTGACTTTGCTCTCAGACACATTAAGAGTGATTATATGGCAGGTAACTGCCTCTTACCTGGGAGATGATAACAAAGAGCTGGGAGTTCAAAGACCAGCCGGAGTCACCTATTCAGTTATGATAATAACCGGGGTACAAATGATAACAGACTGTGAAACAGAATTGCCATTACACTTAACAACAGATGGGTAATTGTTCCCAAATCCCTTCAATACTGAAAAGTGCACCTCAATGATTTTAGCCCCATGCAAAGTAACTGGGCTTGGGCTCTTCCAGGCAGGGAGCCTCAAGTATGGGTTCAGATAGAAGAGCGGCAAAACAGGGAACTCCCTGAGCAACGGCTCTACAGGGTAGTAGCATCACCCATCTGGTACCCGGCCCCTCTGGCAGGACTTTTGCCTCCGTGAAGGCTGAAACCCGGCTGGAGAATCACAGGGAAATGGGGGGTGGGCTAGCCATGAAAAAGGGATCACAAAACCTCAAAGTGGGAAAGAAGCAGAAGAAGGGAGAAAGGAAGACGAGCGGGATGTGGAAGAGAAAGTTGTCCAGAAGAAGAAATAATGGTGCTTGTCGGAGGGTGGACGTCTCCCTCCTGCTAGCCTGGTCCCCTTGGGAGGTGGGAGTGCTGCGGGGAGGAGCAGGTGACTCAGAGAGCCGCATCCTCCCCCTGAGCCAGGACCGAAAGAAGAGCTGCGCTGCACCATGATGGACGACTGACTGTACGGCATGAGGTGTTGGCGCCTGGATGAGACATAAAGCCAAGGCCCTGTTTACTATGTCTACTCATCAAAGCTCTTATCGTTTTTACTTCAGAAGAGCAGGATGTGACATCTAGTTTCCTGCCCAGATTTTAACCAGGTCATTAACTTATTTTTCCCCTTCAGTGTAAACAGTGTTTTGCTTTGTGGTGGCATTCAGTGCTGCTGGATGCCCTTAAATGCTACACTGTTGCCCTCCCTGACAGAATTCATGGTTGAGGAAAATAATTTTAGCAAAACCAACCATTTTTTCAATAATGATTTGGTTGAAATGCTTATCCACCCTTATAGATCTACCACCTATGTCTCAGCCTCAATTCTGCAGCAAGGCTTCCTGTAATCTTTCTGGTGCAGCTTCACTACGTAGAAATCAAATCAAGAGAAGCTTTTATTGATGTGAAATACAACTGGGAGAGCATTTCCCAGGCTATATGTCCTAATCAAATGAATTTTCCTTTCAAATTTCCAGCATATTTAGATTTTTCACGTGTGTTACTCTGCTGCAAAAATTGTTGTCATGCAAGACCAAACTGCATTATGCTTTCCAAACTGTCTCCATGTTGAAAGGAATATGGAATATCAACATCAGAGGTAATTCAGCTGCAGATCATTCTCCTTCGTGGGAGGAATTGGGTTTTGGCCACCAGAACCTATAGAACAATCATCCATCTCTCTGCGATAAAAAACAGGAGAGTGCATGTATGTGTTTGGGGGAGTTTGAACAACCAGTTCCACTTTATAGCAGCTGTTAGTAGTCCGGTGTTCCTAGACAAGTACTTGTTATTCCATATTTATTAACTATCAATTAATAAGCCAGATCTTTAGCTGGTGTACGTCTGGACTGCGTTGTTGAGGTTGCTTCCTTGTATTACACAAGCTGCTGCCAGACCTTAATATACTGCACATTTCCTAACACTTCCATATTTATAAATAAGATATTTTAGACAGAGAAGAACACTCTTTAACACTTTGCTTGGAAAGCAGAACACTGTCTTCTTTTGACATGGGTGCATGAGAGGGGCAGGGACTGAGGGCAGGTAGTGACCAATGGGAAATATGGTGTTTTATTGGCTTGCATCCACGCATAACCGATCCAAGGATTTTAGACTTTAAAACTTAAAGTACTACGTAGCACCGACAAAAGCACCAGGTGTTACCTGACAGAAAGGGATTGGTTCAGAGCTGCAGAAACAAGACATATCAAATGCCCTTAGGTTTCCTCCCTTGAGTTAAACACCTCTTGTAGAATACTGAGGTTGACAAATTAACAAAATATCTAATTGAAGCAGATGCTTTTGAAGCAGAAGGCCATAGTCCTCTGTCTGAGGTCACGGACAGCCATACCACCCAGCACTCCTAATACAGGAATGAGCCACAGTCACCTTATATGAGTCAGTCATGGGTGACTTTGCTTGTGACTTTAAATAATTTTCACAAACACACCAGTTAGGACCTGTGGGGCCAATTATTGGTACCCCTTAGCTGAGTACAGATTGCAGAGCAGGACTTGATGGGCCTGATCGACCAGTCTCTGTGCTGATGAAACGCCACCAACACTGCTGGTTGTGCATGGAGGTAAATGGAGGGGTTGCGGGGGGGCTCTGATTTGAGTCAGAAAGGCATTCGGTGGGGATCCTAAGCAACAAGCAAGAGCTGACTGTGCTCCAGGCAAAAGAAAAGGAAGAAAAATTAATGCAGCTGTAATTGTTTTGGGTTTTAAATACATGTCATTAAATGCAAATTTAGTGATTTTTTTTTTCCCTCAGAGTACTCAGCTTTTGAATAAACCACAGTGCTCCCTCCCCTCACAGTGCTGTCAGATGACTTGTCACAGACCATGCTGGTCAGGTGGGTCCACTTCCAACCCCTATGCATGCTACTTTACCTGACATTTTGGGGTGCCCTGTTAGCTCAGGCAGGTTGCACGAGGAAAGGAGCATAACAGTATTTCTGGGCTTTCCACCAGGCCGGTGATTTGTTAGTGTTTCAGCCATGCCAGTGTGTACTGAAAAGTTCTGTCCCTTCTTTGAAAGAAACCTCATCATAAATTCAATCAGTCTGAAAAATGAACCATGGCATAACATTTTATAATCAGCTACAAAGTCCTTTTGGTTACAAAGCAAACACTGAGCTTCTTTGCAGGAGAATGTCAGTTGTATGAGCAAACACAGTCACCTCCATGCCTCTTGTTCCCACTTGCTCTCCAGCTTTGGCAAGGGCAGGGATACAAATTCCTTCACGTTCCCATTTACTGGGTGATAACAGTGCTAATGACAGCAGTGTTGACAAGGCAGGGCCATTTATCAGTCTCTTGCCTGACCTCATTCGGAGCTCAGCTAGAGATGACGCACTGGGTGTCACTGGGCGCTGTCGCCTGCCCTGAGGGGCTGCCAGCTCAGGACCTCTGCAGACCCTGCGATGCTCTCCAGAGAGGCCGAGCTCTTTCCATTTGCCAGGCACATCAGTTTGGGTTGAATGTGGGTCACCCGAGCATGACGCATAGTGCTAAAAATGTCGAAGCTCTGCCTCCAGCATCATTGCGGCCCTCTTCAAATCCACCCAGTCTTCACCTTCCCCAGGGTGGAAAGCCCACCCTCCTCGGGTAGCTGAAAGAAAGTGAGCCCCTTGTGCTGCTGCTGCTGCTGCTGCTTACATGGTCTTACCTTTTGCAGCACACCAAATGTGGCCCTCAGGGATGTGAGTAGTATAAATTAAATTAAAAGAGAAAGTGCAGATGGAGTTACTAGTACCATCAAGGTACATGGCGTTACCCGATTCTTCTCGTCATAAAACCCTGGTTTTCAGCTGTTTATAATTTTGTCAGACTCTGGGGGAGGGCAGTAGGAAGTTTTCCATGCCAGGTGTCTCCCCATGGCTGAATCTTTTTGTTTAATTATTTGATAGAGTTTCAGCAAAGTGATCTAGCCATTTCCAAGAATGAAACTGGGGGCAGGGGAAAGAGAGAGAAATGTTGTCAAGGCAACAGCAATCCCATTATTTTCTAACTTCTGAGTGCCTGAGTAGGCAACCTTTATCTTCTTTTCATGCCATTTTTGTACATAATAATAATGTTGGAGACAATTATTCTCATCAGTTTTAAGAAAAGTGCATGCTGGGGTAGTGAAGGGACAGTAAGACATGCATTTGCAAACAAAACAAACTGGCACCTTCATATTGTTGGCTGCTGGATCTCCTGCTGCTATTTTGAAAACAGGCTTTCAGGGCCTAACTACCCTGTTAGCAACATCTCTTTAAATTGCCCTCCATCCGGACAAGATCAAGAAACTCATTTCCCTGGCTTGAAGTGCAATTGACAGCCTCCACGCGTTCTGGTATTGAAATTGTTGAGCATATGTTAGTGTTCAGTAATCATTTCCCTCCAGATTTTATGGCTCATTGTCATTTTTCACACAACAAAATGTTTTAAATGAGGAGGAATGCTCTGCTTTATGTTTTGGGGAATGTCCCTGGGGAGAGAACTTTAATTTCTGCATGATGGGGGAGACTTCTAAATCATACTGCATCAGTTACCATTTGTCAGATAAGATGTGTTCTTACTATAAACTGAGCCTACAGCACATTTGTATAGTGCACTAAATGAAAGAAAAAAAATGAGAAGAAGAAAAAAGAATTGGCCTTTCAGGAGTCCTGCTGGATTTGCATGCTTTCCTTTCCCTCCTCTAGAGCAAATGAAGTCTGTCAAAAAATTTCAGGGTTTTTTTTTCCATTGGAAAAATATAGGTCTGTCAATACTGGCAGTTCATACAGGAATCTAGATCAGAGAGTGTTTTAGGAAAAACAAGCAGAGTGGAATGTGACAGTCACACTTGAATAGAACATTTTGTGTTTCCATTCAGAAAACATTTTAGTTTCAAATTTATTTTTGTGTTTTTACTTTTTTCTATTGCTTTTCTTTGAGTCTATTCTGGTATTTTAATACCATTGCTCTGTATTTTTATATTTTCATATTACAAAATATGGAGGCAACAATTCCTAGCAAATAGGAATCACTGGCTTAGAGCAAATGAAATTTAACTTCTCTTCAGGGTTTTGCAACTGCACTTCTGGCCTGTATGTCAAGCCATTTTATTGTTTCTCTGTTCCCCAGCCCATGAAATGGGAATGATATATGATCTCACTGATTAAGTACATTGATATCTATGATAAAAGGCTCTGTGGAAAAGCTGGGTTTCATTATTTGTGTGTTATATATAAAATATATAGTATGAGAAAGTGTTTACCTATGCATAAGAAATCTAATGGGCATGAGATCAGACATGTTATAGGAGATGTCAATATTATTCATTTTGTTCTTATTCAGGTTGAAAGGTCTCCAAAAGTAGGACTTTTTCCACAGAAAAGAAGTCTTTCTTGGCTTCTGCTTATGTTTTGCACCACCTAGCAGGGCCTCTGTCTTTGATTTGCCCGGGGTATTGCCCTGCTGTGCTACCTCCCACATCATCAGAGCTTGCCACCTTTCCGCTATAGGAAGCTGAGCTCACATTTCTTTTTCAAGTATGTTCTGACAACCCATGCAGCTTTGTACCTAGCTAATACGTGCGTAGGTACTGAATCCAATCCAGCACTCTACACCAATTAAGTAATGCACTTTGAGAACAGATGTGACATTTAAAAAATCCCAGCACAACCTATTTCAGCAAAACATCAAGCAAAACATTAGCAGTGCTATGAAGAATTTCTCAGAATATCAGAAGACGATTTTACTACTGCAACAACAGCAACAAAAATAAACCCGTGGCAGGAACAGGAAAACACACTTGTTAAATAACAGCCAAATCAGCCAGTGTGAAAACCTGATGAGAAGTTATTGGCTGCAAAGGAGTACGTGTGCATACACCACATCACCGCCACAGAGATACAGGATGTTATTAGCACAATGCGAACCGTCGCTCAGTTGTCATTAAACCACAGGCTGTGCTCGCTCTTGGGTTGTTTAACTAATTCTGAGATACATTTCATGGAATCAGCTGTTCTGCTGTATAACTTAACTTAGGCCAACTGTTCTCCACCTGACAGGGTGAACTAAGTCACTTCTTGTCACGTGGCAGCACTGAAGACACAAAGCCGCACGTGCTTTCTGCTCCTCCCCAGCCCTCTCAAAAACAAACTATTGCGGTAGTGCATAGGGAACTTGGGCCCCACACCTGCAAATGCTTAAATGTGTGCTGAATTTTACTCCTGAACTTCCCAGTTTGACCTAGTGCAGGATTTAATCCTGCCTGTAATTAAATAAATGGCAGGATTCCCACTGGGAGGAAGCTAAGTTCTTGTGCCTTTGCAGGAATAGGAGTATGGTTCTATGCCCACGGAAGTACATGTGATTTTTCTCACTAATCATGCATTAATCAAACCCTCTGCTCCAAATAACAATAATGAAGCACATCGCATTCCCAAGAGGCAGGCATAGTAGTGCAGGCAAGGGTCAACACAGTCCATACAGTTCTAATATGGTCAATATAGAGTTTTCTCATTGCTGGGCTTGGAAAACAAACATGGATGCTGTTTATCTGTCATTTTAATTACTACTGTAGCACTGCCAGTGGTGGAGAAATCCATAGCTGTGAAACAGCAGCTGGCAGCTGTATTTCCTGCACTACTCCTATCAAAGAGGTGAAACGCCTGATACTTTTCTAGCTCTTCCAGGAATATACAGGTGCTTTGCAAAGAGTAACAAAAGTCTTGTTATGGCCACACATATATATATGCACATATACAGCGACATCTCTGCAATTACTGAGAAACTGAGGGTCAGACACAAGAAAAACTGACGTTTTTCAAAAGTAGACAGGAACCAAAACTAGAAATGGGCCATAGATGTCCTCACTCATAGCCTTCCTTTGAACATTAAGACACAGTTCAAACAAGAAACAACAGCAAGCGTAGCAGCATTGAGCAAGCATGAATGGGCTTGAGGAGATGGGCTGCCCGTGAATGCTTTGCAGTTTTCGGTCTGATAGGCTTTTGCAACATGCTGAAATGCCCCGGTGTTGCTCTCTTCTCACCTAAGCAATGTATCTTACCTTTCCATATCAATTCTTGTGCAACATGGATAGCATGAGAGCTTTAATCAGGCAAGACAAATAAAAGCCAACATACATGGCTGCAGTCACGTTATCTGTCTTGGATGCTTTTGCCCAGGGATTGCGGTGGCTCCATTTGCTGAATAGTGAATGAATGGCACTTTTGCAGATTTAACCTTTGCTTTACGTTACTTCTCATTTCTCTGAATCACAAGGAGTTTATTCTTTGTTCTTTAGCTCACCTGCAAAATGCACAATTTCCTTCCTCTGCCATAAAACATGCACACACAGCGTAGAGACAGAAGAAACACTGTTATCATTTCTCCTTGGCTGATTTGAAGAGATCAAGTAGCTAAAACCAACAGTGTCTCTGCCTTGTTTACATTCCTGCTGAGCAGGTACAGGCAGGGCTCGGACCCAGGTGTGTCTACCAGGGCATTGCTGTGCACACACAAAAACTCCTCTAGAAATTGAAGCTCCACCAAAGGGGAACTCAAGGGTCTTTTCACAGTATCTAAGGGGGCGATTAACGCTTGCAATTGCGTGCAGTTTTTTATTTCCTTGGGGAAACATTTCTCATGGCATAAAGGCATAATTCTGTGGTTTATTTTGCTTCTAGTTACTCAACATACCTCTCATAAAAAGAATAATAGAATATTATCTGACTTGCTCTTGCCGTTTTACAGATCGTGTTTTGCCTTGCGCAGTCTGAGGACTGTTTTCCACATCCTTTCATGTTGATTTTCTAAATGTCTGACTTGGCCCAAATTTTCACAAGCAATTCCTGAACCCGAGTACCTCTTCTTTTGCATATCTGACAACAGAACAAAATTTTTCTGAGAATGACTGTAAGGGTTTTCAGAAAGTCAGACCTCTTAAACATTGCTCACATTGGATTTAGCCAGAACTATGATGTTCCAAATAATTAGGCATTTTTGAAAATATGAGCAAAATTTGTACCTTTTCTATGGAGGCTTTTCAGTGCTGAATGCTTAAATAATGGCATCTTCCCACCAATGGGCCAGTGGGGTGGCACATGCAGTAAGTTTCAGAAGAGCTCTGTTCTTTTCCTTCCTTGTTCATAGAGCTTGGGCAAATCTCCCTACATATAAATTTCCATAGCCTCATTTGTGGAGTGATTTGAAATGCATTAAAGAAAAATGTTCCTCAAAATTGAGATGTTGTTAGAAATGGTTTGTTAGCTATGAATCCTCATTCCTTCTCTCCACCAAAAATACTTACTTCAGCAAGCAAGGTGTTGCTTTATGTCTTGAGGACTGGATATCTGCCCCAACACAAGCCTCCTCTGGCCCTTTCCATAGGTACAGCTCAGAAAAATGACCATGGTCCAAAACTTTTAAGATTTATATGTAGACCCAATGACTTGAGTAAGATGGACCTCATCTTCTTTCCAGCAAGGCCAGAGATTGACCTGCCAGTGGTGTAGTTGAGCAGGATTTTGCCCTGCATCCACACAAACAGCACCAGGATCCAAAGGTGGAGAAACGAGCAGGGCTGTCTGAGTCATGGAGATGGCTTTCACTTGAAGCCCCTGCCCGTACGGCTGCTCATCTCTTCCATGGCCACGTACCCTTGGTTGCTCCACTCATGTGGCACGCGCTTTGCTGCAGATGCTAACAGGAGGGTGCACTTGGGATGGCATTGCTGAGGGCCAGCAATCTCCCTGTCGCCAGCTGCAGCAGCGATGGGCCATCTCCGATTACGGGCAGCGTGTGCAAAGAATATGGACTTTGTTGCTGGGGAAGGGAAGAGGCGGGGAGGGTCAGATCCAGCCAGCAGAGTGGAAAGGAAAACAAACAAAGTGAGAGGGAGATAGAATGTCTTGGGAAACTGCAAATGTCTTATCTAACAGGCTCCCAAGGTCATGACACCACCAGTTTGGCCCATTGCCTCAGTTGCTCCTGGTGTCATATGGCCCCGAAAGCCTGCCTTCTTCTGCTGCACTGCCACTTGTCTACTTTTCCACCGCAATTAATAAAGCCCCAACTGCCTTTGTGCAGCTCTTGTGAACCACTGCTTAGTGCTGATACATTAATTCTCTTGGAAAAGTTTGCAACATTTGAATCTAATTGGTCTTGGCAAGGAGGAACAGACACACTATTGCTAAACTGTCAGCAGCTCACATCATTGCAGTGACTGGTTCAAACTTCTAGGGTTTAACTGGGAAAGAAGTGGGGGGGAAAACCTTCTGGAGCTGTAACAGTTTCCAGTGAAACAAGCAGTGCACAGTTTCCAGTGCACAAAGCCTGCTGCGCTGCTCCAAGCTGCACTCTGACTTTTGCTGTTTAACTGCTTGAAATTTTATACAGTCATTACTGAGAACATTTTTTTCAAATAATTATTTGAGCAACCATAGTGTCTTCATCATGACTTCTGCTGTTAGACGTTCACATCTAAGCTGAGCTACTGTAGCAATCTCCACTGAAGCCGAAAGCTACTTGCAAGTGGGGAAGTGATGCCTGGATGAGCTGAAGTAACTTCTAAGTTTATGCATAAAATCTGTGGCTTGATGCAGGAAATGAGCTCAGATCTTGCAAGCCATGGTCCAGTGCCTGTGCCCACACAGGTAGTGGTCATGAGTCGTTCTGCCGAATGACAACACTAAAGAGGAAAGGGCACTTCTCAGAAACGGCAAAACCCAAGCTCATAAAGGCAAACAAAACCTCAAAGCTGTAAAATCCTTCCACGGATGATGTGGAATGAGCACCTGTGCATGGCCAGGATGAAATTCAGCCTTGTGAGAACAGCTGTCTCCAAGCTGGAGCACCCCAGCGAGCTCTCACTGTGAACAAAGACTCGCGATAACTGTGGGCAGCGACAAAACATTCTTGGCAGCTTTAACTGTGCAGGAGCCAGCTGTGTCTGCTCCCTTTGCAAAGCAAGGGAGGAAGATAGGGAGGATGTCTGTCAGAAACAGGCACAGCCACCCCCCGACCTCCTGGCAGCAGTGAGCGCAGTGAGCGCAGCAAGCTGGCTCTCCACGGCACTCCCCACATCTCCGTCCCATGTCCATCCTGCCTCTAGCTCTGCTTTCTGGCAGGAAGCAATTTTTTTTTTTTTTTTTTTTGGCCAGCATTGCCCAGAAGCATTGGGCTGGCTCTGCAAAGCCCCACTGAAATCCCAAAGAAAGACGTAAGTCTGAGATTTATGTTAGCTTTGGCTCAGGGATAAATCTCACCTGCAGCGTCAAGATGGCCAGTTTCTGCATTCATTGGACCTACTGCAGTTTAAGATAGCATGTCCAAAGACATGTCCAAAGGTAGGAGTTGGCCAAACAGCAAACAAGAGTTCAGCTCATGCACCAGCAGAGATCATATCGCATCCTTAACTGCCTCTGGGTGACACAAACGTCCCTGTGAAAAACATCCTGTGCCTGGAAAGCAAAGGGCTGCAGCAGCTGCCCTGCTTCAACCCAGAGATCTTTTCTCTGAGGCCACTGTCTTGCATTGCTCCAAGAATTACAGATTTATCTCCTCAGCGTGCCAGCTCTTGGCAGACCTACCTGATAATTATACAATGCATAGTATGACACTTTGACAGCTGCCCTGCCATGAACATACCTTAGAGTCCTGTTACTATTTTCCTTCTCAGCTGTGGCAAAAGTTGCCTCAGGAAGCCTGAAGAACAGTATCAGTAATATTAGTGGGCACTGGGGTCTGCCTAGGGCCTCTGGTAGGGCTCCACCCCCACACTGCTGATAGAGTAACTATTTCTATTAATTTGTCAACATCTAATATATTACACAAAAAGCAGAATGATCTAATGGCTTGGTTAGCAGCAAGCAAAACAATGAAAAAACAAAATCCAAAAATCCCAATCAAACAGGAAGAACACTGTAGTGGTTTGTAACTTCATTTCAATTTGCAGGTCACCTGCTATTTTCCACTAGCATGAGAATATTTGAGAAATTTCATATATGAAGGTCCACCCTTTATGAATATGTTTTTTATTTTTGAGATACCTTTGGCTCAGAACAGTGAACTGCTCTCTTTTGAACTTAATTTCTCAAATATTTCTTTACCGCATAGACATAGACCATAGACTACGACTTCTGCATCAGTGAATCATAGACTATGTAAGGATATTTGCAATTGGGAGTAATGGCATGCAGATTCATAGCTCTGGGTTTCTGCTGAGAGAGAGAGAGTTGAATGGTACTTGGCACCAGGTTGGAAATAGGAAGCTGCAAAACCTAGGGTCTTTGGCAAAAGTCTGAAAAAACATAGCAAATGTTAAGAATCCAGGTCAGCTGCACTGGTAGCTCACTGTGTTGCCTTCAGCTGGTCTCTGTCAGCAAACCCACAAGCATCTCACATGAAATGAGCTTTAGTGGTCCCCACACACATGTGAACACACACACAGTATCTAGTGAGACAACCATAAAATTTACCTAGCAAACTGCACAACAACTGGCAGGAGATATCTGGCTGCTGCTTGAAAGATTAATGGCAAACCACCAATATCCTTCATGCCTAGCTTCACACAGCTTTGTTTATTATTTATTATTTATGGGGCATCTGAGAGAAAATTCTAGGATGATCGACCTCTATTTAGTAAGCAGTACAGTGTGCACGAGGGAAAAAAATGGAAAAGGCCATGTGCGCCTCCTGTATGAAAAAAGCCTATAAGCAAACAATTCACACCCTAGTAGTTCTCACGCTGCCTATAGGATTCACAAAACAGGATAGTGTGAATTTATTTGTCCAGAAACAATGAGTTATTGTCTCTTCAATTCTGACAAGTGTGAAGTGCAAGGATAAAGGTCTGGAAATGTTATCACAAGACATATTTGAGCAATGAAGATTTTAACAGGTACCCATGTGCTTGGCTACTTCACTCTTCAGGTTGCACTCTTTGTCTTATACCAAGGGTAGGCAACAACCTTTCACCAAGCTGCTTTGAGATTCAGGGAGATGAGGCTGGATGGCTTTTACAAGAGACGGCAAATGAAAGTTAAGGACTTGCAGACAGAGTGTTATTAACCTACCAAAATTGGGACAGATACATGAAATGTGAGAAGAGAACAGGAAGGAAAATACTCCATAAGGACTCATCTACTCACACAGGTTACACTTTTACCTGGATTTTATGGAGACATACAGTATTGTGACATCTCTCTCCTTATATTTGGATGGTTTACATATCACTTCTTATCGTTTCAAAACAATGGTGAGAAAATGGGGGGAAATCTGTTGTTAGTAATAATTTCTCAGCTTTTCCAGGTATGTTCACCTTTCCTGGAGGGAAAAGTTCCAGCTACTATTTCAGTAACCCATCCTGTCACACTGTAAGCTTGTTCGGCATCTTCTCTAAAAAAGGGTCGTACAACTAGCACTAAAATCCTCTTCAGCACACAGAGCAGCCGTACAGCATAAACCATAACAAGTGCCTACTGAGTCAGACCACTGGTCCATGTTGCACAGTGTTCTTTTTCAACACTGAAAAAACAGATGCTATTTGGGAAGTGCACATGAGTGAGGGCACATTATTCTCTCCTTTCACCTTGTTGGGAGTGCTAGAAGGCACCTCCTTGCCTATTGCCTGTAGTATTCACAAATGTGTCCTATCCCTTTCTGAATCTGCTGATAACATCTGCAGCAAGTTCCAGAAGTTTGCTGCCCAATGAAAAAAGAAATCTTTCCTTTTACTAACTTTAAGCTGATCCTCTACTGATTTAATCAAGTAGCACAGGCCCACAGTTCCACGTGTAGTGTATCCGCCACCTTCATTTTATCACAAACCTCAACTTTCTGTTTTCCAAACTAAACAGTCCCAGATTTTTTAGTCTCTTTTCTTAAGGCAGCCACTCCACCCTCTTGATCATTGTAGCTGCCCTTTTCTATACCTTCTCCACCTTCACTAAATCCTTCCTGAGATGCGGAGACCAGGATTGCACATGGTACTCAAGATGGGGGCACATCAGGTTTCAAACAGCAGAAAATCATGCCCCCTGTCCTGTTCTCAATATCCTTCCTGCCGATGCCCAACATTTTGAGGGCTTATTTGGCCATGCTGCACACTGAGTTGATTTTGGCAACAGCAACCCTAAAATCTCTTTCCTGAGTTGTAACGGCCAGTTTCAAGTTCAGCATCATGTAAACATGATTTATATTATTAGATTACTAATGCAAATACAGAACTCAAGCGTATTTTGATACTGTATCTAAAATTAAAATGCAAACCAGCCCTTTTTACAGTCATTGGAACATGGATTTATTTCATCTTTTGACAACTTTTATAGCCTAAAATCTGATAACTGTTTTCAAGAAAAAATTTACAAAGTGTCTTAGAAAACTAATTTTGTAAGCATTTGCTTGGGCATCTGAAGTACAGCAGGTTACTATCAAAAGAGGTCTGCTCAATTTTCAGGACTAAAATTTAAAGCAGACATCATTCTAAGCTCGTCAAGCTCTTAGTCTTATTTTTGTATTGATATCTATATAATGATTATAAATTCATTATAAATTTAACATTATTAATTCACTGAGAATTGATGGCATTAGGCATTGCACTTTTGATAACTCATCAGAACTGTCACCACACACAACATATACTCAATCTAATTAAATATTGGATATTATAGCTAAGTTTGACAGACAAATTTAAAGGATAAGGCCAAAACTGAAGCAGGTCATAGGATGAAATTTCCGCATGTTGCTGAAGGTTGCTCTCAAACTATATACTATGAGTCCCACTTTTAAACGATGGCATTGGAGGGAATTCCACCTATTGTAAACTGGAGCTATTGATTGGTTTTGCAGATATTTTTACCAGTTCACTGGACTCTTACATATGTGTATGGAAATCACCTGCCTCAGATGATTGCTTTTGCTCTAAGTGAACTTGGCTGTTTTGCTAAATCTGCTCCTTGTTTTCTACCAGGATGTTTTGGAAGTGGACTAGACAGCAGCTGATTGCTACAAAAACAGCATTTACCAGACAGAGGAACTGATGCTTATGGATTTGTGCCAAAAACAATTGACCTGGTTATCCTGACTGGGTAAATATCAGAATATCGGTTGTAAAGAGTCTGAGAGAAGTGTATTCATGTCTTGGTTCTAAAATCCTGTTCATTGATACTTTTGCCAAAGGGAATGAAAAATAAATACACAGAATAGCCACTGTAAAAAACCACTGGACGCTTGTTCTACACTGTGAAAACTGCTGGAATATTCTTGGTCCTTGCCTCTTCATATGAATTCAGTCTACTGAAATCTGTATGAGCTAAAGGCACATGTTTGAAATTGCTGCACAGGCTGGAGAGAAGATTACCCAGTTTAAAGCAGCGCTGTTGGGTTTGATAGCCCCAAAAGGAAACACCTAATGATTTTAATTTTGTATTTCCTTAGTTTTGAATAATTTCCTACCTCCCCCTGCAGGTAACAACAACTTGCCTTCTACCTCCTCTACTGAAAACCTGAGCAAGCCCAAGATATGTAAGTGAAGGCTTGCAGGAAAATCCTCCTGCCTCTGCATCTTCTGCGCTGGGACCTTGGACCCTTGACATTTCAATACTCAATATTCTATGTCTGGCAGAGATGTCTTGCTAGCTCTCATCCTAGAGGACTGTGTCTTCTCACAGGAGGACAGCAGGGAGAAAAGAAATACACTGGGAGATGGTGTCTCCCAGTTTGGTTGATAAATCTGCCTAGGTCAGCAGGTCTGTGCTCTGCCTCTACTTGGGGTTCAGACAGGGCCACTCATTACCTCTCTGCTGTGCTAACAGAACATGTTTTGGCTTGTCATGTAAAGATGAAGAAAGACTCTGTCAGAATATCCTGGGATGTCCTTATCTGCAAATCCATTTGAAAAATCCTGTATTTTGGGACAATGATGCGGACTGTTCCAATGCCGGAATATTGCCTGCTGAAGGAATATTCTTCACCTCAAGGACAATTTGTCTCTATTAGGAGATCTACTGCAGAAAGGGTTGGATCTGAGGGAGGCAAGGAGATCATTCTGATTCCCCATCCCTCTTAACATGGATGGGAGGATTTCAGCAGGGGTGTCCAGCAGTGTTGTCCAACACATCAGAGTCTGTGGGGGCACCTTTGTGGATGCGAGAGGAAAGTGCAGCTCTCTTAAGTTAAGATGTGATGCTACTGGGAATCAGGAAGGTAATTTTCTATAACTGGAAACAAATTTCAAAAGCAGGCTGATTCCTGCTTGATGTTTTCAGACATGCCAGCTTAAACCTAATCAAGCAAAGTAATTTTTTCTAGTCCTCTGAGTTTTGAGCTAATGTGTTTTGCTGGCTAAAGGACTTGATATTAGCCCTACCGTAAACAGCCATGAAATCTGAGATGTCTTTTGTCTCCTTGTGATTCATGCAGAGACCTGTAGCATTTTAAGCCCAGCAATAGGTACAAAAAACTGACTTGATCAAGATAAAAATGATGATCTAGCTATCAAAGAGCTGAGTAAAGTTGAAGAGTTAAAGCAAATTAGTGCTAAAAGAAGGGCAAAGAACAAAACATCATTGCCGTTCTCTCTTGTGTAGGTAGAGGAGAAAATGTGAATCCTTCCTGATTTCTGTATCATCACCTGAAAAGGGGCAGCCAGCCTCAGGGCTGTGCTGGACTGCAGCACTCCTCGCTGCTGCTTTCGTAACAGCATCACCCGCACCAATTCTGCTGTGAGCAAATCTGAGCACATGAGTGCTCTGAAACAATACTAGGTGCAATTCCTTCCCACTTGGCACCTGGGACAAATAGTTCCCCCAGTGTTAGCAGGAAAACTTTCATGAGTGAAGGGAAAAAGATTTGGTTCAACGTTCATATACTTTAAATGAACTTTCCTCCCACATCTATAAGTATAGGAACGTAAACCTCCTCCCTTTTTCCCAGGAAATTAGCTTCTGTGTTCATTGCTTTCCACATTCTCGGTTTTCAGGAAGAGCTGTAATCCAGCTACAGTCATAGCCCTCGACTTTTAATTTCCAGAGCAGTGCAGACTTTCAGGCCCTCACAGCATTCCTCCTAACACATCATCACTACCCGTGAGAGCAGAATCAAACTTACCGTATCAGCCTGGCATCGCTCCCTGTAACTGCACACTTGGCAGGAGAGGAGGAGGAAGGAGGTGAGAGCAGGGAGCTCTGCTGAGGTTGTAGCTGTATGAATAAACAACCCTGAAATTTTCATGTCTCCTAGACTTTGATGGAAAAATTGTTTGTTTCTTCTTAGCTCAGGGATGTCTTTGGCTGGAACTTAAGATTCAGAAAACAGAAAATCAGATCAGGTTTTAAGAAAACGGTTAAAAGTCTTAAATGTCATCTATGTTTTAAATATCACGAAGGTGCATCTACTATTCCCCTCCCAGCCCAGCCCCAAGTTAACATCTCAGAGTAATTTCTATGGATTGCATCATGCCAAGATACCTGGTTGTTACTGCTCCAGTTGACGTTTTACCGGCAGGCTGCTGACAGTCAGCTTGTGTTTCTACTCTGCACAACAATGAAAGCAGACAGTTTGTGGGAATAAACCATGGGGAAGGACACCGATAGGAAAACAGCTGTTTAAACATTAAGATAAGTATCTGAATAATTCCTGACTGGGAGCTAATATTTAACAATCTTTGTAGATGTAGGCAGACACGAGCAAAATGTTGGAGCTATCCATTTATAATTCCAGTCTGCAGGCAGAAAGGTTGGCCATGTAACATCTTTATCTTCTGATAGGAAAAAGCCTTTCAGTTAAAGAACAACAGATCTAAAAAGTGCTGAGCCACTCCTCCTGAGTAAGGGCCAAGTCCTGCTCCATACAAGGAAATTTTGGAAGGGGCTGCAAAAGTATTGCCACGTGTGCTGGTGCAGGGCAGGGGCAAACATTTCTCCTCGGGGTCAGGTGAGGAGCACTTCCAGAAAGGGAATAGCAAATGCTCATTCTGCAGCCAGAAAGAGAGAAACAAGCTGATGGTTTAAGCAGACTCTCCCTTCCCAGCAACAGCATTTGCAGGAAGATTGTGGACTTCTTATATGAAAGTGTGCAGCAGATGAATCTGTGTAGTTAAACAGTAACTATCTTCTTTTGGGTAAACCATCCCTCCCCTCCTTCTCATCCCTTCTACCACCACCACCAGCCTCACCACGTGATTTTAAAGCAAACAGCAGCCTCTCAGCAACCACAGCTGTCACTGGGGAGAAAACGAGCATTCATCCTCAGGCAGCACAACTGCCCCACTACCAGCAACGCTGCACCCCCCCACAGGTGGGGAGACGCACAGCACAGGCGCATGCCCCGGGGGTGGCAGAGCCAAGTCACAGGCAGTGAAGACACCTCTTTTCTTCTAAGCAGTCTGATCATAAATATGAGCAGTAATGAAGAACATGTGAGATGATCTCTTCTCTCAAAAAAAATAGATGGATTTCAATTCAGGTGGCAAACTCCTGGTAACAGAAGCTGTTTTCCACTGGAATTACTATTTTTTATTATTATTTGAGGGAATAAATGTGATACTGCTTGCCTAGACCTTTTTTTACCAAAGAGAAAAGAGCATTTTTCCTCTCTGGTAGTTTTCAGTTGTGACAGAAAGCCTTAGTGGAGGGACTGGGCATCTGAGAGGACGCAGCAGCCCTCTGGCCAGGGTGTGAAGTGGGACAGGCAGCACTGGTGTGCCATATTGTCCATTGTGTCATTTGAAGCAGTTCTGGTTTCTGAAGCAAGCTCAGCAACAGCCACCACCTCCATGGGGGTGAGGAGCGGGTAACTGCTGGGATCTCTGAGGATGTCCTGCTGCCCAGTCGGTTGAAGAAGCGCCGGCCTCTAGGCCTCTCCCACAGGCCACCTGTGTCCCACCCTGCTCTTCTCCCTCTGGAGAAATCCCAAGCTGATGCCTCCCCAAAAGCAGCCGTTAGTGCCAGCCCAGCTCTGCCTTGTTCCCTCCCTCCCCTTCCTTCCCCCCTTTAACACTCCTTCCGACCCTCAGTAGCCCCAGCTCTGGCTTCAATGTTGCCCTGCAACCTTCTTTCTGTAGAAGGTGGTTTCCTGCTGCAGGAAGTCACAGTTCCCCTTCGACTTCACCAAAGTAAATCACCTCTTGTCCTTCACCTGCATTTTCAGCAAAACAGATGAGTTATAATCTGTATTTTGCTTAACAAAATGATAGATAAAAATGGTCCCCTTCCATCAGGCTGTTCTTTCTCCCATGCCATGGGAATGGGAGAAAGAAGAAAGCCCAGAAACTCATCAAAAGAAGAGCAGAGTTTGTCTCTTCTCTTCATCGTCTGCGTGCTCTGCAGTGAGATGGCAGCTGCCATGTCACTGCCGCAGAGAGCAAGGTATGGGGAAATGCAATAAGGGACTGAAACAACTTGTTCTATCCCAAGTGTACAATCCCCTTTTTTGTTGTTTTAATTTCACATAGTCTCACATCCCACAACTTTAAGCTTGAGCTTCACATTCAGATAATCCCTCAGAACATTTACATGAAATTTGGTTTAAATGATCAAATTTATACACTTTCTCCTCATCTGGTTCCATTAATCACTCCATGGCCCCAGTTTTATCCGAATGTCTTGCAAGCTTTTCAGTAAATCTAGATTTTTTTTTTTTTTTTGAAAACCAGCTTGCCTGGTTTTCAGTTTGACAAGGGGTGCTGTGCAAGCCGCAAGCTGGGATGCCCTCACTTCTGTGCCCAGGGCAGCTCTGCAGCCCTGGGAATGACACCCAAGGGCAGGTCCCACGAGCCTGCTGGCTGATGGCAAGACAGGGCAATTTTTAGAAGTTCAACAGAATAGCCCAGTCTGAAGAATTAGATTTCCCCTCCAAAACTGAAAGCAAGTCATAAGAACTAGAAAAAGATGTATTACTACATTGTGTCCACATTAGCCTTATTACATACAAAATAAAAACCTTATTAAGACCAACCAAATGCCCAAAAATGACCATGTCAAACTATATCAAAGCAGAGGTCGTCTTAGCCTGAAGTTGCCCCAAAAGCTTTCTGAGAGCCCCAAATGAGGAAAGCCCTTTTAAGGGCACCATTAGTCCACTGCTCAACCGTGACTTCCCCTGCCAGAAACACTGACATGAGCAGGTAAGTAAAGCAGGTACCCCTTTGCATACAGCAGTTTTGTCCTGGTAGAAAGTTGTTCTCAACTGTTAACCATCTGTAGCCCAACTCAGTTTCTGCCAGGAGTAACCAACCACATTTTGGATGTGTCAGCATGAGGGAACGTGACATCTGGGAGAGAGGATGGGGAAAGCGTTGCAAGCAGCGCAATACTGTGGCTATTCAGTTGAAACACGTGTTAATTTTGGTGGTTTCATTGAGTTGTTTACAAAAAAGGAAGATGAAGACATAAAAATATGAATGGTATTGATGTTATTGATGCCGGTAGCATGGGCATTCTGTAAGAAAGGGATTTTATGAAGAGACTGTAAAACACTATGTTCTGAAGAGTACCAAGCAATGGTAATCTGTCTATAACATCATACAAGAGTGCTCTAAGGGCAGTAAAGACGTTGAGCAGACCAGAACAAGGAGAATCCTCCACTCCCATGCATACAAAAAAGCTGTTAACAAAAATGCAGGGATGTTTCCTTGGGAAAACAAATTAAAAAGAGAGTCCAAACTGAAAGCATCATTCCATACCATGAAAGCATTTTTCATTCTCAAAAGCATGGAAGCAAAGAGGCTGGGAGTGGGAGTTTACATCCAAGGACACAGAGAGGCTTCACAGCACCCTGTGATGGAGCCAGGATGGATCCCCCTGGAAGATTCTATGACATTAATGTTTGGTTCAGACAGAGTAGTCATCTCCTCTTCTGGTGGTACAAAGTGTGACAGCATAACATGGAAAAGTCATGGATTAATTTAGCTCCATCTTCAAAACTGAGCTAAAAAAATCCATTCAGAAAGATACGTGCATAGCACTGTGGGTATTACACCAGTCCAAAAGAAAAGAAAATTACTAGTCACAGACAGAAGGAATTAAAGAAGGGAATGAGAACAGGGAAGTCTCAGGGTGCCAAAATGTAGTGAGTCAAATTTAGGGTTCAGACTTCCTTGATTACTGTGAACACTCTTTAACCCTAGAAAATGTGAAGTGACACGAATTATCTTAACCCACGTTCACTGAAGTTTAGGCAACAGTGTGTACGTTTGCCTTGGCTGTGGCTCAGAACGTGCATGTGTACTTTTAGTGCAGCAATGTTGAAGAGTAAATTAAGATACAGTAATTGGATTGTGAGTCATTGGCCTTAGAGAGAAAGGAAACTGGTGAGATTGAGCAGCTCAGTGAAATAGGCTAGTGGGTATGCATGGAGGAAAGGGAGCAGTTGGAGGATTGGGAGGAACCCCCACAAGTGAGTATACAGTGTCCTCTAAGAATGAAAAGACAAAGATGGATGCTGAGGAAAGCATGGGAAGGAGGTCTTGTCAAACATTGCAGTCCTTGCAGAAGTCATCTATCCATGATAAGACCAAGAAAGAAGCTTTGAGGAAGAAGCTAAGGTAGACCAACAAGGTGTGGAGACTGTAGGCACAAAATGTATCAAGACAGAGAGGTGGAGGTGCTAGACAAAGAAAGCAAGACACTGCTGGATTTCTGCACTGTCTTCAGACTGTTCTCAGTGTGTTTGTTAGGAGGAGGTGATGTCTCTTAGATTGGATGCATTTGGCAGGATGCAGGCATACATGTTCGTCTTTCAAAAAGAGATACACTGAATTTTGGAATAGACGTCTAGGTTAGTGTAAGGTGTGCATTGGTTTTATGGGGACACTAAGGAGACAGCTAAAGCCACTGGTCCCATTTTCAGATGGTTAAATTTTGATTTCAAGAATCCATCTTTAGGAGATCTTATATCAGTCCCATCACATCACTGTATATACCTACAACCCTGTGAACACACCCTTGGGGCAGCTCACGTGAGGTTTTTAGCTCAGGCATGAAGTGTTTCAGCTCATACACTTATTTGAAGTGCCCTTCTCCCCAGCTGTCCACAGCTTTGAAAAGTTCAAATTAAACATTGTCATGAGCCTGCCACAAAGCAGGTGACGGTTTTAGCAGGTTAGCTTACAGGGGTTCACGAGACTAGGAGGAACCTTCTCCAAGCTTACCACCATTTCTACACTCCCTAAACGCTACGGGCTCCCAGGTGCTGTGCTGCCAGCACTCCCTGTGCTGCACCTTAAACTGACTGCCCTTTCCACAGCAGGAGCAGCCAAGCCCTGTGGTTGAGTGAGCGAGGAAGGCAGGCAAGCAGAGGGCCCACTGCATGTGCAGCAGTCAGTGTCCAGCGTTCGGTGCATGAAATTACATTATTCCCTAAATATGTGACATAATCACATCAGCGTGTACCCCACTGCAAGAATCTCATCCAGTTCTTACAGGTCTTAATGTTGTCAGCACTGGATGCCGGCTTACAGTTGCTGTGATAAACGTCCAAGGAAGGACTTGTGATAGGACAGTGGTATTCACCCACCAGAAGCAGGAAGGAGGCTTTCTAGCTTTTAAACTGTAGGTATTGCTTCACCCTTGTTTACCCTATTCTTTCTTGTCAGTTGAATAGGAATTTAAAAGCAGAACCGAATTTTTTTTATATATAAACATTTGTGGTAAGCACTGAGCCACAACAGTGTCGCAACAAAAACACAGTTGCTCAACGGCACCTGTTAGTGCAATTACTTTGACATAAAATGTGTTCTTTACTGTTGTCTACAGGGAAAACCAGCAGCAGCCTGTTACCCTGCAGCTCCAGCTGGCAACAAAATTTGTTACCTTGATCTTGCATAATATTGCAGATGAAAATAACAGAATTCCAGTGATCAAACTTGTTTTTCACTTATTACCAAGTGCAAGCTATACCCTTCAACCACAGAACCTTGAGAAACAAGACTAAACCAAGCTGCTTATTTACAGATAAATATTTTCATGGGACCTGAATTTATATGCATCAAGGAAAGCATACCTGAGGGCATATTTTTCCTTTATTTTTCTCCATGGCTGAGTTACTGCTAGAGAGAAGGTACAGTCTTAACAACAGTCATCTATTTCTTTCTATGTTCTCACAAACCCTCCCACAGTCCTAAATAGGGGGAGACTCCAAAGTAGTGGCTAAAGGCAAAAGGACAACCATATAATTAGGATCCGATCAGAAGTTCTGCCGAGTTTCTCCTAAAATAGCTATCGTTGTAGAGTGCACAGTGCAGATGTTACCCATATTTTTAGGGTTAAGGGGTTTTATGGTTGTTAAAGACTGTTTCTAAGAGGTATGTGAAAGATAACTGAAGTGAGCAAGAGCAAGCCAGGGAGGTTCTAATTCACTGCAACAGGGCATGTACTTCTGGTGGGAAAGGTGTATAGGTTCATAACTTAAAAAAGATGAAACTGCATTAGCCAGTGTAGAAGGTCAAAGACACACATCTTCTTAGCAGGTCTACAGGGAGCCCGATCCATAGGTCCCTGGGGAACCACGTGAAATTGGGACATTTCCTATACATACATCTATGTGCAAGAAGCAACACAGGGAAATAGTGTGGTAGACATGGGCTATCCAAGACTTTCCTGAGGGCTCAGGATTGGCATAGCACTCTATCTTCTATGCAGAACTGTAGCACAAGCATAATAATTTGGCTCTGAAGGTGTCTACACAGTTTTGACACCATTACAGCAATGTATAGTGCCTTACAGACAGTCTATACAGTCATGTTAAAGCCAACTTTGTTGGAATAAAAAGGTAGAAAAAAGTTGGGAAGCAAGCGGATGGAAGGATAAAAAATTTCATCTATCTGTGAAATGAAAGAGCATGAGGGAGATGCTAAAGTTATCATGGACAGTTTTCATTATCAAGATATGACTTCAGGCTAATGGACCAAACACTGAGAGTCAATACTCAGAATAAGCATGGGTTGAGGGCTCTTCTCACAGAACATGCTCAATGGCCCACAGGATAAGGTCTTATTGTATGAATTATGATGGAGTGAGGTCTGCAGAGAAAGCGCTCATCCCACTATTTAACGGAAGTGCTGGGAGCTGGTAAAATTTAGGTTGTGCCCCACAGAGTCAAGGAAAACAGCATGAAAGCAGGGCCCTGTAACAGATGTAAAGGAGACTTAAGAAGAAATGGAATTTGAGAAACCTGAAAGTGGACCCACAAATCTACGTTTAGTATCTATTCACAGCAGCGAGTAGCAGACTGGGAAAGGTCTCTAAGCTTGCTGTTCATTTTTCTATTTTTATATACTCTTTTTACCTTTAAAATTGGAAAAGAAAGAATCTCAAAAAATGAGCAAAGAGCACACAAAAGGACACCTGAGGAAAAAGGGTTGTTCTTTATAACTTGCAAAGCTAACATTGTATAACAACAGAAGGAATAAATGTCAAAAAACACATTGTGTACGGTGTTAGCAAAAGGGCATTACTCATAGCCTGATATAAACAACTAACAACTCCCATCTGGCAACAAAAGTCTTTGCGAAGGGAAATACACTAAAACTCCTGCCGTTGATAACTGAGGCCTGTTATGGGAAATGCCTGCAGGATCCAACTGTGATTGCAGCAGAGGGAAGGGAAATGACATGCTCATGTCCAAAATAGCTTGGAGTCCGACAGTATTTGAGGCGTTTCAAAATAGCACACATTCAGAAATGAAAAGCAAGTAAAAGCGGACAGTGGGTACAGAGCGGTTCAGGCAGCTGAGCTCTGATATGGCTCCTTGCCCCTGACGTTTTCATGATGGAGCATCCACGCTACCATCAGCCCTAACATCCCATTTGGAGGAGGGAAGAGCAAAGCCAGGCAGCAGCGGTTCAAACTGAAAAATATAGGTGAAACTCTTTGGGAAAAGAAAAACAGAAACTAAAAATGAGGAATTTTTTATAATTCTAGAGAAGAAATTGTCATTCATATAGAGCTTGAGCCAGAGCCCATTGAAGCCAAAAAGAGCCTTGCTGTGAGATTCAGTGGGCTTTGGCTCATGTCCACAGGCTAAATGCTTTCTCTGGCAAGTCTACTGAGTGATTCAGCCCCAAACTGCTCAGCACAGCCAAATTCAAAAGCCCTATTCATATTCTAAAAAAGGCAACTGGACATCATTCCATGGTCCCAGTTGCACAATTGTCTTCAAACAGGTGGCAGAAACAACATCTGTCGCCGGCCAGAAAACCAAAGAGAAAGTCAGGAGCCTGTGCTAGTGCAAGATTTTACATCTAACACTCGTACTGTGGAACCAATTTAACATTTTCCATTGAGATTACTCTCTTTAAAAGCACTGGTCAGGCTTTTTTTTTTTTCTCCCCTGATTTCACTGCAGAACTAATATATTCATCTCCTCTTACAGGAAATCATATTAGCATGTGGAACTGATACAGCAAACAGTAGCAGGCATGGTAAGACACTTGAGGGGCTTTCCGTTATTGCAGGAAGAAAGATACCTAGAAATTAAATTAGCATTTTTGAATAAAAGTATTAGTATTAGTATTTTGGATAAAGGAGATTGGAGAAGAGTACATCTCACAGAACATGAATTTCTGGTGGGAAGAAAGCAGCTATTTTTACAGATTACCCAGGAAGGATGCAAATCAATAGGCATAAAGATACATTATTGGGCCCATCTTTTGTAAATAGAGCTTTTTCAAAAGATCATGGCTTCCGGCCTTTATAAGACTGGTATCTTAAATCCCAAATTACACCAAATGAGCATGGGGAAGAATGCAGTGAGAATGGAAGGAAGCAGCGAGTCAGTCACCCAAAGCTCTGCCAAGGTTTTCTGCTCTGGGCAAGAGAAGGTTGAATTATATGCAAGCAGCACCAGCCTATGATACACAGAGGTTAAAATGCAAATAATATATCTCATGCTCTGCAATACCCAAGCAGAAGATGCTTCAGTGATTATTTAATTTTATAGCTGGACCAGGTATTTGCGATAAATATGTTTCTATCTCCCCACAACTCACAGGGAATTTAAGGGAAAAAAATAATTCAGGCTTTACTTATCTGATAGGGGAAGAGACTAAAACAGGAAAACATTTAAATAGTGACTATTGACATTTTCATCTTGACATTTTTAAAATTGAAAGTTTGTTTGGAAGAAGTAAAATGTTTATTTCAGTATTTTTTTTTTAATGAAATTTTTACTTTTCCTTTCAAAATAACATTTTTTGCTTTAAAACAATCCAGCTGACAAGGAAAAAGATGTTGAAGGCCCCACAAATTTAATAAAAGAATTTGAATTTAGCTTAAAATTTGAATAGTTTCTCTTCTGCTTGACTAAGACTCTTGTCTCCTCACATTCCCCTCTAGTTTTTCAGATTTGAGCCAATGAACAAAAATATCTGTTATTTACACGTGGTGTTTGAACAATGACATAGGGAGAATCTGCGATGTAGTGATGCTCCAAGAGAACAGGCAATATGTTGGCAAGGGAAGAAGAGCTCCTTATGAGAACACTGCTGAATTCCCTGTTGCTTTGTGCTCATTGTAAACAGTTCATGCAGGGTCAATGCCTGTAGCACACCTTTACTCTCTTATGGTAATATTCCTTACCCATTTGCAACTGCTGTAAATAGCTACAGGACAATACACCATCAGGCCCTATGGGTCCACAACATAAGTAAATGTTGGATGGTGTTGCAGCACAAAGTTGTCCTAGAAACCCCTCGATGAGAGAAAGCAAAGAATATAACTAACTTTCTAAAGCATTAGAAGGCCAAGTTTCCATCATCAGTGGAGAAATCCTGGCCATGCTTTAAATCATCAAACAGTTCTCCTAGACTTCAGTGGGAACAGGAATTCAAGAAAGTATGCACCAGCTTCCCTACGGACAATTTGTTTCCTTTTGCCTTGAACTTAATGTAGGGGTGGTTTTGCTTTCTTTATTTTTTAGTCCTGGGCAAGGACACAAGAAGGAAATCTCCATTCTGTGGTAATAGGTGCATGTAGGAACTTGTTGAAGAAGAAACAATGAAGTGCATTCCTATTTGCATTTCTGAACTTCTGCAATTTCACTGTTCACATACTTCTAGCACTAAAACATAAAGGACCATATAAGTATTCCCATTTACACTTTTTGTCATTTTTCACCAAGAAAAGCATCTTGAAGAACTTGTCTTATGTTTGATGAAAAAAGCCAAAATTCATTGTGTGATAAACATTCATATTTAATAGAGTTTATTACAATCCCTTCCAAAGGAGGAAGAGAAAGAAGAATTAAAAAAAACACAGGCAGGGAAAGGAACATGTCACACAGCTATGCTCCAAATACTCCCCAGTCGAGCTCTGCTTCAGCTTGGTAGAAATGAAAACAACTGGGTAGAGCTGAGAATTGTTTTCTTTTCCCATCCCCCTTCCCTCCTCTCCAGTCGGGAGGAGAACAGGGTAGCAGAAAAAATTCCCCTGGTGAACTGTAACCTGTGTTTAATAGCCTTGAGGCCAAATTATACAACTGAATCAACATACTTTGATCTCTTACTATCACTTTTCTACCTTTTTATCTCACGTAAGTCATTCAGCTTTCCTCTCCGAATTTCTTCTGTTCCCCTGTAAACACACTCATTTGCAGTCTACTGTGGAGTTCTGACCTTGTCTTCAGGATCCCACCCATGTGACAAAAGGTGCATCGACTTTGCCAAGGAAGAAAGACAACAGCAAGTTGTGCAGGTTTGCTTTCCCAGGCAATTCTAGACATACAAGAAATTTATGACTGAGAAGTTTAAACAAGTCTTACATGTTGTAAGAATATAAATATTCTGTATATAGTGTGTAGTAATATGTCTAAACAGGAACACTTGTAAAAACTTTGGCTAACAATCAAACGGTATTAAAAAGCTGTCTTCCCTCACTCCACATTGTAATGTTTTCAGTTTCTTATTGTTAAATTAAATGAATACATGAAATAACAAGAGTTGAAAGGAAAAGGTGTACTGCAGAGCCTCCCCAGTCACGAGCTAGATCTGTAGGTAATTAATTCTGACCAGCCATATGGCCTATTGTGCCACATCTCTACTGTTTTCTATTCATATATAGTTAAAGTGCATTAAAACTACACTAAAGTTGCAGAGTCAGCATTCAAAAGGTTGAAAATGCCAGAATGAAAGCTGCTTGGGCAACATCAATCCAGCCTGCTTATGCAAATGTACTCAGATATAGTCTTAATTTTATAACCACACATTTCTTCCCCGCACTCTTCCACTCTGCCTCAGTGTGTGTAGAGGACTCAACATGCAGCTATTTCAAATTCTGTTTCATAATTTCTTTTTGAAGGTTGATTAAACTAAAGAAGAATGAGCACAAAATCTGGCAGTGAATTTCACAGACATTTCCTGCCAGTGAAGAAACTGGCATTTCATTCCAGGCTGTGGATAGGGGTATGCACAGGAGAGGACCATACGCTCTTGTCCTGACCTACCTGCTCTGACCAAACTGTCCTGCTCCTTCTGTCTCTTCCCTATGCCTTCTACTTTTTTCTCCCAGCCCCAGCCTTCCCACTTCAACCTCCTTATCCAAGGCGCAAACATTCCCTCCTACCCTATTCGCAGTCACAATCTTCCCAGCATTTTTCATGCAAATACCCTTCATTCCCAATGCAGTTTTCCCTATTAATTTCCTAGGTTTCCCCACAGCTTCTCCTTTGGTCTCATTCTTCCAGACCCTCATGTTTCTATTCTCTTTCCACCACTATGCATTCCCAGCTCATCCTTCATGATCTTTATCTTAGTAAGTACCCCTCTACACCATCAGGTTTCAACTTTAGCTCTTGAACCTTAGCTCTTGATCACTCCTCGCAAAAGGCAAATTAACTCCTCTTCCAGACCACCTCAGCAGCCACGAGCAGTCTCCTTACCTTCTACAAGGGCTCCTGGCACCCAGGTAGCACCTTCAAATGGGAAAAGCAGCACCAGAGAAAGTCCCGATTCGAGCAAGGCACCCTGGAGCTAGCATATGTCTGCAAATAACAGATTTCTTTTCCTTCTTTCTCTCCTCTTCCTCTTTTATCTCCTATATCTTATTTTTCTCCTTCATCTTCTTTTTTCATTTTTTCCCCTTTTGCTTTGTCTCTTTTTCCCATTTTCTGAAAATTTACCTGCCAAACTGTAAAAAGTCTCAGCAGAGCACATACAAAGAGATTTTTTGAAATGTTCAGGTTGGCCAACACCAGTCAATTTGTCCGAAGGATAAGAAGGCAAAAAGAAAATTCCTTAAAAATAAAACACCTTGTCAGGTTTCAGAATGTCATTTCAGAGCTATAGTGGTGCAAGTGTTCCCCAATGAATTCATTGAGGGGTTAAGTGTTTTTTCCTTTTTATTAAGAAAAACATCTTTTCTCTTAAAAGTGGCTTTCAGAAGAGACTTAACTATTTTGCCTTTAAAGTTTTTTTCCAGAAATATTCTATCCAAGGCAGATAGCCATTTTGGAAAATTTAATATGGACATATTTCCTCAGAAAGATCCTTGTGGGCTCACAAAACCTGAGCTATTCCACCCAAATGGTCATCCTGCTTCCACCCTGCCTCCTAATAAAATGCTTTGGTTTCTTAATCAAAGCAGATTTTTATAAGATTTCATTTTTTTCCCCCAAATGAGTGTGTTTTCTGTGTTTTGTCACAAGTGAATAAGATTTTTTTTTCCCTCTTGAAAACTCAGTTACTGGAAAATGGAAATTTGGCTCACTGTAAAGCACTTGAGATAACTCAGATAAAATCATGTGTATCCATCATACTCCTGGTACTCAGGAGTATCAGCGAAATCTGAGAGAGACGTGATTCAGAAACTCCTCCAAGCAAGTCTACACACAATGGCTTGGAAATACTCCCTGATTTTTTGTTGCAGTTTAGTTTGGCTGACATGCACTTTGGGAAAAAAAGTGCACATCTTTTTCCTGCAAAGATTGACCTACATGCTTAGTTTTACCATTTGAAAAGTCAGTAAGATTAAATACGTGCACAAATCTTTGAAGAGGTAAGGCCTAAACAACCTTCTAGTGGAAGAATAGGAGGGTATGTGTGATTGTGGATGACATCTTCTTTTTCTTTCTAGATACTACAAAGGCTAATTGCAATCTGCAGCACCTTACAGATTAATTATCAGCTAAACACTAAGCTTTTTCATTTCTTTCCTCCTTTCTTCCTTCTTCTAGCTGACAGCTAGTGGTTTTACTTTGTTCTCACTTTGAAAGTGCCTACATTTTACTGGTGATAAGTCCTCTCAAAGAATGCTGCTTGGAGTTTCTTGCAGAACAGAGGATCTTCCAATCAATCCCATTTCTTCTGGCAGCGAGTCCAGAGATTTCCAGCAACCCATTTTGAGTGGATCAGAGCAATGGAAATACCCTTGAAGACTTCTCCTGGAGAGAGCAGGTCTGCTCCGGAGCACTTACAGATCAAAGAAAAACTCCGACCTGGTGGCACAAAGGTACACTACCACACTGGTAAGAAAAGGCATTCAGGATGATTTAAAAAAAAAAAAATCCACAAAACAGTCTGTTTTTTTTTTTTTACTGGACTCTAGAAATTATGCTTCTCTGACTTTTTTCTTTAGAAATGAACCACTTAAATGCATTGTTTTTGAAGAAGACTATCAAATGCTTTGTGAACTCCAGGAGATAAGACACTGTAATGTAGTCCCTCATAGATTTGCTGGTGTAAGTAGGCTAAATTTCCACAGAGGTTGCACTGGGAGAAACCCTTTGAAGTCAGTCCTACAGCAGATGTTGAATCTCACTCCTGAGAGAGAGAGAATATCTATCAAATGCCATGCACCTCTGGCAGACTCCAGCTGGAAGACAAAACTCATAATGAATATAGAGAATAGGACCTGATCCACTGAAGCAAATCTGTGCATATCTTAGGAAACTAACTTTATTTAAGGTATTTGTATTAAAACAAAACAAAATGCTAAAGTAGAATTAGGATCAAAAGCACATGAAGACTCAAACAATCCACTATGCTTATAATCCAATTATTAATATAACAGCTTCAGTGGTTCAAAGAAACACTGTGCCAGGGGAACCTGCAGCAGAACGAAACGGAGCTTGGAACAAGCTCCGGCTGCAGTCCAGAAAATGGAGAAGGTTTCACTACAAGGACCTCAAGAGACCATCACCAGCCTGAAAAGAGAGTGGGACTCATCCTGTGTATCACTTCAGCAACCCCAGATGTCAAAAGAATCATTTACCACATTAAAAAAGTTAAAGATGGAAGGTTGAGAGGACTGATAAAAATGCAAATTGAAATGGCCAAAAATTCACAAAGTATGAGCAGTGGAAAGGAACCCATTCAGCCAGGAGGTTAGAAAGCATGAGTCAGGAGAATGATGAATGCTAATGTGCCTTTGAAAAATGTGAGGCAAATGCGTATATAGCACTGGACAGAAATGAGGTTAAAAGAACCAGTGTAGAACTGAGGGAATAACCTAAGTGGTCAGCCTAAAAAGAAGCAAAGCAAATCCACTGCTGGTAGCTGAAATGTGAAGAAGTGAAAGAAATTGTAGCCTGGCTTAGCGTATCAGGAGTGGGATCGCTCAGGAGATGAGCACATCTCAATCACCACAGACATATACTGTCTGTTATAAAACATGTCCTAATTAGAAAAACAAAACTCAATAACCAGGGTCCCACTAGGTGGTACATAACCATTCAGCACAGTATACAAAGAAATAGCAATGGTTAACAAGAAAACCAGTTTATCTTATCTTCTTTATCAGCCTCAGCACACATCATGTAGACGTACAGGCTTAGGGCATGGACAAATTCAGTATTGGTTAGCATATGACACCGTTATCATTCTTTGCCAAGAACTACATTTTCAAAATAACCCACTAATTGTGCATCAGTTAATTTGGGATCCCCAATATTAGGCACTTAAGCGTTTACCATCAGCGGTATTCTGCACTTAACTCTCTCTCCATTGAAGCTCCTGTTCTGAGCATCCTGTCCAATTCCTGAAAAACTGAAGTGCTTGCAGAGACCATTGGCTTTAGCTGTCATTGTGGCCGTTCAGCTTCTGGCTCAGCCAAGGTCTTGGAGCCTCAGGTTTGAGAAATTGAAATGTAGTAACCTAAAATCTGTAAAAGAACTGAAATTTGGTACGAATAATGGGTCTTCAGGGAGCTCAGCTTTATCTATGGCATATTCCACCCCTTCTCCCTCCTCCCCACCTACCCCTGAGCCCAAAAGAAAAAGAAAACACATTTTTGGAAAGTATTAGTAGGAAGAAAGTCCCACATTAGAGATTATTGTAAGTAGATTGTAAGAGAGCTGGCTCCCCATTAAGGATATGGCATTGACCAAGCAATCAGCAGTAAAATGTAAACAGGCAGAATGCTCAATAATTGAGAAATAGTAAAAGTTTGTAAATCACCCAAATCAAGACAGAAGCCACTTTATTAGCAGATTTTAAAAGGACCAAACTCCATTTTGTGATAGATAAAACTCAAAGAATCAGAGAGCTGAGAACCTCAATGCCTTGGAAAGATGTATGCTCGGGAAATACTGGACCCGTGCATTTATCCCACTGAGCTCCTGGCGTTGCAGGACTGAGGCCTAAATCTGGATTTGAATTTCACGCTCTAACTCTTGCAGAAATAAGTTTAGACAAATTGTCAGAAAGGTCGGGCTAGTTTCATATGTCCTGATACTTAAGCTCATTCTGTCCTTATAGCAGATACATCTAGACACGCACAAAAAAACCCCACCTGCATGAGGTGACAATCAAAGAATTAAAATATTTTTTTCTGAACTGTGGAGGAAAGAGTTCTACTGTAATTCACTTGAGGTTTTGGGAGAGCAGTACATGGGTGGTTAATATTTTGCCTGACCCATTGCGAAGAACTAATAAAAGTAAAAGCTGTGCAGCTGCCCCTTCTAATCTGAGAACAAATCACAAAGGCAGACACAAACAAAAGGCAGGTGAGTTCTCAACTGCACGATTAGGAAGAGAACAAACAGGGGAAAAAAAAGGTAAAGCAATCCAGCCAACCTCTTCGACAAAATTTAATCAGAAAAGCAGTTTAGAAAGGGGCCGCAAATCTACTGAAAACAAAGTTTCAAATAACAAACACCAATAAAAGTACAATATAAATAATAGCCTCAAGGCCAAAGTCCAGAGATTAGCGGAGCAATCAAAAAGAGCCAGAAACAAACAATCATAAGTCTGCGAAGCAGTCTGTCAAGCAAACAGCTTTCAAAACCAGATTTAGAAAACAAGCTCTGTGGAAGTAATGGTCTAAGGCTGACGGATAGAGCCAATATATCCACCCAGGCTGGGATTTCTTAGTGAATGTCAATCTAATGAAACAAAAAGACTTTTCCTAAAAAGCAAATATACATTGCCAGGATAAGGGATCGTAAGCAACAGATCAGAAGTTTGCTGCCATAATCTTAGTATTAAATAGAGCTATTCCCACTTGGCACTGAAAATTTTGGTGATGTTGATTTATGCTTACTCTTAGGAAATATATTAGAGCTGTACTGTGGGATACAGTACACATTAGCCTAAGCAACAATAATCAATACACCTTTGGCATACAATCAATGAAAATACACACTGAGATTCAGCAGCCTTGCCCTGAGTATGGATCTGGGTACTTATTTGAGACAAAGTATGCAAAATGTGCCTTTTTTAATCTTCTGCCCCCTCCTGAATTGATGAGATTCGGAGGCTACCGCAGCTCTCAGGCAATCGTGGACTTCTATTCTGGGGATAAAAGTGACACAACATGAGCATTTGGTCATACATGACCCTGCCCTTGCCTGAAAGATTATAACACCCAGGACAGTAATATTTCAGAATAAGCCAGCCCTTGAATCTAGACAGTTGGCAAGTTGAATTTTATAATTGTGCATGAACATTCCAGAATTTAACTATCAAAAAATAATCATTTTCTGCCAAATAATAAAAGCCAGAGCTGATCTCTATTTCCCCAAAATATTTATTCTGGCCAGTTCAACTTTCACCATTTACTTTTTTTATGATGAGACCTCATTTCAAATCTCATGTCGCACCTTCTCTGCTGAGGCACGCTGTTGCCGCACTTGGCAGTGGCAAGCCCCAAACCTGCAAAGTCTGCGCATATTCTGAGTTTTCTGGTGACAAACAGCAGCACTGAGGCTAGCAGAACTAACGACGTGCATGAAGATAAGTGCACGTCTAATCAAGTATTTGCAGGGTCAGACTCCATTATAATATTATTAACACAGGATCATTTAACGGAGGGACCAGAAACTTTTCTTTGTGTTCGAGGAATAAACCCCCTACTGTTTCAAAGCTCCTGAACAAATAGGGTTTTCATATTTGTCTGTGTCCGCTGTCTATTTTGGATCTTTGTCATTTACCCTGCCCCACATTTAGGCATGGAGCAGCTGAGAGAAAAGTCTGGATGTGTTTATTTTTTTATTTCCCATGGAGCCGAGCCAGGAGATAGTCCTCCCCAAAAGGAACCTAACCCTGATGGCATGACTGACGGGATGGTAGTAAAAAAAAAAACAACCTCATTTTAAAGTTTACCCAAGAGCAGTGTCTCTTCAAGCAGCGTGACCCTGTGGCTTCATTTAACATTTCTAGGACAGAGTCTGCAAGGTTAATGTGTTAAGACAGTAAAAACTTTCCCTTTGCCTCGGGCACATCACTCCTATTCAGCAAGGCAAATAATACCCCACCTACAGCAGCCTGCCCAGAAGCCCAAAGGCTGCACAGCAACAAGCCTCCGTTTCTTCCCCGTCTCCTTGTCTCCTTGAGACTGACATTGCCTGGGTGCTGAATAGCCTGGTGGGAAGAGTTCAATGCAGGGTTTGCACTTTCCCAGCCATTAGCCAGCTGCCACCGCATTTCATTATCTTAGGGGGTGCTTTTATACATCAAAGCCACTTCCAAACAGTGTGATGAAGTGGAAGTAACCGAGCTCGGTCCACGTTGCAAGTCGCAGTATTATTTATTGTCGTTATTTTTTTGCGCCCACCTCGTGCCATCTGGCCCGCTAACTGTAAAGGCCGCTGATGGAAAAAAGACTCAACACACCCCTCTCGGTTTCTTGGAGTGAATCCTGCTGAACAACCAGGCCTTGGAGCAACTGCCTGTTGTTGTCGGGACTCTCTATTGTTCCGCACAAGGAGCCCTCTAAAAAGCAAGGGGAAAAAAACAAAGGTAGCGCACAGGATCTCATGTGAAAACAAAGTAAGCAGAGCATGAAAAGTGGCACTGAGATGGCTTTTTCTTTGCTTTCTTTCCGACATAGCCAAGAAATAAAGAGTTGAAAAAGGTTTTCTTTCAGTCTTCTAAAGAAGCTGCCTGTGAACAAGCCAAGGTAGTGGGTTTTGCATAAGACCGCCTCAGATCGCTGTTCAGCTGTTTTAACTTACTTCAGCTTTTGTCTTATTATGGCTTTCTTTTAATGACAAAAGCCCATATGGTTGGTGATTTATTGTACTTCTCCAGAGTTTCAAACCTCCTTTCCATTACCGGAAATCTCTAATTGATACATTCATAAAATCTTGAGAATTACATTAAAAGGTGAAAAAAGGCAAAATCTCTCTATGTGTCACAAACTGCTAATGAGTGGCTTAAACAGAGGTTGTCAGTGGATGTATGATTAAGTTGCACTCTTATATGGTGGCTCGGTTTTACAGACCAGGGAATAAACTACAACACATTTCTACCTCTGCTGTGCCTGCCTGCCACCAAAACACCCTGTTGCCAGAAAAATAAACTCAACAAGAAACGCTTATACTCCTGTACTGACATTTTATGGCATAGATATTTTTGCTAATTATTTATTTTACTTTCATTTAACCATTCACTTGAGGCTTTAAAAATGCCCCAGATGTGCAGGTCATCACTTGCAGAACATTGGTTCTCCTTTTTACAAAATCACAATATTGTTTTGCATTTTTGATTGGTTGCTGTGAAAATAAATAGTTGGTATGGTGAATCCTGGTGTATAAGGCCCTGATTCTGTAAACCAAGTCACATAGGTAAAGCTTTTGCTCATACAGATTCCAAAGGTGAGTGTGCATGAAAAAGAGTTTGCAGCATCAGGGTCAGATTTGGCAGTCCTTTAGTAGGCTTGATTAACTTAATTTGAGATTGGCATGAATAGGGGCTGAGACAGTACAAGACTTTTAGTTTTGTCCTGAAATCTGTTCTGTGCTCACTGCAGCTAACCTGTAGCTGTGAAATATCTCCCTGTAAGCTAGCAATTAGATTGCTATCCAAGATGGATTTGGAAATGGTAGTCAGAGAAGTCAAGCTACTGGCAGCCAACATCAAAAACAAAAATCCCTGACCTTGACTGTGCTTAATACAAAAGCCCTTTTCCTGCTGTTTTTGAATGAACGAACGAACGAGAGCCAGCAAATGATATAGCAGACACTTTCTTCTGAAAAGATAAAGCAAATTTGTTTTATTTCTGTATGCAATCTGCTGCCCAAGCACAAAGACAGGAAGCAATATTGGGAAATTCTTTAAAATATGATTTATGCTAGATAGTCTCTTCCTTCTCCTTTATATCACTTGGAACAAATAGTGAGCCAAGAATTTCCTGAACTTTTGCAATTTGCTTGGAAAATGTGTTCTCCCTTCCTTGCTACCGCATTGTGAAGAAAGCATTTATTTCTAGTAGTAGGTTTTAAATTTCACTTGAAATAAAACTGCATCTTACACACTCTGTCCTGTCTCTACTCGTGCCATCCTGGCTTTCTTTGCAATGGGAGTGAACAGGTGCTGTGACACAGCTCTATTTGCAAGCTGCACGCAGATAATCTTGCCCATTTTAGAGCACGGCAGGCATCCCTTCTTGGGTAGCCAACGCCATGCCACGCAAATGGAGGGAACAGCCACTAATAAAGAAGTCCTTTGCTCAGTTTTAGAAATATGAGCAAGCCAGATGTATCCAGTAAGTCTCCACCAGACAGATTTGTGAAGTGTCCCAAATGAGCTGCCCACAGGAGGTCTAAGGCTCGTGGGACAGATATTTTCATGCAGATGAACTAGGGGAATTGCTCAAAAGCAATATGGCCAATGCAAGTAGGTTTCCCATCTGCGTAAGGCAATAGGATAGTACCTCTTTTGTCACTTCGATGAGCATTTATTCCCCATTCAGGACCAAATGAGTAAAACATGGTCCCTCGACAGGCTGGACGGGCAGCAATTTACTCCAGTGGCCCCACAAGCTGTCGTTTGGGCTATGGCACCTGGACAAAATCCCCCTCAGGGAGGGCAAGGCAGTGAGCAGTGTCTTCTGCAGAGAGGTGGGCAGACAGCACGACCCCTCTTTACGGGGGTTTGGAGAAGGAAAACACAGCTGAGTAGCATGAAGCTGCAGGGCACAGGGCTCCGGGCAGCCCGGGGAGTGGAGGGAAAGGCTCCAGCTTGTGCTCTGGAGAGGCGAGCGCTCCGTCTCGGCAGTACATTTATCTGGGGGGAGAGGCTAATTTCACCCTCTGATAAACTGGATTAGGGAAAAATTCACTGAGTTAGCCTTCAGGCTCGGTTCCTCACCTGATGAAAGCAGGACAGGCTTTCATTGTCCCGCTGGAGCGGAGCAGCAGCTGAGGACGTGGCCCCCAGCGCTTTCTGCCCTCCTGCGGGCTCTTCCCTGGCAGCGATGCTGCCAGACCCTCGCTGCGGGCAGCTGCATGCTGAGGGCCAGATTGCAGCCTGCCCAAATGCAGCTACCCCGGAGAGCGCGGCCCTCTCCAGCCCCCACCTCCCCCTTGCCATCCCGCGCGGCTGTCATATGGACGCTTTTCTTTGCCAGCTGGTTTGGAGCAACCCAAACTGCTACTGTGGCACGGCTCTGGGGTGGTAAGAAGGAGAAAGGAGACTGGATCTGGTATTTCCTTGCTGCTATCAGGAAAAAAGGGAGGAATTAGAAAGAGAAAATGCATTCAGAGATACATGTAGGTCTTCCCTTCCAGGAGAAAGGGGTAAAATAAAATAAAATAAAATACAAAGTTCTGTTAGCCTAATGACTGCGGCTCTCAGGGATTGCCTGTCAAACCATGTAGCAGCCCTGGCTGAGAGCTGGTCAACCAGGTCCTAGATCTGATGGTGAGAGGGAGAAGAGAGTTTCAGTGACGCATCCCATTCACCAAAACAATGATAAAAGTAGGCTCCCATGTGAAGATATGTTTCCCCTGCACTAGAATATCTTTAAATATCATGACAGCAAAGACTAGAGATAATAATAGTTCTCACTTTGTTTCAGGTGTGGTAAACTAAAAGCAGCTTTCTCTAGCTTTGCATTTCATTAAAGGTCACTGTGAATTATGAATCTCTCTGCTGAACTACTCAGCTGTTTCCACGCAGTGTCACTGTCTGGACAACCTTCCTAAGACATCAACAGCTAATGAGCAATGACAATAAGTTATGAGGCACAATTCAAGGAAACAAAAAACAAAAATGGAAGGATGTGAATTCCATGGAGCACACAAAGAAAAATGGGTGGGATGCTCGTTTCCTCAAATTGTGTATCAACTTCATAAGTTAGCTACAAATTATCCCCCGTGAAAGGATGAGGGTATCATCTCACATCCCACCTTTCTTTTCTTTTTCCAGCACTCCATTGTGGAACCAGATCTCTGCTTCTTCTGTTTGAAGAACTGTAATTTTTGTACATGTTTTTGGAACATAAAGTATAGTTGTTGAAGTGATTCAGCACTGGTCTTGCAGCTCAGAAAATCAACAGATGACTTCAAAATATCTGAAAAAAAGAAATCACAATGCAGACTTACACTAACATGCTCAAATGATAGTGCTTAGACTATCTTTAGCAAGACAACAAATTAAGGATGAATTACAACATCTTGAAAACAAAACAGATTTTTCATACAGAATTTGCAGCATCTTTCAGTCAGAACGTCTGCATTTCTGAATGCGATATTTTTAATAGATATTTTTTAAAGTCCTGGTTTTAGCTTCCTGTTACTTCATTGTCTCTTTTTTTCCCTAAAAAAACCCCACTTTCCTCTTTCATTTTTTGTAACTTTACTTAAGAAATGCATTTTTTTAACCCAGATGTTTAATTTCTACATTATCATTAATGTCTTCTGCTTTCAATAAGATACATGCAATAGCTAAAAATGCTGTTGCACTGATATACTGTATGCAATACACAGTGTATACCAAATCTGTGTTTGTTTTTAATGCCCAGCAGTTCTCAGTCATTAGGCTAACAGAACTTTTTATTTTATTTGATTTGATTTAGGCAAAAAGGAAAATCTGAATCCATTTTAAGAACATAATTTCTCCGCTGGTATCAAAAGGTTTGAAACATTGGTAAAATGCAGGTTTTCCAGGACACAATAAGAAGTGACTCCATGTAAAAATACTGATTTATAGACCCAATTTGTATATCTTTTGCTTCACAAATGGGCACCTGCAAGACAAAACGAATGTGTTATATCTATAAGATGGCATTTTCTAAGAAAATACTTACGTGTTTAGGAGACACTAAATTTATGTTACTGTAGGATAGATTAATTAAATATCACCTCGCCATTACACCAAAGAACATATTTGTTTATTTTATTACATGAAATAGACACTTTCTCTACACCAGGAAGAGTTGCAAATAGATATAACAAGCATGGTTTTGTGTTGAAAGACAAAATAGCAAACATAGAGTATAGTGTTGAAAGACAAAGCAAAATAAATTAAATATTTTTTTCCATTGTTAGAATTTCATAAAACAGATGCAAATTCAGAGTTAATCAAATCTAGAAACAAATGAAACTGAAAGAGGATGCTCTGTGCCCAAGAAAATTTAGTTTGACAATGTTAAATAGATAGCTGGGATCTGCTGGGAATACATACCTTGGTTTCATCTGATTGACCTCACATCATTGCTATGGCACATAACTACACCTGACAGGTCATTGATTTGGCAGTATGTAAAGTGGATCCTTAAGGAAATAGCTTGGCAGAGAGCAGCTTCCCATGTTTTTCACATTCCCACAGCAAAAATTCAAGTCCCTATCATAGTATTTATCACATACGTAGAGGAAAGAAAAACAACACCCTTAAAAAAGGCTTTATACATAGAAAAGTTGGTTAGTGACAGCCTCACATGTCAATTAAGAGATTTCAGGGCTCAGATCACAAAAATGACAGAATAATATTGATTTCAAATCTCAGAATAAAAAAAAGCAATACAATTTTTTTCTCTTTTCAGCTCGGCTTTCACTCCACAACTCTAATAACCTTAACACTTTTCATGCTTGGTCCTGCTTGATAATTTTGCCAGAAGTATGCAGCACACACACGTGCACAATAACAAAAGCAAATTAGAATGCTATTTATTCTGCTGCCACAAAAGCAATTTTACTTTACTTTGTGCCACCAAATGTACCACAATGTTTTCATCACCAAGTTAAAGAGAGTATGCCTAATGGCTTATACAGTCCTACTGCACAAGAACCCTATTCAAACATTTGCTCAAGTCATGCATGGTTTTAGTCACATGCATAATAGCCTACAGACAAAAGGCACAAGAGACAAGGAGGGCTTTATATATCAAACTGAAAGTAGTATTTCCCTGTGCTAATACTATGTAAACAACAGAGAGCTGCAGGATATCATATTGACATGATTTTTTGTGAAAGAGAAAGAATGATTAACTGATACCTAAAAACTACAGTACCTGTGTCTGGAAAGAACAAAAACATAACAAAAATGATAACAAGAGACAAAATATCGATTTAGATGTTAACATGAAAAATAATCAAAACCAATGTTTTTTACATGTTTACAATAAACTAAATTATATTACTTTAACATAGATTAATCAAAAAGGTTTTTGTCAGGATATGAAAGAGCCACCTTTCTGATTTTTTATTAGACAGATGGACATGCTCACAATTTCAGGAAGAGACATAAATAGGTAAAACATCACTATCTCTTGAAAGAAGAGTGTTGAGTGATAACATATTTCAGTGACCAATGCCTACATAAAGCCTTATGTATTAACATGGGGCAGCTGCTCTGGAGTCAACACCACCCATAAGGTGTCACCCCAAGAGAAAAGAGTAGGGAGAGCAAAATCATTAGGCAAAATCATCAGTTGATGTAAACTGACAGGACAACCCCCCCCATTCACAGCAGCCGAAGCTGCACTTCGCAGTAGCAAAAAAAAAGACGACTACAAAACTGTGAGTGAAGACAGAGTAATCTGACCACGTTCGTGGACTGGACATGTCTTCTACGAATTCTTCTTCTATGAATCCAGAGGGCAGGTCGCAGCCAACAGGGATGTCTCAGATGCCTACTCAGTAACACGGGGCTGGTTTCAGGATAAACTAGGCCATTTTCCAAGCAAAAAGCAAAGAACCCATAGGTGATGCACTCCTATGGATCAAGTTCTTGCTTCCAGCACAAAGACAATATAATGTACCTTTTCTACATGGTTCAATTATTCAAGAGTGCAAATAAAATTAAATGCTTCGAAAAGCCCAGTCTTTGAATCTTGCTGATACAAAATGTTGCCTTAGCATATACATAAAACGTATACATAAAATACACCTATAGCATTTCCATCTATAGATTCTGAAGCACAGTATGAATGAGATCAGTACCAGTATTCTCATTTTCAAAGAGGACAGCATCAGGAAAAGGGAAGTGAACTAGCCCCAGTCCCTCAGCAATCTGAAAATGAACCAAATGCTTTGTAAACCAAAACTTTCTGAGTCCAAGTATCATATCTACAAGAATGTGTCATCTCCCTCAACACCAGACTGGGACCCCAGCTGACAAAGACGTCTCTATGGCAAAGAGCTGCATAATTCTACAAAGCGGTGCAAAACGGAAGTTCATTCCACACTGGAAAAATGTTAATTTATAGAAATGGAAACTTCCATGGGAGTGGCTTAGCTTTGATAAAATGTTCAGAAAGAAATGATTTCTCAGGTCCAGAGTACAATTTTGATTCAAAATGAATGAGAGGTCCCTAAAATAGCTTCACAATTTGAATCCCCATGTACAGTGTATTTCCCAATTAATATTTCATACTCAGGCAGTTTGCACGCAGCCCTAGAAGACAGACTGGTGGCATGGGGTTAATGGAAGAAGGACTTCAGCGTGAGCCTTCTGACTCCCATTGAATGCCTCATCACCAAGCTATTAACTGTTCTGATGTATTTATATCTGGTGTGCCTATGGCCCACAGCTTCAGTGTTAGGAGGACTGAATTTTTGAGGCGATATTTTTCAAATATTCTTCTGGATGTTTATATTAATGCCAGATGATCTTGACTTATTCATTGCATGGGAATAAGAGGTCAACAAAATCCTCCCCCCCCCCCCCCAAAAGAAAAACCCAAATAAGCAATGAAACACAGAAAAAAGCCATAAGCCCTTGTTGGGTAGTAGACTACAGGATGATGTGCCCTTAGGAGGAAGCAGAGCAGCTGATCTGGCAGTTAGATACCAGCACTGCCCTTTGCAGGGTGTTTTGCAGGATAGCTATCTGGCTGCTGCACACACAGATACACCCTCTTCTAAGGGAACATAACCATTCCTACACAGTGCATTTTTTGCTTCTCTTATCTTTTACATATTGCTACAAAACCTGAGCCCTGCTAAGAGATTATCTGTATTTACCACTGCATGTAGTGTGCTTTATTGTCAACATATTTTTCAGACTGTCCATCTGTGCACACTAGCATTTCTAAAATTAAACAAAAAACTTAACGTATGTGAAGTGGCAGTATCTACAGATTAACTATATCCTCAGGAATTTAAAATATTAGAAAAGAATTAGCAATATTCCCTTTAAGATACCCCTCACAGCCTGCACTGTCTCACAGCCCAGTCAGTGCGGTTGTGTTTGCAGTGGGTTTAAGCTCACAGCAGAGCCACCCAAAAAGCCTGGCAGGCCCCGGAGCCTGCCCTGCCCATCATGTTATTTTCCTTTTCCCTATTTCCAATTGGGAACCGCTGATCAGCAGTGCCCTGGCCACCTGATATCAGGAACAGACACGAAGCAAGGGAGGAAAACTTTGCCAGGACTCCAGATTTTTGCTCTTTCCTCCTGTGCCCATTTGAGCAAGGGTTATACTCCGTGTGGACCCGAGTCCTAACTCACTTATCAGGACTGACCCTTGGATGAGCCTCATACCACCATTTGCAGCATATAAACCTCTACATAGTGTTTGGATAAGGCACATGGAAGCATGTTAAAGCTTGAAGCGAAGGTTTTGACCTTGGCTTAACATTTGTGACAACATACTCAGATACAAGATACCAGGCAGCTCCTTTATTTACCTTCGTACAAGGCGTGCAGGTATATTAATCTTAAGATTGCTCTTCCAGAGCTGACAGAAACAAATCACTTACTAATAAGTGAAATTTTCCATTAGCTTTTAAGACTAAGCTCTGTGGAGTGAAAATACAGTCTCTCTGAAAGTCAGCAATGAAACTATCATAAGCTTTACTGAATTGATCTTCAGGTTATAAGAACTATGAAGTACATGAAGAAGTAGTTTTTCATTTTCTTCAGGGATTTAGAGAAAATCATGAGAACACAGGTGAAATTACAACTGAGGTTTTGTTGTTGAGACTTTCCCCCCCTTTGTTTGCAAAAGAAAAAATAAACCACTTAAAAACCTCTTTCAGAGATAGCAAAAGCTTTGCAAATTTGGATTAAATTGAGTGCATTAATTTGACAGGCTGAAATGAGGAAAAAATCAGAAACATAGAACCTTTGCTTTCCACATTTGCTAGTCAAACAATGTAAGTTTCTGATTTTAGAATGTTTTCATTCAGAAAGCTGCTAAAGCTAAAGAATTTTAGTGGATTTTGCCTTTGAGCAATTTGGACACTTTTTTCCACTGTGTGGTTTGACCCCTAAATATATAATTTCCATTACATTGATTCTTTAGATTATTTGTAATGACATAACACTTGTGTAACCCTGAGAAACCAGCAAATTCCTGTTTCCTGTGAACCTAACGGAGGAGAAGAATGTACAAAGCTGGTTGCTTTCTCTGGCATTCAACCTCTTTCGGCGGTTCCTCATGGCTACCTGAAAGCGGTGCGAAACTACAAAGCTGTCCATAGAAGGAGCTTTCTAATAAGCCTGGGCTCTCTGATGATGCAAATCTGGTGTAACAGTTGTGGCGTTGCTCCCCAGGGCTGCTCCCAAGGCACATTTCTGCAGGAAGATCCTCAAAAAGGCACGGGATTGTGGCTTCTAAGAGGATAAAGCCACTTCTTTCACCACCAAGATGGCAGTGCACAAGCTTTCAGGTCCCTGAAGTCCCTCTAGTCAAGCATGCCAAACTCTTCCAGTATTGCAGTTTAAGCCCATTTTTAAATGGCTGCTTCCCTCATTACAGTTGCAGGATACCGACATGCACCAACATGGGCAAAGATGACTATTTTGTATCAAGGAGCATGGACTGGAAAGGATGTCCAGAGCCTTTACTTCAGCCCCCCTCACCTCACTGTGTTGCAGGAACTATATCACATAGCCTCTTTCACAAAAATTGATGGAAATTTCTGTGGATCTTTTATCTAAGAAAAATAATGAAAGGTAATATTCCTGGCAAAAAAATAAGGTAATTTCTGAGCCACCAAAAGGCCTTAAACAAAATGTTGACATTAAACCCAACTGCAGCTGTAAGCTTCCAAAATTAACTGCTTCCCAATCATGACAATAAAATGCAGGGAGAACCATCATATGCTTATTAACGCAACATCTGCAGGACTGAATGCAGGGATCACTTCCATGGATCTGACTGGCTCACATTATGCCCAGGTTACAAGAACTTGGATTTGTCCAATAGCGATTGACAAAGTGTGAAAACGTGGCTGGTCCAGGTAGAAAACAAAAGCTTCTCGTTCATTTAGGCTTCTTGTCTGAATTTGTGTTTAAGCAAAAAGAAATCAAATATGAGTTCTGTAACTGAAATAAGAAATACATATCACAGTTAAGACAGCTGTATAACCTGTTTTCCTCTTCTGTCCTCTAGAGCAGACCATACTACCGTGTTTTGGTCAACATATGCAAAATGCTACTGCTTTTCAATCATACCTATGGAGCTTATATATTCCTTACTTGGGGGATCCTCTCCTCCTAGAAGCTAGAGCCCAATCTCAGTTTTCATTTCTAGTCACTAATGTACTTATGAAAATAAAAGATAAGATCAATCAAGCTTCTGTCTTTCAATACTGTGGTCCATTCTGAAATATTGTACTTAACACAGAGAGGGCCAAAAGCCTCAAGGAATCTGATGCAGGTAACTGATTTGCCTCTATGAAGTGGCAATGATGCTCTGCATTTGTGAGATGCATTTGGGACTCTAATATGTATTTAAACATGCATTGAAACAACTGTCCCTTGGAGACATTCAGTCACTTTTCCTATATAAACTCTAGGCATGTTTTTGTTTCCCTTTTGTATTTACCTTATCCTCTATTCACTAAACTGTGAGCTCAAAATGATAACATAACCTAAGCAAAAAACAGGCATCAAAGCAATGAAAATGTTATTTTTGAAAGGTAACAATTTCAACAGTATCAAATAAGCAGGAAAAGTACCTTTGCCTTTCAGATTCCTTGAGCACCTCTCCTCTTCCTCCAGGCTTCCTATACCAGTTCAAGTGAATGTACAAAAGATTTCATTTTCACAGTACTTTACTATCTGTATGCTACTTTATGTCTGCCCAGAGCAGAAGTTTTCTTACATACCTTCACGTCCATAGTAATAGACGGGTTGACTACACTCAGAAAAGTGGAGTAACACCAAGTATTTTAAAAGGCATTGTTTATAATTATATATAGATTGTTTAATCATGCAACTTCTTTAAAGAATCAGAGCTGAAAACAACTTAGCGATCCTTGAAAACAAAGGAACTGTCTCTAACTGTGTATGCATCACTGATGTTAATGGAAGGAGAGTTCTTCTTCTCTAAGAAAAGGCTGATCCCTAAACACTTATAAAATATTTAAGATGGGGGGGCGGGATGTCAGGACAGCTGCATAAGGCACAGCTTGGGAAGAAGGTACAAAAAAATCTGCACACCTCTAATGAACCTTAGACCCATACACAAAGGATGACTACCAAGACAGCACAGTATGGCCAGTTACTGCTCAGGAAATGCATGGAAAAGTGAGAAAACGCCTAAAATATAGAAGCTTACATATTTGTAAACTCAGAGTTTAAGGACAAAAAAAAAAGGGCTAATGATCTAATATTTTATTAACTGTTCTATTGTTTCAACCTCTCATATATCACAGGCCTCCACATTTCATCCAGTTTTTCTAATAACGAACCCAGTAACTTATGTTTAACTGAAATATATCTTCCAGAAAGTCACATGGCCTTGATTTGCAGACATCAGGAAATGGGGCCCTTGGTTCCTTTGGTGGGCTGCTCGAAGAATCAAACCCTCTCTTTGTGAAAAATGTGTAATCTACTTCCAAAAAATGCCCAGATTCAGGCAATTCCCAAACTTCCCATTATCTCCCTCTCCATAAGGCTGTAGGATTCTTGGTCACCCCGTATTGGGTGCTGGGAAGGTTCTTTCCGGCTGTTAAGCGGCTTCTCAGTGCTGTCCTTTCGCTATGCTAACCAGGATAGAGAGCTAAGGTCCAACTGCCAGGAGCTCTTTTAACCCTGACATCGTTCTGGTGGCACTGCTCTGCCCTCTCTCCAGTTTCTGAAGTCCTTACACCAACATTGACACCAACAAGATAAGCAGTTTCCTAGCATCCGTCACGCCACATTAAAATCACACCTTTCCTCCCCCTGATTGTTATACACCCAAGGGTCTCACTGGCCCTTTCTGCCCTAACATTGTGCTGTTTGCTGCTACTCTTGCTGCCGAGATGCAAATTCATTCCAGCCACTGGACATAGTTTCCCGTTGCATAGGCAGAGGACCTGTATTTCTTACTTCTAAATGAATGAATGACTTTGAATATCTTTCAGTAAGGTCAAATATAACATAAATGGATGGCTTATCAAGCAACATAGATCACTCAGTATCAGCACTTTATTGTTCTTGGTTTATGTTCCTCCAAACTGTGGCATATAAGCATCTTAAGAGCAGAGATTTTATACGTATTTTCAAAACACTAACGAAAATCCTTAATAGCGCTTTCACAGTGCTGGTCCCTGCAGAACTTGACTGGAAACATTTCCATTCAGTGATGAGTCTCCATTGACAGACAGTTTTTTGAGAACAGCCAGTTCTACTCCATTTATTGTGTTCTATGATACATTACACAGTTCTTAACAAAGCTATTATGACTGGAAAAAATATCCAAACAAATGAAAGCTCTGGATGTTAGAGCACCAAGGGACAAATCCTCTTCTCTCTGAAATCAAGTAGAGCTTGGGAATGTTCTTTGTTGAGAGCAGGAGCAGACTCAATCTAAAAAAATTAAACCACAACTCACTCCTATATTGCCACATGTGCAGAGGAAATTCATTTGCAGCAATCAACAGCATCTTTCCCTCTAATCCAAGGTAACAATAATTGTTCCACATAATCTGAATGACAGTAGTCAACTGAGGAAGTTTTTAGTGGATTTAACTAAAACGATCCATTAGCATTCACAAGTATAGACAGCGAGCCAAGACTGAATAGCAACTTACTTTGAAAAACAAAACAAAGCAAAAGAAAATAACCCACAATTATTTATTTCTAAGTGGATTAATTTACAAGTGGGATAAATTCACTCCATGACCATATTAACGGATCATCATGCAAAAAGTATGATATTGCGGGGTTTTGTGCAGTCACTGCATATCCAAACGTTCAGCTGAAAGGTGACGTTTAAATATCATTGTGCAATAAAATGCACAGCGCAAGATAAAAACAAACAGACCTCCTCCTACCATTTAAAGGAAACACAAGTGAAAAACTTATGAGAAACAAAGAAAGTCGATGGGCTTGTGTGCTACGGTGAAGATGAGCCCATTGCCTGGTCCTTTTCACCATCACTGATCTTAGAAGTTTTAGGTGGACAGATAAACAGCAGTAGGAGGCAGTCTCATTTACAACACATTAAACGAAAGATAAGGTGGAGTTCAGTGCACCACCTAAAACCGGGACACCTCTAAGAGTCTATCTATTGCTCTCTGCTCCTTTAGTGACCCTGGCTGCCCTTCCCTGTCATGAGTAAGCATCTTCTGTGCCATGAGACAGCCCTGTTTCGCAAGATGCCGATTCAGTATGACCAATCCTCCTGGTTTCATGGAGCAACAAGAAAACAAGCACTTTAGGAGAGGGTTAGCAGTCTCCTAAAGTAAGACAACATGTGGGCAGCCCCTGTCATTTCCAAAACTGACCTCACTATTTCATAACGATGATGTTAGAGTTGCCGTGGCTGGATTTTAGAGCCCCAAAGCTTGGCAGCAGCATACCCCTCTTGTGCAAAAATGGATGTCTGAGAAGGCAAAGATAGCAATGATCTGGAGCTGTGTAAGAAAAAACAGTTTTAATCTTATTCTGACTCCTTATGATTAACTGTTGATACTCCACCAGTGGGTTACAAAAAGTAAACAGGTATGTGATCTCTAGCTACTCAATAAAATGCCATTTAAGTCCCTTGAGATCTCCCCAGAAGCCAGCAATAGTACTGGGAAAAATACTCAAATGGCGTATGCAGTTTTTGCAAGACTGCAGAGTACTACTACAGGCAGCATCTATTGCCCAGTGGGGTTTGACTCAGAAAAACAATCACGTTAAACTGGCAGAGCCTCCCTTCGCCCGGCACTTCCCCGGATGCGGTGAGTACCTCCCTTGCACTTTGGTAGCCACTATCAGACAATGCTCTTCTATTCCTCTGGCCCTGCAACGCCACCTGAAAGAAGCAGAGAGACCCTGTCCTACCCTGTGATTCCTCAAACTGTTTATTGCTGGCCTGATACTCCTGTCCAAACCCTGCACAACTGAGCTGGGGATATAATAACCCCAACAGCTACCGCCCAAGAGCAGGAGTCCAGCTGGGTTCCCCACAAAACAGGCTTCTGCCTGGCAGCTGGAACAAAACCAAACCACTACAGTGTGTTTTACATGGAAACTCAGTGTAGCTAATACAAAAAAACACGGGTGTGTTTATAGGTCCTGTTAGAGCACTCTATTCTCAAGGAAGCTGCACTTAAAATGTCCAGTTTTATGCTTAGCAAGCTTAACTCGGTTAGTAATCACCTTGACGTCAATCCAAAGTGAATCCAGTGATCTCAAATGAGCCATTTTACTTTGACAGTAAACAGCAGAACTTGGCCTCTTGTGTTTGGGAACTGACTTTTGAAAACTGAGAGAAGCAGGAGATGAGGACTAAAATAAATACTTATTTCTTCTTTACATCAAGAAAATAATACATATAAATTAGCACGTAGTACAAAATTCCCTGGGGAAAAGTGCGTGTGCCCACGGGCACAGAGCGCGGGAAGCTGCCATGGGACGAGCCAAACCCTGCAACTTCTCAGAAATAAATTTCCACCGTTCCAACTACTTGAGTACATGTTCCCAAAATTCAGGAAACATATTGCTAATGATTTCCTCTAAGGTACTGCAATTCCACGGGATTTCAAAATGAACGTGTGAGCAGAGTAAGCTATTCTTCATTTGGAGCATTAAGAGTTGTTAAAATAGTTACAGGTATCTACTCAATATACTGCAAGTTAAAGCACATTAAACAATTACATGTAGGACCATTTAGGAGGAGTCTCACCTAACTAGATGGAATCAATGATATCTGAGCAAGCTGCCTCACTCTCTTTGTACAAAGAGAACCCAGTGCTTATTCTGGAGTGCATCCCTTCTAGCCGAGGACACTGAAATCAGCTTGAGGATTTTCCAGTAAAGGGTCTGTTTCTCTTCCTGTTTCTCCTGACCATCAGGAGAGCCTAGGGAAGAGGTCTCGGACTCAGGTGTGGAGATGACTGGAGGGAGTTAATAATGGGGGAGAGAGAAGCCAACAGGCCACGGACAGGCATTCTCAGCTGGATGCAGGGCACTAGTAAAGGAGGTGACAAACCTCTCGGAACGTATTTTCTCCACCTGTGGATCAGTCTCTCTAACTCCTGATAAAAATCAATTGAATTAATTTCAACTCAAACTGATGACACCAATGTTAAGTATAGTTAGTTCAGAAAAGGGCATTTATTCATGGCTTAAGCATTTTGTAATGAGATTTAACATGCCCTACCTTCAGACTTTCATTTGATTTTCCATCCTCCAGTTTCTCCAGTTCCCTTCTCTCATTGCCATTTCTCCAAAGGGCAGAACTTCAGATAAAAAGCGTAAGTGTAAGAATTCTCCCCACGTTTCCAGGGAGAAAGACACAGGGTGCTTTCTTGCCTTTGGTTGACTCCACCACTTTTTGCATAAATATTATGCAATAATAATTGTTTAACCATACCAAGGTATTTGCAGAAGCTTCTCACACATTTTACACCACTGCAATCTCTTCTTTCACAGCAATAATTTACGTTCTTGTATATTTGCATGGAGGTATCTCTACGAACATGCAGTGTGTAACTAACTGAACTGTTAAACATTTTAAGTAACCTGACCATTCTCGAGAAGGTAAGGCAGTGTGCAGACCCACCATGGGAACAGCCAACCAACCACAATTACCTCTCCCTGAATAATTTCCACTGAAAAGGCGTCTTTATTTAGAAATCATTAGCCAAAAAGGCCTTTTTGCATTTTATATTACACCCACCACCACCACCACCACCACAAGAACGACTGCATTCTACATCACTGTAGCTCCCCTGGCCGCTGACCTTATGTTATCTGCAGCCCAGGCTGGATCCACGCTGCCTACAGCTACATCTGGAAAGCAGGCTGCGGAGAAAATAATCACTTGAGAACCTAATTCCAGCAAATCAGCACTGCGCTTTATCTTGGACTCGAGCAATATATAGTAACAGTGGATGCAGTCGAACACATGCCAAACTCAAGGACCATGAAGATGAAGGATAGCATTATGCACTGAATTGTGAATGTGCACAGTCAGTTCCCAAAGTACCACTGCCATGCTACCTAACAAGCACGTAACGTGGCCGCTGCAAAGCAGTGCCCCACGTTCCTGTAGGTGTCTTAAAAGCAGCTGTACAATGCTTGTAAGGTTTCTAGCAAGCACCCTTAGTTCACAAACAAAATTTGCCAGGCTTATTAGCACAGGAACCTGGGGCAATGAGATTTAGAATAAATGGAAACTTTCAAATATACACAAGAAAGAGGTAAGCTAAAATTGAAAGCCTGTTGGGTTTTCCCCCCCTGTAAATTCCCTCGTTTTTCTTCAAGGACAGCAGATAGATGTGTACGTTACAGCCCATGTGATCAGACACTTTCTCAAGAACTATAAACAATGGGCCTATGAGTCATTATTAGGCTGGAATTACATTCAGTTCTTTCCCACTGACTCACCATATGGATTATTTGTCTGGTCTTTTGCTCTCTCCGTTCCCTTCCCTCCCCCACAGATCATACATGACCCCTTCCCGAAATTTCAGCACGAGTGTGTTTGCTTCGCAGACCCCAGCTCTTGCAGCCAGGTGACGAGAGCAGTCTGCAGGCGCTGAGCTCACCACGTCTCCACACCCCCAGCCGGCCGCCCCGGCCGCCAGCTCCCCAGCAGGTGCGACAGCAGCACCCGGCTCCCCCCGGGTCTCGGGCATTGCGGTCTGACGTGACACCAGTCTACCAACCTAAACAACCTCAGCTAATTTTGAGCAAGAATCAGAAGAGCCATTTCTGCCGCCCCACCTTTCAGGATGGTAATTTCTGGCAAAGTGGAGGAAGGAGTGGGTTTGGATAGTTACGCATCTTAACTCGCTGCAGCTAGGTCAGACTTAGCAACACATCAGTCAAAGCTTTCATCTTTCATTTAAAAGAAAAAGGTAAAGCTAGTTCCTAGCCTTCACAGTCGTAGAAAAAATGTATTGAAGTTATGACCTCCAAATCTTCAAAGGCGGATTGTAAATAAAAGTGCTGACATTTATTGCTTTTAAGCAAATCGCATACTGGAGTGTGACTCATGAACATTGGAACTGGCAAGCACTGAGGCAATCATGTTGAGAATGAGATCATGATGCAGTAGGTGTGCAGCATTCTCTTTTCAGCCTATTCGCTATCTCTATTCTACAGTAATAAAGAGGAAAGTTTCTTTTCAGTCAATAATAAAGATTTTAACGTGCCTTCCAGTGCCTATGGAAATAATAAAAAACACATTTCTGACTCACTGAGAAAGCTTTTGACACATACACGTTCTCATAAAATACGACGTATTCACATGAATAAGTCAAAAGGCTTCATGGTACTCATAACGGTAAAATCAGGAATGTGCAAAGGCTGGGGTCTTAGCTTTTAAAAGTGCAGATCACACTGGAACTCGAATCTTCCTTTTAATGATCGTAAACTGCTTACACAGGGATGCTCCTGTAGATAGGAGGCTGCACCAAGAAGGGGCAAGAAAAGGAAATCAACATATTTGTACTGCAGAATTAGTCATGGGGTTACATCAGTTTGATAATTCAGGAGACATTTTGTACACGTTAGCTTGGCTTGGAATTAACCTCAACTTCAGTAACTCTACGAATAGTGATTTCAAATTTGAATGACATGCACATATTTTTCAACTGAATAATTGTGGAAACTATCACTTTCGGTATTCAGAGTTAGTGTTCTGCTGTTCATGATGCAGGACTTGTCAGTTCTGCAAGCAACAAGCTTTGAAGATAGTCACAGGAACATTTGGATAAACAATCAAGCAGATACATTTGTTCAGCTGTTCTTCTGAAAAGTACTTACACATTTGCAACATGATTCTTCTCGGTTATATTACAAAAGCTTCACCCTTGTTAAATATATCCAGACAACAAATAAAGTATGATAAATATCATCAAAATTTAGTCTGGTACCTTCATCACACAGAAACTGGTCTTTTACAAACATGGAACTAAATTTATCATTTGCTTTAATGTCATCATGATTCAGACCGATACTGCCATTTCCACTGCCTTATTTTTTCCCTGCTGACCTGAACTCTACAAACAGAACGACCTTACGCTGACTGCAAGCTGGGGAGTTAGATGACAGGCTGTAAATGACAAAGGAAGCAAGCAGTTAGGGGTTAAAAAAGAGATTATTGTAATACAAGCTAAATTTAGAGGTAGAATTGCAAAAGTTGGTTAATATCACTGGTATAACTTTATACCATTAGGTGTACCACACGGGCAGCTTGATTTTATTTTGCAGTTATGATATAGAGCCTGTCACACTTGTAAACAGATTTCTAATTTAGACACTATAGAACTTGAACATTACCAGACAGAAGCAACTGTTCTGATGCACCCATCTAGGGAAGGGTGCTAGGCTCAACCGAAATGGACCTTTTGCTGATTGTTCAGACAACTGCTTACCAGAAACCAGAGAAATCTCTCTCCTGCGTTACAAAGTATTAGCATGAATATACAATTACCATTCTAAGAGTATCTTAGCTTTATTTCATTTCACCCTGCTATTAAATTGATTAAAATGTTGTACATTCCTTTAGACAACTACAATTTGCTTTAAAACTCTACAGAAAATCTTGAAAATCTGCTCAACTGAGTAGCAAATGGACTTGAGCTGCAAATTCACATTCAGAAAATTGAAAGAGAAAAATAGGAATACACGTTCCTGTTAATACCAACGTATTAAGGCATAAAAAGTGAATGAGGAGGATAATTTTCCCCCATCTATGTGAATTTACAATCTTCAGAACACCTGCAGTGACCTGTGAATTAAGTCACAGCAAGCAGGGACTTCAGGATGATCCACTGAAAGAGACTCTAATTAAATATGTGTGTGTATATACATATTTATACAAGAAATGTACATGTGCCCCTGTGTATATACAAATAAAACTTGGTTTAAGCTTCAATGCATGGAAGGAATGTTGTCTTTCAATGTTCTTCTTAAAGTACAAGAAACTCGTTAATTAACCTGTGGCCAGCAGAACTCCAAAGACACCAATTATTACATGTTCTTAGGTTACAAAAAGCAGTAATAATTGAATTTTACAGAACACAGAACAGCGAGGGCACACTGTTGGAATTTCTTAATTGCAGCCAATGTCAGCAGATGATACTATTGGTACTAGAAATCTGCCTTTAAGCTGATCTTGGAGTTAGAAGCTGTACCCAAGCCTTAGCTCCATGTTATAGCCCTTTAGATAAGCGTTGCTGTCTGAAACCCAACCGTGAAAGCTGGGCAGCATCCCCAGCACTGCCCCTGTCGATGGGCATTTCAGACACTGCTGCTCCTTGCATTATTAAAGGCTGCTCCAAGAATGCTGAAGTTCTCCTCCCTTGCGTCCTTACAACGCTAACAGATTCATTTGTTTATCATTTTATTCAGTTATATAATCAGCACATAAAACAATCACGCTGGATTTTACAATGCCCCAGAGAAACTGCAAAGCTAGAGGCCATTTCCTGACATCCACGAGGTAAAAGCATCAAATAAAGCTATACCTCTCCAGAAAACTTTGAGAGGTTGTTACAAGCCATGATGAGACGCTGAGCGGCTGATCACAGGAATCACAAGGTAAAAACACGTCCCTCTGCAAAAACGTACTTGACATTCCCTCAGCCTGGGATTTTTCTCATCCAGTATCATCACAGTCCTATTTCCCTTCCTCGTGTGTTGTCCTGGGTCACTTTCAGTGGAGAAAACCTCCAAACTTGAAGACGAGGCATTTTACTTGTTTTCCTTAGGTGCGAGACGTTTCTCCTCGCCAGCTTTGCAGTCACGGAATTGCAATACTACAAGGGCAAATATCTGCTGTCACGCACGCAGCGTTACTGCTCGTGTGGATTCCTTCCCAGCAGCTGGGAGGAAACGTTCTTGTTTAGACAAAAATATCAAATGGTTAGGAAATAAGGAGTTAGGAAAAGCTGTATACAAGGTTCATGCTTGAGAAACACAAGGGCACAGAAGACTTAGCCACTAAGAAAATTCCACTGGACGTTAAGTTAATATAATTGAGATCTGTTCATTTATGGTAAGTCAGCCATTTTACTGTTGACCTACTTTGTATCAGCAATAATTTGTCACAGTGCATTCTCCAACAGCTACTGAAAGAAAGGTTGAAACCATACATTAAGAGCATAGTGTCAAAGCAACTGATGTTAATTATACCCTGCAATTCTTATGTTGATGAAATTGTCACTGCTAACCATTAATACAGCATTTACTGTCTAAGCCCAGCTTGCTCTACCAACCCTTGAAAGCCACTGAATTAACATCCTGCTTCACAATGTTCACTTTATGCCACATTGGAATGTAAATCTGAAACATGTAAAAATAACCTCTGCTATTACACCAAGAATGTGTAAATATACATTCCTTTTTAGGAGAGCTATTTATCTCCAGTCTATACATGTTTCACTCTTTAAAATAAAAACAGCTTTAATGTTCTTCAGTCAAGTGGCAGCTTTTGCCAATATAAACTATTTTCCCTAAAAATTATGGCATCAAGTAGAGGAAACTTTGGAAAATGTACAGTGCTGCTTGATTTATGGAAATTCAGAAATAAGCTTTACATAGGTACACAAAAAAAGAAAAGCAGCAATTTTCTTCATGTTATTCATTGCTAACCTGCACAATAACAAGAGACCATATTCTCTCAGAATAAGTAAGCAAGGTTAATTAGAAGGACACCTTATGCGGATTTAGTGTTCATGTTCAGTGACATCTGCTTAATTTGGTGACAGAAATGTTTACAAACATCAGCACGAACCAACCACTCCAGGAGCATTAACTGGATTCTTTATGGTTTGCACATCAGTAAACTTTTGTAAGGTCCTATTGCTGCAGTACAGTTCCCCCTGCTTCTAAATCATCTCTCAAGCTCCTCTTTTACCCATTTAAATTCAAGGCGGTCAAGAGCATCCAGGCTTAACAATGTTTAGCCTTCAGAATTGTCATCACTAGCTATGACATGAGACAGCACAACTTGATCTTCTGATCCAAGAAGACTCTTTTTAGTGATGAATAGGAGAGACTTTTTTATCCTATGAACTGATTCAATACGAGATACAACAAAAGCAGAAGCTCGTGATGGTATTTTCATATCAGAAGTGCCCCATGTAGGTTATTTCCAAATTCTCGTGTAGACTGATAGAACAAACCAATAATAAGAAAATCCCGTAGCACGATGAGGCCTGTCATACAGATCTACCAGAAAATCTTTGCAGAGTCAGCAGAAAAGTAGAAAACTAAAATCAGCATTAGCAGTAATTGAATGAAAGCCCTCACATCTCTATTCAGGCCTAAGAATGACCCCAAGACCTACAGGAGGAAAAAGATCATGATCCAAATGACTGCTTAAGCCAGATGTACATCTCCAGAATAAGCAGGAAAAAACCCACCCAACTGCAAAGAGAACAGAACAACAGAGATTCTTACAGGATATATATAATACAACTCTCTGTAGGAGCATCATTACCAAACATGAAATACAAAAGTAAACTCGAGTGCATAGGATCTGATACCACACATAGCAGAGAGGGTGAACAGGCTGTGAGAAAAAGAAACATTTGTTCACCTGGCATAAACTAGAAGGCAATTGTACACTTTATAAAGACATTCACTGAATTGTCAATAAGTCTTAGCAGACTGGTCCGTCAGTCTAAGAAGAGCTGTAACATAAAAGCTGCGTACAGCTGAGCCTGCCCTCAAAACACCAACAGAACAACAGGATTATTCAGTGCTTCACAAGGAATGTCCAGCTAATTTAACTAACGTGCACTGAGCAAGCAGGTCTTGAATGTGCTCTCTCATCTCTAATATTTGTGTTAAAATAAGAGCCTTGCTGGTTTCATAATGGCACCTTAAATGAAATTCAAAAGTGACGAGCATTTAGCTTAGCACACTCTTTGTTCTACCTGCACCAAAACATAGGATTGGCAACAGCCTCCTCTTACAGACATACTCCATTTCTCTCAGGATCCTTCCTATGCCCTGCTGCCACAGTATGCTAAGTACTTTCAAAACCAGACAAGGGCACATTATGTGCACATTGGGGTGCATTTAAATTCCAGCTCGAAGAAATGCCAACAACTCTGAGGATACAGGTTGTACCAATTACTAGTTACAGCTGCAGTTAAAAATTATGCCATGAATGAAAGCACCCTACCGTAAAAGGACTAAAATGTTAACCATCTAAGGGAGCACGCTCATTCTTGGTTCGCTGTCACATGCCAGCCTCGCAGATGGAATACTTGCTGCCTTAAGCTATGCTTAACTTATCAAAAACAAAGTACTGACAGCTGATGCTTTCATAATTTGCATAGCTCGTGTCAAAGACCAACTATACAGCTACCCTTTCTGATGCTGTTCTTACTGTGCAGCAGAAAAGACTATAGGCAGCACCACGATATACCAACCACAGCTCAGTCAGCGGCGAGCTTCATGAAAGTTTAATGTAGCTTTACAGGAAGCCAAGTTCAATGTTTTTCTTTCTATTTGGATATATTTACGCTGTCTGCGGACATGTAACGCAACAGAAATGTCTTTGAGTATTCCTGTTGCTGGAATAAATCTCTTGCTTACAGACTTAACAACTTGAAAGCATCATCTTAAACGTAGTAGAATTTTTAAGGTATCAAGATGTGAACCTAAACTTTGACTGTACGCATGAGTAACACCTGTACTTTAAAGCAAGCTCATTCTGAAGCTTTGGCAATAGATCTATTATTGCCAGATCCAGATATTGAGTAAGGTCTTTAAAGTTCACTGTTTCAGGAGCACTTATGCTTCCACCAGTCTACGCCAGAAAGTCATAGTACTGGAGAAGCCCCAGCAATACTTCAAAGCACTGAATGTTGGCATATATATGCAGATCATGGTAAAAATAGTATCTGTAAAGCTGAACTTTCACAAACACAGTGGGAAAGAAATTGGTAAAAAAAGCTAGACAGTTCAGTTTTACGTTTTGCCTATATACAATAAGTTACATTACAGATCAGAAGACAAAGATTTGGACTGGAAATACAACACATTACTATCGCCACCTTGTAAAAGCTCATAGTTGAGCAGGAGCTGCCACAACGCATGGCAAGCCTGAAGCTCAGTTCTATCCATAGCTAGCAAGCTTAGTTGGCAAGTACTGATTTTTTTTTTTTCTTCAGAGCAACAGTTCTCATAACTGAAGTGACCGAGTTGGGTAGGTCTTTTATTAAACAGTCACAGAACAGAGTACACAGGAGATAAGGAACAGAAAGTTCTTCAGTTTTACTTCAGCACTTTAACAAGTGTAAATAAAGTAGTAAGGAATTTCTCTGGAGTGTAGCTAACCACTGTGCTGTATACAAATGACACTAGTGTGGTGCTTAAGTGAATCACATCTCCACATCATTCATTAACTTTGAATACACATATATAAGTACGGGCTTCTCACTTCGCCTCAACCAACCTTTTAAGTTTGGGAAAAAAGATCTACATACCTTTTGTTGAATTCCATCTTAATGATTTCTAAAGTGAAAGTCTTGCATCTGAAGAAAGCAAAAGGCGAGCAACCTTTCTGTAGAGTGGTTAACCTGCTCTTAAGGCTAAGGGACACTTGTCCCAGAAATTCTTATTGAGCAGGACATCCATGAGGGAAGAACTGAGAACTTGTGAGCAAGTAGGTCAAAATGGACATTTAGGTTTGCTATATCCTTCATCAGGAAGCCAAGTAAACTTTAATCCTCTGGATTTATTCAAGTCATCTTTGGTGGATGTTATTTCTGTACCTTTTCCTCATATCCTCGAATTATTGGCCCTGGAGTTATTTCCACATTGACTGATTTTAAAAGGTTTAAAGTGACATGTACATCGTGTTTCCCTAAACTTCCCACGCATTTATATACGAGGTCTTCGTTAATCCATGTCTGCACCAAGTGTTCCCTAGCATCAGGGTGCCATTGATGTTCTTAAGCCTTTATAGTACCTATTTCATTTCTACTGTGAGACAAAAATAGTTTAACTGATCCTATGTAATCACGACAAGAGATTAATTAAAATGCCAAGATAGGAAACAATTTATTATAGAGAGAAGAAAAATTTCTCATCCAAAATATAGAAATCTGTACAACTTTGCCACAATCAATATACATGAACTGTACAAATTTACACCAGTTCATAATTTACCAAATAAAAGATGACTAACAAAGTTCACAAAATAGATGGTGGTTTGTGGAAAAGACTTTTACCCAATTAAGAACAAGGAAATTACAAACCAGACCTCCACTTTCTAAAAATAAGAAGTTTACTCAGTCTTAGAAAACTACAAGCTAGCAAATGTACAGATAGCTGGCTGGTGCTAACACCACAGTTCAGACAGTGTCTTTATATGGTCTTTTTAAAGCCTGTTGCCATGGCAGATTCTGATCACTTGCTACTTTTGAGGCCAATGTAAATATCTGACCATTTCCCCAGGTCATTCTTACTAGTTTATCTTATGTACATTTATACATATTTGTAAGTGCTAGGTAAAAGTCTGAAAAATAAGATTTCCAGTACTATCGTGTTCATAACAATAAGTCTCGTTACTGAGCTGCCAAAAATGCTAACAATTAATAAATGTAATAGTGCAAATTTACTCTGCAAGACCTACTGCAGAGAATCACTTTGTAAATACAGATTGGGGTTGAAAATTGGTGTAGAAATTAAGTAAGATGTCTTGGAGAAACTGACCCTTCCTAGATCTTCTTCACTCCCTAGCAAGTTGCAATCATTTTGACTCACAGGCTATTAAATCACTGAAAGGTACTGTCCAAACTATGGCACTGTCACTTTAAAGTATACCACTCTAACGTGTGCCAGATCTTCACAGCTGTGACATGGTTTAAATTCCATAATCCATCCCCAGAGGTGCCCACCCAAAGTAAAAACCAAATTTATCCATCCATTTTAAGGTGATCCATCCACAGACTATATCTTAACCTGATACAGTCATCATATTGTAGCTTTTGGAAGGGCTAGTTCTGCCCAAGAGAAGTTCCTCCTTACAGCTTATTCTGCTGTCTACCATTTGCATGTTGGTGTTATTTTGGCTACCTCCTGCTGGTGCAGCTTCATACAGCACACAGATTGAGCCATCCTCTCCAATACGATAGGACACTTCATACGGGTCAACCCATAGAGTGAGTTCGCTTGGAAGAAGCTGGAACAGTTCCTGACTGCTCAATCCAATCCGCTGTGCTGCCTGTCCAATGAGAGGATCCATTTTATGGTTGATCCGGATACATCGGTAACCTGATCCCTTGCATGGCTTTTCTGGGAACCAGTGGTGTTTATAATGTTCTATAAAATGAAAAAAAAAGATTATCCTCCTTAATTCTGTATTCAAACAGATGTACAGTGAACATTGTTCTCTCCCAAATTTCACACCTCAAGATGTTAAGACACTTATTATTTTAGAGTAAGTGACCCGAGAAAGCATTATGGCCTTTATTTTTGCTGATTATTTACATAAGCGCAGGGTCCCTTGGGAAGTACTCACATACAAAGTTATGTTTCACACTACCATAGGCAGAGAACAATGTTTGCCATCTGAAAGGGTGAAATGCAACTTCCTGGCATTCGTAGAAACAAATATTAAAAAGTGATTCCATATATAGCAGAAAAGCGCAAGGGCTTCAAAACTCCACGAACCAAGAAGGAAAAAAAGCACCTTTCCAGCACCCTCTTGAGATCACACCCATGCTTAGTTCCTCGCATTCTAAAAACACCCAAAAATAACTACGGAAGGAGCTGGGCAGCATTTACCGACTGACTCAAGCTGTATTTCACCACTGCTCTTCCCAGCCTGTTTTCCAGGGCGAGATACCGATGACTTCACTTACCTCAGGAGCTTTATCCCACCCAAAACCCTATCGGTCTGAGGCTACTTGTAGCCACTATCAAGCACACCGGGACACAGGCTCGGGATTACAAAACCCAAGGGCAGCGAAGAAACCCTCGGTATTTGATCCTAGCCGAGGTTGTCGGGTGGCTATGAGATGTTTCCAGAAGAAAGGGGAACTGAGACCTATCGTCCACCGCTGAATTTTACTTGACAAAAAAGCAACTTTGGAGCCTTTTTCCTTCTGGAAACGGGGCGGTTCGAGCCCTTGGAGCGGAGCCCAAGTGCGGGCTGCTCGAAAGCTTTGTCTGCGGAGCCCGGGGGGGCTGCCTGCGCGACGCCCGAGCCCCTTTTGTTTACAGCCCGCTCCTGCCGCCCCCACCCGCCGGGGGCCGGCTCGGCACGGCGGGTCCCCGGCAGGGGCGAGCCACGGCCGCGGAACCCCGGTTCGCCCCCCGCACCTGCCCCCGCGGCGGCTCCAGCCCCTCGGAGGGGCCGCTCTTCCCCGTTCCCCCCTCTCCAGCCGCCCGCGGGGCGCGGCGCTGCCGTGGCCGGAGATGCCGCCCGCACGGCCGCCGGCCTGGGCAGGCGGTCCCGCGGCGGACGGGGCAGCGCGGCTCCCCGGGCCGGAGGGGGGAGAGCGGCTCCCGCCGCGCCCGCGCCGCCCTCACCTGCCAGCAGCTCCTGCAGGCTCTGGCTGAAGGTCTGCAGCTGCCGCTCGTTCATCAGCCCCTTGGTCCGCAGGAACTTGGAGATGAAGCCCACGGCCGCGGCGATCTCGCGTATCATGCTGGCCCGGGTGTACAGGGCGGGATGCATGGAGGCGGCGGCGGGCGGCAGCCAGCTCTCCGGGGCGGCCGGCGCTGGGACGGGACGGGGCGCGGGGCGAGCGGCGCGGAACGGGACGGGGCGCGGGGGGCGGCTCTAACTGGGAGAGGAGCGGGCGGCGGAGCCCAGATCACATCCCGGGGGCGGCAGCCTCCGCCTCCTCTTCCTGCGGCAGGGGGGCGGCGGCAGCAGCGGCGGCCGCGGCAGCGCTCCCCGCATCTCCTGCTGCGAGGGGCGAAGGGAGCTGCCCACCGCCCGCCGCCTCTTATAGCCGCCGACGGGCGGAAGTGGCGTCAGGGCGCCGGGGGCGCGCCGCCGCCAATCGAGCGATCGCACCATTGTGACGGTAGGCGGCGGGGCGGGGCCGGCGAATGGGGGGTGACGTAATCGATTGTAAACAAATAGAGCCGGGGCGCGCGACGGTGCGCGGGAGCGCGCGGAGTTCGGCGCAAGGAGTTGTGCGCCGTGCAAGAGCCTCTGCGTGCGCGTAGGGGGAGGGCGCCCGCCCTGCGGGGGGCTCCCGCCCGAGGAGCTGTGCGGCCAGCGGCGCGGAACGGAGCGAGGCGGGCGCCCGTGCGGCGCATCCCCGGGCAGGTCGCGCCCGAGGGAGAGCGGCGCCCGCGATGCGTGGTGGGCCCACCCCTGCGTGGGGGGTGCGCGGCGCGGAGCTGACCAGCGGCACGGCCGCGTTGCGCGGCCGTGCCGGCAGGGCGGAGCGCTGCGGTTTGGGCGGCGAGCGGCGGCCGTGCGCTGTATCTGGGGAGAGCAGAGCCACGTCAGCGGCGGGGGCGGGGGGGGGGCCGGCCGGGCCGGGGGGAAGCGGGAGCGCGCAGGCGGGTGAAGTTCTTTCTCTGCTCTGTCGGTGCGCCTTGCCCCGCGTCGGCTCGGCAGCCGGTCTGTCTGTGCGCCGGGGCATGCTCGTACATGTCTCCGCACGTAAAGCCAGCTGCAGGAGGGGTGCTCAAAGATCAGTGCTTGCTTATCCCCCTAGCCACCAGAGGCGACGTGGCTTTTCCCCTTTTGCCTTCTCTCGGAGCCCCAGGGGTGCCCCAGTGGGACCACTCCTGTACCAGCACCCCGGGGGTCCTGAGCATGGCTTTGTCCTCACATTTGTTTACTGTCGCCTTAAGACCACGTTCGCATCGGCGTCTCCAGGCGGGGTCCTCCACGCAGCACGAAAGCCCTGCCTTTGGGCACCCGGTGGGCCACCACGGGCGCAAGCAAAGCAAAGGGCAACGCTGGTCAGCAGAGGAAGTGTCTTCTCATAGGCCACTGGCCAAACCCAGCCCTGGTTCTTTGAGGACACCCCAGAAATACAACTTCTAGTCTTCCACGCACCACATGCACGCTGCTCAACAGCATCTTCTCCCTTTGGACTGTACAATTAGCCCAACTTTTCTATCACTTGCTTTGAAAGGGGAAAAACCCTGGGTGGACAGGAGGACCGATGTATGCTACTCAGCTAGTGATGGCCAAGAAGAGTGTAAAGCCTCAAGCCTCCCAATGCCGTGTGTCTCCTTTTTTGCAAAGCCAAAGGGGAGATGAAAGAAGCAGCAGAACTCCTTTTCTTTTTTTCTTCTTTTTTTTTGTTAAAAACACAAAGTGTAGCTGCTGTGATAAAAAACTCATTCTTCCCCAAGGGTATATGCCCTGCCCCTATGCAAAGCTGCAAATGAAATACAGCTTGATATTTACTGTACAGTTCTTCCAGTCAAAGATCAGAAATCAGGCCATTAAAGACACAATAATAACACACAATTAAATCCCAAGATTTCCTTTTCAGTAAAAATAATTTGGTAATGAAATATATATATGTGTGAAATAATTTGAATAAAAGATGAAAGTACACCATTTTTGCTTGTCTGGTGTTAGAGATGTACCTGAATTGTGCTTTTGGTCTTTTCTCTGCACTCAGGATCTGTTCTGTATTAGACACTCAGCCTCAAGGGACTCTTTCTTTGACTTTCTATACACAAGAGAGATCTGCAAAACACCTTCAAAAGATAATTCTGACAGCTTAAACTCACAGCTTTACTGCATACTAAAAATGTTGGTGTGGGTTTTAGAGTACAGTCTCATCTATTTTCCCCCCACTAGCCTCTGAATATTACATTAGTGATCACGAGCTGTCCCTCTGTCCTGTGAGAAGGGAGGAGCTGCTGACCTGGCCCCTCCTCTTGCTCCTCCATAGGTGCCAGCCGTCCTTTCTTGTCAGTGCTTCCACAGCATATGTGAGGTATATCCAGAGCTGCCATTTCTGCTCTGTTCATAGGTTGGAATTTGCTGTTCTCTTTCAAACCTCAAAGCAGCAGATGCTTCTCTCCCTCTTCACAACAAGGTCCATCATCCTACTGGAAAATATCACTTCTCTTGCGCAAAATTGATGTTATTCTGAGACCACTGCAATTACACCAAAATAACTACCAGAAATACTTCAACAAAAAAAAAGAGTGTAATGTTTGCCACCTTTGCTTGGACCTGAGCTTTATCTGGGCCAGTTTCTCATCTCTCCTACTTAGTTCCAGCCAGAATCAAATGCTCGGAAGGAGTTTTAGGAACTCCCAAGCAGATAAGTGGTCTTATGTAGTGGCACCCCAAAGAAAGAGGTTTAGAAAGCTCTCCTCAGCTTGCCACAGCAGTAACTGTTATGGACAGCAAGGCTGTTTAGTTCAGATTTGAATCATTCCCCTTGAATTGTACTTTTAAGAACATAATGTGGCAGCATGCACCTAATATCACACTCTGCGAGAGAGGAAGAAATTTAAAAGATTTTTTAATTTTTTAAAAAAAAAGTTTGCTAGACCATCAAAGGGTTTCCCTCAAATCTCCTGCAAAGTCAATAAATTCAGAGTGCTTTAGCAATCAAGAAATTTTGATAGTTCCTATTGCTTCCAAACAGCTATAGCATGTATAAAGAGGGTCTTGTCTATGGAAAGGGTAAATGGCTGTGCATACAGATCCAGTCTACTAGTGAGGAATGAACTACCTCGGTGTTCTTACTGTGCAGCCAGCAAGCAGTTCAAGTTAACTTTGAGGCCAAGGCTCTGCGAGATGCCTGCCAGCAGGACCTTATCCCTAGCTGTGGGAGGGAACAAGGTAACAGGAGCTGCTGATGCAGAGAACCGTCTTGTTTTCCCAGTCTAGGCAAGTCCGCCTCTGTCTCAGTGCTACGGTGGGATAGCAAAGGAGCTGCTGCCATTTCCTGCTGTGAAGTGCTCCCAAAGATCCTCATCTTTAAAGTATGCAGGCTCTTAGTGACGATGAAGACTTTGGGATCAGGGAAAGTCAACTTTCCTTGATAGGACTTCAGTGGAGAATATCAGAGAAACTGGCCGTACCTTAGCCTGTTGCTGGTTTGTACCTTAGCTTCCTGCCAGTATGCCAACATGTTTCACTGATCTACTATTTTGCTCTGAACTTCTTCAGCACCTGTACATTTTGGGATATATGAAGTGGTTCTTACTTTCTCTGGCCAGGGCCCAGCTGTCTACTCCTGCTTCTGCAGCTCCAGGCACAGAGGAGGCAGTTTGCCTGGTCAATAGTGCAAGATACTCACTGATACCTTAACGGCAGGGTGCTGAAGAAGATAAATGTAAACATTTAACAACTGCCTTATTCAGCCCATCTGATACTTTAGATGAAGCAGGGGCCCTAGGGAGAGAAAATAAAGAGTATGTGATCATGTAATTAAAGACTGGATCATAATGAATATGCACAGAAGGGTTGAATTAAGGTTGTACTGGCAACCTAGCTTCTGATATTTCCTAACTTTTAAGCAATACAATGCAACCTTTACAACATTTCTTTCATGTTGTTTTGGCAGGAACTGTTTCTCGCCATTGGTTTGGAGAGAGCCTAGCACTTTGTGAGTTCTGTCATAATGGAAATAAGTAATAGAAATACAACTACTTTTATCTGTGCCACACACACACATACACACCCTGCAACTATTGCAACACGCTCTTTTCCCAGCTTTTTCTGAAGGAAGCTACTGAGTGTTCTTTATGGTAAGTGGGAATGTTCAAAAGCTCAAAGGAGAAGCATTAGAATTATTTGATTTTTAAAAAATTTTTTCTGGTCCTAGAGTCTGAATTAATATATATTTGTTTATGAAAATAAATACACTACATGTATAGCATGGATTTTTTTTTTCCCTCTTTGGGAAATTATTCCTGACAGAATAAGGAAATGCAAGAAAGTGTGAAGGTGTTACAGGCTTTTTATGCAGTATCTTGTTAAAGCCTTTCAATGTAGAAAAACATTAGGTCTGTTCTCTTCCTATTCCAGTCAGTTCTAGCTATGGTTTTGCACTGTTTGGCATTGACCTTACGAAGAAGTAACAGTTGAGAAATAATTGGTATTTGTTTCCAAAAAGCTGAATATGTGCCTTAAATTGGCATAAGCTTTCTCTCACCTGTTAACCTGAAGAGTACTGTTTGCAATACATAAAATATAACAACAATCCATTCTATGTATAGAGTTTTAGTGTAGATTGATGTTATTAAAACGCCACATTATTTTTGTCATTTAGCAAGCATTTGAAAGCGTGTAGCAAGAGGTTGCTTCTTTATTTTTTGTTTCTGCAGAGGAAAGCTTACCATGGGATGCATAAAACATTTATTAATGTTCTTGCTCTCTTTAGTCTTTGCTCTGAATACGTAGTTACAGCTGTAGAGACATTAAGTTGCTATTCCAGGAGGCAGACGTAACCCAGAGAGTCCGTAGCCAGCCCTGCATGTCCACGCTGCTCCCCACAGGACCCCCTGGCCTGGTTGTGAGTTCCCCACCTTGTTCTGTAAAGTTTTCAAGCAGGCACCCCTCAAGCTGCGGCGGTGGTACTGGTGTCCTTCTCGGAAAGATTTTGGCCACGCGACTTGTATTAAGATGGAGACAGAAGGGGTTAGCCCCCCTCGCTGCAGGGTGAGTGGCCTTCGGTGCCTGTCAAGGGGTGTCTTGGGCCTGATTTTTTTCCCTCAAGCCAGTCCTTGAGAGCAGACGGCCATTCATGTTGTGTTGCCACAAGACATGTTTGGACTTGAGCTTGTGCTCAGGCCTGGGCTCAGAAATGTCTTATGGATCCAGCCCGCTTGTAAAGCGGCGCTCGGCAGTGCGGCAGGGGTAAAGGCTCTTCAGCTCTGATTGTAAGCCTTTCTCTCAACCCAGCATTACGGCATTGAAAGTAACCGCAGTGTTGTAGCAATGAGTGTTTTATCCTGAAAAAGTGTGGGGGTGAAGAAGTCTGTCACATATTCTTCCAAAATGGAGAAGTCTTGCTTTTGAAAGCGTAAGGCAGACTGGTATGAGTCAGGGAGAGGGCAAAAGTCTGATTTGTGACCACACTGGGAACCCCCCCTCTCCCTTCAACACGCTCACGCGTGCACACACATACGCGTACACACACGCACACACACTCTGCATTTGCAGGCTGGTCTATCAGGCAATGAATTCCTCAAACCATTTCTCACACAAGTAGAGTCCTGTTTAAGAGAGTGGGACAAGTCCCATAGCGAGAGTCCCATTCTGCAGTCCAGCAATAGCCTGACAAACATCTCTGCCACTGCAGGAAGCTTGAGAGGGGATGGAAAGGCTCGGAGGGGCAAGGGGAAGCTGTCGGCGCTGGATAAAACTACAGCATGTTCTGCAAAAGTAATTTCAGGAAAAGCAGCTCATGACATCCTAAAATGGCAAACTCTGCTGCACTTACTCCATGCAGAAAAAGGCTTGCTCTGTGGGGGATAAGTTTGATTTCAAAGGGACCACTCACAGAGAAGAGATTCCTTGTGGCGTGAGCCTCAGGTGGCAGAAACCGGAATCTGGCCAGGACAGATTCAACAGAAGGCTTTTCCTATGCTGTTGCTTTGATTTCAGCAAACAACATGTGACAGCATGCACACGTAGCAGATAAAAAGCAAATTCAGAAAATAGTATTCTGTTTTTGTTATAAAGATGATTTTTGTTTCAAGTGGGATCGTAGCAGGTGTGGCAGCACACAGGGCGTTTGTTTTTAACAAAGCAATCATAGTCTGGATCCAGTAACAACAAAACTTTAAGAAGAAAATAGAAGCAGATGATTTGAAAGCTTGTCAATAGAGAGCTCCTCACAACACAGAGTTATACATAACCATTATTACACATCCATTTTTTTCATTTGTATGCACTTATGAATAAAACAGGAGAGACTAATATAGATGAGATAAACAATCCGACAGTGCAATCCTGCATGGGAAAGCTATTAACAATAATATTAAAGCGAAAGGAGCTTTTAAGTGAAAAGAATGATTTAACCATTTGTTGTCATGCTCTGCAATCAAATGATGTCATCTCAAATTCCAGGTTTTTACCTCTCCTGTACTTTCTCATGGTGCAGCTCGGATGGGAGAGGTGATAAATAGGTTTAGAGTTCTCTGCTTCCCAGAGCTGTCTTTTCTGGCCTGCAGTATAGCCTCGGGAAGGCCTGAAATCATTCCAAAACTCCCTTGTCTGTAGGGGCTGTGTATGGGCTCTTGCACTGACTGGTGACTGCCAGAACAGCCTGTGTCGGTCACCACGGGGCTGTTGGTCCCCCCATGGTCAGGCGGAGGGAGGACCGGCAGAGGTAACCTGCTGGAAGAAGAATAGCCCAACCCCTACTTAGGCATTTCAGGGATTCTTCGTGATGCTGAAGCAGCTTAAAGAAGCAGGGAGAGGCCTAACATTTAGCCCCATGTTTAATCGTGCATCGAGTTAATTGGTGTTCTTGAAGGGTTGATTTCTAGGTTTGAAGGCCCAGGACCAGCAGGGGTCACAGCAATGGCAAGCAGTGTCCTGAGCACAACCAAGAGTTGGTTTCTTCTGGTGTTTATGCTAGTAGTTGGGGAGGCATGAAATCAGCAGCAGGGAAACAAGATTACAGCTAGAACAAGCTTATCAACTACTACATTAAGGGCAGCAAAAACATTATGGATTATAATGTAGCCTTCTGCATAATGTTTGCTCACAGAATAGGCATCTAAACATTCGATCCATCTAAATCCATCTGAGCATATTTTTTACAAAGCTATCATTTCCAGAGCAGAGCTCCATGCAGTGGAGAGTCCACCAGCCTAACTATACTAGCCAAAACCCGTGAATTTTAATGATACCTTTATAACTGTATTTCCCATCTGTTAGAATTAAAACTGGGATTGTCTGCAGATTTTAAGTCCAAATTTCATTAAAATAAAGATTTTTAAGAAACCAGTATGTTGGTCCTGCAAGTATCCATTATTCCTTAGCAGCTTGTGTGTAGTTAAAAAAATCTAGACAGATTTTTAAAAGTCCTTTAAAATATCTGAGAAAAAAACCCTTCCATTTACTCTCCAGTTATGTCATAAAAAAGTCTTAAGCAGCTTTATTTAGGTTTGTGATTTGGAAACTAGATAGGCTTTCAAATGGATGGCCTCTTTGGACCAGTTATTAAGTACTAGCTACAAACATTCAGCAAATCTGCCTGTCTCAAAAATACCTCAAAATAGCAAAACATGGAGACATTGTAATGGTAACACTGGAGATTTTAGGCTAGGCCTGCACAGACTATAAAGGAGATTGCCCACTATTCACTTATTAAAAGAGAAGAAACAGTAAAACAGTGACTGTAATATGTAGACCGACATACACATCTGCCTCGCAAACTCTGCCAAAGCTGAGCGTGATTTTTTTGGTTGTAAATCAGGTGCTCCTGCATATGTTTCAGTCATTGCAGGGTCTGGCTTTGGAGGACAAATGATTTCACATTAGCTGCTTTTTTATTCTTTCATTGTGGTCTGTCATATCGAAATCCTGCATATCAATGCGATGAATACACTGCTGTAAAAACAGTCACTTATAATTTTTTTTTTTTTATTTTTCCTAGCCAACACTTACCACAACTTATTCTCTTTCCCATTATCATTTGTAGTCATGGCACTCCTCCTGCTTTTTCTTCTCCTTGCAATGGTATTAACTCAGGCATTTTAATCAGTCTCAGACAGAAGTTTAGCCTGTGAATTCTCAGGACAAAATTAATATAATTAGTTCTGTAGGACAGATTTGGCAGGCTGAGGGAACATCATATTGAGAGTCTGTATATTACCTTTCTTTGAGTACTGATAGACTTTCTGGATATAATCAGGTGGGGAAAAAAAATTAAAAATCACAATTTTAAAAAATTTAACAAATTTTCAAAATTAATAAATCTGTGATTTTTTATTTTTTTTTCCCACCTGATTATCTCCAACCAAGCTCTTACTTGGTTGTGTAACTGTATATATACTGGCATTCAACTACATTTATGTGTGAACACTTCAAACATGCTTGTGTGAAAAAGTAGTCATTCCTCCCTTTAACGGGATTGTGTTGCATGTTGCATGCCCAAAATTAATCTGTTTGGCCGGTCCCCATGCAACTCAAACTCTTTCCCCAGTAGCGATGAACAAACCTGAACACTCAGTAACTTATTTTCCTAAATTCACTCGTATGAGTTATCTCCCTGACTTTGATGAGATTATCCGTATAATTGCAAATGATTTTAGGGCACGTAACCCAAGACTTTGCATCTCAGAACTCCCACCGCATGCTTTTTCTCCTTTCTGAGAGATGTTCCATAAAAGCTGCTTTGTCCTATATTGCCTATAAAGTGCCAATTCCTAAAAAGAAAAAAAAAAAAAAGAGAAAAAAGAGTTCGTGGTTTTTAATGGTACTATTTTTACAGAACACAAGAGCTATCTGACTGTTAATACAACTATCTTATACAAGCATGCTTGATAACACTGGAAAACGGGGGAGAGGGGCCTAAATACAAGCAGAGACAGTAGTCTACTTTTATCTCACCAAAGAAGAAAGAATTTTTTTCCTCCATTGTTTTTAAAGAACATCAGAAAAAACTAACTGAAACAGAAACAAAAATCTTGACAGCAGAAAAATACACCTCTATAAAATTAGGCCATTAGTTCTGATTTAGATTAACCAGATGTCTCAAACAGGCCTGCGATGAAAAACAAGAAAAGCACAGCTTTTTAATTAAAAAAAAAAAAAAGAAGAAGAGATGCATAGCATTTATGAATCTAAAAAAGCACAGCCTTGTGATCTAAGTCTTTTCGTCTTCTGCTTCCAACACCACCTTCAAACAGTGACCATTTTTCTCCCCGTGTTTGTCTCTGATGCATTTCCAGAGGCAGAGGAACAAAAAGCTGCTTGATACCCCTCTTACAATAGAAAGGAGATGTGCCTGGCTGTGTGGGAGGAGCCGCTCGATTCTTCCATGTAGCGCTGGGTACACATGCTTCGAGCAGCATTAAGTGTTCCTGGGAGCAGGGAACAGAGTGTTCCAGCAGGATCTAACATACAGGCAAAGATAGAAAGCCATTTTCTTCACAACTACGCAGTGCATTAATACAAGATCCCGAGCTTGCAGAGGATGAACCTACTGTTTCAGAACTTTTTCTTTCCTTTTCTTTTCAAATCTTAATTCACCTTTAAATTATTTAAGAGGACTGTCTGATTTTTTTCAAATATGATTTTTTCTAAATTCACTGCTTATAAAAAATTACATAAGAGATATAGCAGTCGCATAAGGCATCCCTTAAAGATCTGCGTATAATGTCTTTGCAGCAACATTTTCTTCTCCTTGGGTTTTTGTGCCCCACAACTCAGCTAGCAGTCAGTGGAGAGGGAGCAAGTAGAAATTCATATGAGATAACAGGGGAGAAGGAAGAACTAAAGCCGTGCACATCTACACTATGGAACAAGAACATGGTGCTGTGCTCCACCATAAGCAAGTGGAGCCCCACCAGCTGTCTCAGCCCTACTCTGATGCCACGTCATTGCAGCCAGCTCAGGCCCTGAAACTGCGCTACTTCATACCAAGAAACCAACATGTGCAAGGCCAAGGCAGGGAATGTCTGCAGTGCATTCCTTTCCTCCGCGTAGACATGCCCTCATTGTTTCCACTCAGTTTTGTTACTCTGGAACTGTAGGGTATTTCCTGCAGTCATCTCCTCCCACTGGCTCAGAGCTTCAGTCTCATCTACCAGGCAGCATGGTTTCAGTAGAGCCATGCCAGAGCTGGTGCTGCCAGCACCCAAACATTTCTGTTTCACATAAAGAAAAAAAAAAAAAGGCAAAAAACAAAAACAACAACAACAACAAACTTTGGCAATTTCCCCCCCCCTGAAAATTCCAGATCTCTTCAAAGCTACCTCCAAGTGTGGGTGCATACCCTCTGGATTTTCTGTATTGATATCACAGTATAAAGAAGTGACTAGGGATGTCCAGGAGTGATCGTAAGAGAGCTCCTTCAGTTGCTATAGTCCTAGGGGAAATGATCTGGCTGTCAGTTATGCAATTTCCTACTTCGTATCAAAGGCAAATTCACTAGTTTATATAAAGATGGCTTAGTAATAGCTGGTATTTCCTGAAGACTGGTCATCTTTTTCTTTCTTAAGATAGTGGAACCTACAGAAAGAAATAGTGATTGAAACCTGGATTTTTCACGTACGTGTTTTAAGTTGCTAAACTACTGCAGTGATTTCAACACAAAACAGACAGTCTTAGAATCATGAACCAAACCTTACCTTTCTGCTTTGTTGATTTAACCTTGATATTTCAGCCAATGGCCAAACGTATAACAAAGATGAACTTCAGTTGCTCGAGATTTGAAGAGAAGAGTAGTTACAACCCTCAGACTAACACAACAGCTCTGAGGGCTCAATACCTCAGAGAACTTTGATGATGTGAAGAATCCCACTTTCATATGGTGCAGATGGAGATTTCACCTTTTGCCAGCTCTCAGTGCATTTGATAACTGTGGATCTCATTTCATTTTTAATCTAATCATCTCAAATCACTTTCACCCTGTGTTTGCAAATGCCAGAAACTTGCTGTACGTTCTCCACTCCAGCTATAAAGTAGTTACATTGACCACAGAAATGCTTATGTCATCAGTGGAGGTTTTAGAACAAAGACAATAGCAGTTTTATTATTCCTGATAAATGTAAACACCCTCCTCTGTGAAGACAGAGACATAAAAGATTATAGTAAATAAAGGTATGAATGGTCATATAAAAAATGCAATAGTGTTGCTCATTAACTCCAAAGATTGGAGACCAAGCAGATGTTTAATGGAGGGTGGAGGAGAATTTTACATGTACTCATTCCTGAAGCAAATGGAACAAAGGCAGTGGAGTATTTTTGGTTTATAACTGCCATGAGTCCTCTCCAAATATTTTTATAGTTATCATTACTAACTTCTTCACTGATTGTATATCAATCGCGCTAACTCCTTGAAAAGAAGGTGATCTGTTTATCCATACCTTCCTGTTCTGGAAGTATAAGGTCAACACATTATTGTGCACTAATGTCAGCTGTTTGCTGGTGGGTACACTTCCCAAATTCAACAGGCTTTCTTCTGATGTCAAAAGAGTTTTTCCATGGACTTCTGTGGAAAGAAGGTAAGATTTTACAACATTTTTCACTGTGCTGAATGATTTAGAAACCCTTCCTTTAAAATTTACCAAGCCAATTTTCTTTTCCTTCACCTGGCTTTTGACCTATTGATTGACATTCATGCTTGTTGTTTTTCTCAATTTTAACTGACAAAACATTAAAATGTTGGGAAATAGATGAGTTCCTTCCTGCCGATAGCAGAGTATGAGATCAGGCGTTGTGGAGAGGCAGAGTCCAGAGGATGCTTGTTAGGAGCTCTGTCTTCTCAGTAGCCTTTTAGCGTGTAGCTCTAAGAAGTCCTTAGAGTCCTGGAGAACTTTGGTTACCCCATGCACGTGACAAATAGGTTTAAAAGCTATCAAAATTATTGAAATGCTGAAGGGTGTTAGGCATATACATTATTGTAAAAGCAATTATTTTTATTTCTAGGATGGTTGAATGAACTGTTTCTCCCTTGCAAATCAGGCAACACAAACAGCAATGATGTCATCCCTTTGCTAACTTGAATTATTTGAATCCCTCTACCAATACGAAAAAGAACTAAAACCCTTTTTTTAAAATTGGTGCCAGAATAGTTAAAGTTTTGAATGGCATATTTTGTTATAAAAACCAAGAAATGTTAAACTTCAAAAAACGGTATTACAAAAACGGTAATTACAAAAAACGGATTACAGCACTGATAAAACACAGTTCAATGGACACTTTCCTCAACAGGTCGTTCGCAATTTAGATGCAAACAGAGAATTAAATTCTGAAGAAGTTTGAAAATGTTTTCGGTAAACAGACTTTAAAGTTTTACTATTAAATTGGGACCATTCTATTAACACAAATACAGTCCTACTCCATAAGAGGAGTAAGTCCATTTCTACTTTCAGTTTCATATGCACAGGTATTACTTTGAAGAGAATCAAGGATGTCCTCTGAAAAAAAAAATAATTGTAAGCACTCTTCAACTTGCCAAGACAGAAAGCAAAAACAATGTATAACTGCAACGACTGAAGCATTTCAAATTTATTTAGGTATGTCATTTGTACATCCCAGAGCTCATAAAAGAGGATAATTGTTTTTATCACCACTTAGCAAAGCCTTTTATGAAAAGAAAAAAGAAAAGAAAAGAAAAGAAAAGAAAAGAAAAGAAAAGAAAAGAAAAGAAAAGAAAAGAAAAGAAGAGAAGAGAAGAGAAAAGAAAAGAAAAGAAAAGAAAAGAAAAGAAAAGAAAAGAAAAGAAAAAAGAAAAGAAAAGAAAAGAAAAGAAAAGAAAAGAAAAGAAAAAAGAAAAGAAGAGAAGAGAAAAGAAGAGAAGAGAAAAGAAGAGAAAAGAAAAGAAGAGAAAAGAAGAGAAAAGAAAAGAAAAGAAAAGAAAAAAAAAGAAAAGAAAAGAAAAGAAAAGAAAAGAAAAGAAAAGAAAAGAAAAGAAAAGAAAAGAAAAGAAAAGAAAAGAAAAGAAGAAAAGAAAAGAAAGGAAAGGAAAGGAAAGGAAAGGAAAGGAAAGGAAAGGAAAGGAAAGGAAAGGAAAGGAAAGGAAAGGAAAGGAAAGGAAAGGAAAGGAAAGGAAAAGAAAAGAAAAGAGAAAAGAAAAGAAAAGAAAAGAAAAGAAAAGAAAAGAAAAGAAAAGAAAAGAAAAGAAAAGAAAAAAGAAAAGAAAAGAAAAGAAAAGAAAAAAGAAAAGAAAAGAAAAGAAAAGAAAAGAAAAGAAAAGAAAAGAAAAGAAAAGAAAAGAAAAGAAAAGAAAAGAAAAGAAAAGAAAAGAAAAGAAAAGAAAAGGAAAAGAAAAGAAGAGAAAAGAGAAAAAAGAAGAAAAGAAAAGAAAAGAAAAAAGAAAAAAGAAAAAAGAAAAAAGAAAAGAAAAAAGAAAAGAAAAGAAAAGAAAAAAGAAAAGAAAAGAAAAGAAAAGAAAAGAAAAGAAAAGAAAAGAAAAGAAAAGAAAAGAAAAGAAAAGAAAAGAAAAGAAAAGAAAAGAAAAGAAAAGAAAAGAAAAGAAAAGAAAAGAAAAGAAAAGAAAAGAAAAGAAAAGAAAAGAAAAGAGAAGAGAAAAAAGTCAGCCCTTTCCTCCTCTCAAATCTGTGCAGGCTCTCCCATACCCCCTCTGCTTGGCCCCGGCTCTAACTGGCTCCCGCCAGAGATGAGGGGACATTGGGCTAATGACCAACGCCCCCCGCCCCGCTGCCTCTGGGAGAGCCAGGACAGGAGAGTCTTTTTGTTCCTTGTATGATTCCTGTTTAACCCCTGATTAACCAACACTGCTTTAGCCTGTTACACGTTTCCTCACCCCGAATTACAACACATGGCCCTGTCCACGAGGCCACGCAGTAGCTGTGCCCGTGTGCTGTGGCCCAAGAGAAGCAAATTTACAGAGTGAAATGTTTGAGGACCCAAAAACCACAATATACAGCTTTCTGGAGTCTGGTCCTGTGGGCTATATGTCACCACCTCTATCCTGGTCCTGTGGGCTGTAGGTGCATTGGTGGTTGGAGCACATCAGGTGCGTGGTCCTTCACAAGCATGGTGTGCGTCAGGCTACTTACGCGTTGTGAGCACAGAGGAAGGCGGCACTGTGGTGGTAGGAGTGAGCTCCAGGTGTGGGGCCCGCCATGGAGAGCCGCAGGACCGACGGGACAGATGGATGTCGGTCACCTCAGAATATTTTTGCTGCCTGCTTGTGACAGCTACATGAGACAGAGTGCTGGTGCAACGGAGGATCTGGGCTCTTAGCAGCAATCGGGTCCACCTTGCAGCTGATAATGTGACTGTCTAAATATATCAGTGATTAGGGCTACCCTGCATAGATTAAAGTCACAGCTCTGTATCTCCCATCTGAGGCACAACAGTTGGCCTGATGACAGCACAAACATGAACTCTGTGACCTGTTTTTCCAAACTGTTTTTTAGAGCATGCTTTAAATATACTGGGTCACTGTAATAGTGGATCGCAACAAATGCAATCCCTTCTCCAAGGATGGCTTCCTTAAACTCCATAAATTGCACTAGGGTGGAGCAGGCTACATGATTAGGAGGTCATTTCTTTAATGTTTCAGATGCCTCTAAGTGTGCCGCCTTGTATTTTTAACCAAAAAAAAAAAACAACCAAGAACAAAAAACCACTAAAATTTGTCTATAAAGCATCAACAAAAGCTTTAACCAAAAGCAAAACTCAAATTCAAGCATTTCATTTTATCACCACTATAGCAATGATGCATAAGGTACCCTGTTTTGTTATAATACCACCTCTTCTTATAAAGGGACCTCAGTTATCTGTCTTACACCTTTCAGGGGACAGAAACTGATCCTGTGATCCTGAACAAGCCGTTCTAACTGCTTGTCTGTCCAGAGCTGAATTTAAGGCATTGCTGCCTTGACAAACGGGAGTCCCTTTGCTCTCCCTCAGAAATCCCCAATATAATTATAGAAGATTCAATTCTTCCTGTATTTTTCCCTAGGCAATGACCTGCTTTGCTTGTATGGCAAAATCAACCCCGATTTTATCATCCCGAGGATAACAAAGTTGCCTTATCTTTTTCAAATAAATACAACTGGGAATTGCAAAAAGAAAAAAAAGACCTTATTCTTTTAATTGTTCACCGTTTTAGCATGAAGAAGTTACACACAGGGGAGCCTTGAAACTTCTTTCATGTTCATACCCTTTAATTCAATTAAGGCCCTAAGCTAAAGCAAAGAGCTAGCAAGAGTCAGATACTATTGCTACTGATAATGTAACTGCCAAAAAAATTAATGGCATATAAACAATTCAAGTAGCTGTTTTGTTATGAGATTCCCCTTCTGAAGCAGGTTAGTTCGCCTAGTAGATGACAAAATTATGGACGAATTCCTGACTCGCTTTCTTCAGTCTTTGATTTAAAATAGGCCATTGGATTCAGGCACTTGAGGTGCAAAGAAGTATTTATATTTTCTAAATGGCCTTCTGTGATCTGAAGAGATCAATGGCATACATTTTACTTGCATTGCCTGTGTTTGGAGCCTCGGGGGAAAACAAAAGCACAAATAATGGACTGATTTAGATGTAATTTGAGGTTGCAGTCTAAGGATTTCAGACACGTTTTGAGGACGTGTGAGAGGTCATGTAAAGACCCGACCACATGTGGATTTTTTGTATGGTTAAAGTATTGGCTGCTGAATGTGTGACTTTAAAGAAAATGGAATTTAGGCTTAAAATCATTAATGTAGTCAACGGGAAGGAAAGCAGAAATATAGTTTACTGAATTAAAAAAGAAAAGTGCAGTCATGATGAATACTTTTACACTGATACATTTTCATGTAGTACCAAATAAAGAACTCAGAAACACCTATTCTGACCCAGAGAAGAAAAAAAAGAAAATATATAAAATGAAAAAATATGCAGAAAATTATGTCTAAAAAATCCTATCCCCTGAAGCCCATGAAAATACCTAGATCTGTTGAAAATACATGAAGAAGTGATTTTTCATGATCAAGCAAAGATACTGAAATACTTGACAGTGTATATTCAAGGAGCTGCATTTTTCTCAGGCATGTTTAATTAAATAATGACAAAAAAAGAGAAGCACGGACTATGTTGGATGTACACATCTGGGATGACTGGACTAAAAAACACATCAAATTCTCACCTCCTAACAGAAGTCAGGTAGCAGCTGTAACTCAGGCACCTACATACAGATCCTCTCTCACAACAGGGATTTAAAAAAGAACATAGCTTTATCTGCTCTCACTTGCAGCTCTCGAATGCTGCTTTGGGTCAAACTGATCAGAGACAATGGCAAGCCGATTTGCTTGTCATCTTCTCCCAGAAACTCCTGAGTCACAGAGTATCTCAAAATAAGGGTGAGGTGAGAGGGAGGAACCTTCTCTCTATGCAATATATGCAAATGCCCTACATCCAATTTTGATAGGATCTTCTCAGGAAAACAGTGTCCTGTAGACTCAGCTTTGGGAAAATAATTCACCTCTAGTGAAAAAGATGGCTCTTGGACTTCACTGCACCTCTTTAGGATGTCCACGCTGCCTGACCTCATTAATCTTCTCTTTCATGGTCACTGTAGTGTGCAGTTATTCCATTAACATATTGTAGTGCTGCCCGAGGCTTCTTTAATGTATGCTCTATTCTATATTTGCCTAATTTATTTAGGCATTTGTAGTGCATTGACCACTGTAGGGTCTCTCTTTCTATGGGCAAATGAGGAGACCATATGGCATGGAACTGTGAGCTATTGACTCTGCTCCTGGGAAGCCCTGTAAAAGGGCACGGGCACTCTGGCACAGCAGTTCTACACACCAGCTCAATTAAAAAATATACTTCAAAAATTGCAACGATTTTCCACATAGGGAACACTTTGTATACATTTATGCCTATGCATACTGTGCACTGGAGGAAGGGAAGGGAGAAGGTGCCTACAGCCTGTAAGAGGTGTTTAAACCCCCTGACAAATTTGGGATCCAGCTTAAAGAGTAGATGTTGCAGAGCTCAGAAGCAGACCACGTTATATGGCAATGCAGGGAGCAATACACAGTTCGCTCACTGTACATTCTACTTTCTGTCATTTTCAGAGGGAACAATAGAACTAGCCAGATTCAGCAAACAAAGTAAAAAACTGTGAGAAGGCGTTAACAGAGATAGGGCTTCTTTCCATGAGATCATCTCTTCTGCATTTTACATATATACATACATTTCCTTGCTTGGAACTAAAGGTCATAAGTCTTTTATGCTTTTTGCTCACCAAATGTATTGATGGCCTCTTTCTTTAGGAACACAAAAAAGCACAAGGTGCCAACTGACAGAACCTAAAAAGCATGAGAATGCTTTCTTTTAATTATACTTAGGTTTAATATATGTTGGTGCTTGTTGTGAATGAAATATAAATTATTTTGTTTTGCAAGAATACATAAGCATCATCTACTATTGAAAAACATTTTTAATATTAAATTGCTTCACATCCAATCCTTATTAGCATCTTAGTTTTATTATTAACTGTATTTAATTGAGCAAAAGTGGAGGGAAAGCCTGATATGTTAATGCTTCATTCTTTTATCATCAGTGTTTAAATTGTATTCCATGTTTAATGGATAGTCATCAGACGGTACCTGTAGTGCATTCTCAGTTGTTTTCCTTATGTTAAGAAAAATATTGTGGATTTTTGATGACATTATTCAGAAATGGCTGGTGACTTTGGGTGCCAAATTTGAGACCCTTTATCTTTAACAGATGTACCCATGGTTACTGTGAATACAGTTCGCACACTAAAGAGCTAGCAGGATGGTAACAGTGAGAATGAGAAACGAATTCACTCCAAATCTAGGAAAATTAAAGATCAGGCAGCCTGCCTTTTGTTTAAGCATGAAAACATCCACTCATCTCCAAAGTAAGCCAGGACAGCACTGCTCAAAGTAATGAAAAGCCAGCCCAAGCTTGAACTAAGTACCCGTCACCCCTCTGTCGCTGTCTTTACGTGGGCAGTTGTTGTAGACACAGAGAAGACATGCTTTTAGACGAGGGAGCAGTTACCAGCTCACAGCCCTGCCTTGACCATTTGTCCCTCAATAACGGCAAGGAACAAGGCAATTGGGAGAACAGAGCTGAGTGTTGCTAGAAGGGTGATACCCTGAAAGGCTCAAAAGCTCGTTCAAATTGTTTTATGGCAACAAGGTATCCTCTGAAATAATTTGAATTACAAACAGTGAAAGTTTATTGCTAAACCAGTTATTGTTTCTGAGCCACAGGGGGCATCTGAACAGGGAGGGAAGAGCTGGAGCCGGACGGAGGAGGAAGGAGTTTCTTACCAGCGTGTTGCCTGCGCGGCATCTCAGGCAGCACAAAGAGCAGATGTTTGCTGAGGGAAGGAGAGCCCTTACCGATTCAGAACCTATTTAGCTACCAGCGCTGGTCAGCCTGGTCCTGGGCACAGGTAGGCTGCAAGGGGAAGAGGACACCATGACAATACAAGAGGAGGGAAGTAGAAATATTTACCTTCCTCCCCAGATCCGTTTTCATCTACAGTATCACACATAACTTTATCCTCCCATGCGAGTCTGACTTCAGTTCTAGGTGGAGCTTCTGGAGGTGAGGAAATACTGAGAAAGTGTTGAAAGTCCAAAAGTGGTGTTTACAGCTTGTATGTCCTGAGGGAACTGAGTTCATTTTCTCATAGCTGTAAAACCTGGGAGAAAAGTCCACACACGAGTAGATATGTGCACACCACAGTGTTGTCCGGCCCTTACACCATAGAGTCATATGGAGATAGTTTTGCTGGAGAACTGATCCTTCCCACTGATTCAGGTCAAGAGAGAAACCATCTTCTTGGGGCAAAGTTCCAGATTCCAGAAATAATGCATAAACCAAGCTTTTGCCATTATACTGTACAGAGAAAAGAAGTTAAAAAACTGCTGTACATTATAGCTCCCCTAACATGACTGACCAGGTCTCCAGAGCAAATCAGCCAGTCCATTGTCCCATCTGCAGTTCCAGCCTGAGACAGATTCTGGGTCGTCAGAGAACCCAAATATGGCCACTTGTCCCACCAATAGGAATGTATTAGCCTCAAGTCCCTGACTTTAACTGTACCAGGTATTCTTGGAACAGGAAAATTATTTGCTCAGAAACGGATGTCCAGAAGTGTCATGAGCACTGGCAGATCCAAGCAAAAAAACTGCTGTTCCCAAGTCTGAATAACTGTCCTATGCTTCTGCTGAGGGGACACTGCAGGGATACACCATGAGTAAAATTACATCTTATTTCAGGAAGACCTCCTGCCTCTGAACAGCTGAAAGCACATTATCAGGGCAACAGGCAACAGCTTCAGCTCCAGATAAGATGTATTCTATACAGAAACCAACTCTGTGATGAAACACAGGAAAACCTGTATAACTGCATACGTTGCACTAAGTAAATTAACAATTTATAACTCATTCACATAATGCGGTTGCTTGCAGTAGGAAGCAGACAACAATACCATATTCACTGAAGCTTCAGGAAGACACTATTTTCACTCTGCTTACAAGAAACCGTTGGTGTCAGAGGTCTAAAGGAAATTGTAGGTGTTAGCTAGCCTAACCGTTGTGGATTTGAGTGTCAGTTTTGTATCATACCGAGGTTGTGCATGCTTGCAGGCGCATCTAAATGTCAAACTCCTTACATGCACTGCAACTCAACTGGGTCATGTTAACGAGAGCTTCAGAAGTGTGTCTTTAGGTGTTCTCCCAGCCAAACCAGCTTTAATCAAAGTCTTTCCTCAGCCTCGTCCTCAGTAATAAAAATACACCCGTACTTTCCTCTTACCCTCAGTGTTGTCAGAGCTCTGGCTTGATGGTCTGAGATAAAATGCGTACGCACACGTTCACATGCAAAACAATACCGGCTCTTACTTCATGAATGTCAGAGTGTTTGTCTTTGGAAACTTGTTTGAGTTGCTTGTTTCCTGTCTGAACTTTGTGGAGGTGTCTCACAGTGCGACTTGAGGTGAGTGAGTGATGTGGCATGCAACACACATATGCCCAAATCAGTGAAATATTTGCAGACACTTATATTTGCCCAAAATATAAGAACTTAAAACAAGTTCTCTCTCTATTTACGTGGACTTTTTTTTTTCCTCCTCTTTCACCTGAAGTTAAGTGGTACCAAAGTAAAAGAGCTGTATGCACAGTGGAACCTAATTCAGAAATAAAGCATTTGACTAGTTCCATGACGTTATTATTTTGCAGGGTATTTAAGTTGCTGAATGATTATACAGGAATTTAGACATTCATACAGTATTTGACACAATGAATATCATATTCTTTTCTCTCTTTTACATTCAGTATGTAAAGAACATAATTTCTGACCTATATAAATGGCATACAAAAACACTCTCCCCCGCCTTTTCCAAAGTTTAATCCAACAATCAAAAATGACAACAGCATAGATAAGCACAAATGTCAGCCAGCTGCACACTAGCACAGACATGTTTCATGGAGGAGGTGGTAACAACTTGCACTTTTTTACAGAAAGAAGGCTGATGTATAGTCATGTTTGCTTTCCAATATATACGTTCTTAAAAATTTGTATTGCTCAGTTAAAAACAAAATAAAACAAATGCTGCTGACATGAAGACAAACTTCAAGTGACCCTTCAGTTTTCTAGATCACCATTTGTTATCTTGAAATAACGCATGCACACGCACGCACATGTGCTCTCCTATGCAGAGGTAAACTTTCTAAATACTGGCAGATTTTCCTAGTGCTCAAGTGCTCTTGTTAAAACGCCCGTTCGCAAAGATGGAATGAATATTTCAAGTCAAATGTAGCGATTTTTCTTAAACTAGACTGAAACTTTCCCCTCAGAGCCCAAGCACAGGGAAAGCACGGAAAGTGAAAAAATAAGGATTGCTCTTTTGGGAGGGGGTGGCTGGCTTCCAAGGGCACAAAGAAAGTACATGTCAGAGCAGCTGCAAATGCTTGAACTGGGATTCAAGCGCACAACCGCAGCCCTCATGGTGATTAAGGAATAAGTTAACTCTCTGCAGAAAGATCTATTATTTATAACATGCACTGCTCAGCACTGTACAACCAAGCAGGGAAGCACCAACTCGGCTCCTTTTCTCCAGTCTTAAATTTATCAGCAGCTCTCGGATCGTTCCCAGCACACACAGCACTTGAAGCTCAGACACCTGGTTATACCAGCTTTCTTAATCATGCATTTTAAATGTATTCCTCCTCTGATTTTATACTTTCAAACCAGTTCAGCTATCACCTGATTGCAGTTTACACACAACTCTAATCAACATATTACAGCTTGGGAACTGCTGTGCCATGTCATTCCATTAAAAGGAAACAAGCTGTTCCTGTGATGCATCTGATTGCTTGTTCACACGGCAAAGTTAAACCCTTAAAAAAAAAGGCAAAAAACCCCAAGTATTAAACACTTTTTGAACTGTGCAGCCATATGAGGTTAAGCCTTTCCCACCCCCTGCATAATGACGCTCACATTATGCCTCTGGAAACCTGTCCAGGTGTGCTTCCCACTGCCTGGAATCACGAGGTTGGTGGAGACAGGTTCTTGAAACCGCTGACATTGGCTTTCAATACACTCCTTATTTCCAAGTAAATATTCTGCAAGCGTGTGATTTTTTGGCACTACCTTAACTATTGTGGCATTGCCCCGAAGGACAGACTAACCCAGTTTAAAATAAGTGTATTTAATAGTGCAGAGCGCTATAGCCTGTCTAGTAGGACTTTAACCATGGCTTTGTAAATGATTTCAAAACCAAGTTAGAAACCAAAGTAAATTTTTGGTTGACTATTTTTTCAGTAACAATTTGAAGGTTGTTTTGCAGGTTTTTGTTTCTGCAAAGTGTACAGGTTTACCTAACTGTAAGCATATTTGTGAAGGCATCAAATTTAATTTTTCCTTTTGAATCAGAACATAAGTTACTGTTTTAAGAAAGATTTTTATATTGAGCTTGCTCAAAATACATGCAGCCAAGAGGAAGACTGACCATCCCTCCCTGCTACCCACGCAGAGAAACCCATATGATATGGCCAGATCTAGTAAACGCTGTTTCAGGGGGAGTTCATTTCAACTTCTTTAGTTTATGTCCAGCAAATTTGTTGTGTTGTTAAAATGCACACATTTGTTGTATTTATGTCGATGGCCATGCGCTACTGGACAGGAGATTCAAATGTTTAATGACAAGTGCTTAGTTGTTAGTTTATGTACTAATAATGAAACATGCTGTAAGTACGCACGTTACTCTGTCAATATTTTTAACACAGTAAGAAAAATAATCATATTCAGCAAGAAATTATTCAACATGGACAAAAATTACCCAAATAGAGTTGTAAGACTGTTCAAAGGGTTTCATAATGAAACCAAAACCATGCCCAGTTTGGAATTTCTTCCATGACCAACATTTGGACTGGGCATGCTGTAAGGTCCATATGCTTCTTTCAAAGATTCCATGGTGGATTTTAGCTATGCTTTTTGTGAGCCGTTTCATAACCAAATGATGGGAAAACTGTGGTTTTACAGGCTAAGCAAAGTCTAGTGATTTTGAAAAATGATGAGATCAAGACTCCAAAACCAGACCCAGGGTCGGTCTGCAAGTAAAGAGTATTAAGACGCAGCATACTGCTTCTTGCTGGACCCGGATTTTCCTTCCTTCCTTTTCCTGGTGAAGGACAGATAGAAAGTGATTTTAGCAGCTAAGTTAGAGCCATTAAATATTGTGTTTGTCACAGGAATCTTTTTTCCAACCATTTTGTTTTGGTGGTAATGTTGTCCCAATTCCCGTATTAATTCTGCATTTTTGTTTCACATCTGGTGAGGGGACGATAAGGTAACCCTGAATAACATGCAAATACGAGTTTGTATTTGCACACCACTGTCTTTTTTGCCCATTAGTATTCTTTCAAACAGAAAAGGATTTTTCTTTGTTAGCATGTTGATCTACAAAAACATAAGAATGGAACAATATTGCCATTGTTTGGAATACATAAAGAATTCAGAAAAATGTATGAAATTGTCCTGTTTTCTTGTGTATGCAAGATACGAGCTAAATTTTGTTCTTAACTGACTGGCATTCTATGTCTTCTTTCAACTGGACTTCTAAGGACTATTGGAAAACTACTCAAAGTCACTACAAATGCAGAATGGACTAGGCCAGTAAGTCAAGGGAAAATACAGTTTTTCTCCTTGAAGACTCACCTCTGAAGTAGCTATATTGGCCTAAGTGCAGCCCTGACAATTTTAACTGTTTCTCTTGCTAAGTGAGCATGAAGCCTTTGCCTCCATCTGCAAAAACAACCAAGTGGCAATTGCGCTATCAGAGCTCTGGTGTTTGAGAGACTCTCAAATACTTGCTGATGGTTATGGAGACAATAAATAAGATGAGAATTTGTTTTCCCAGTATATTTGGATTTTTAGGGGAGAACCCCTCCTCAGGAGACAGGCGTCTAGACCAGGGAAACAGCATTAAGTAGCCCACCATCTGACAAAGCAGAGAGCATAAGCATAGCCCCACTCAGTCAGACAAAGCTTCACAAAATCCTAATTTTGCCTCATCAGCAAGATATTATTTATGCCAGGAGACAGACAGCAGAAAGGTTGGACACAGATGGAAACTGGGTCAATCAAAGGTGAAGAGGCACAAGAGGAAGGGTTTAGCTGCTATCGCTTCTTGAAGGTAAGGTTATCTGAAGTCTTGCATTTTCGGTTGTTTATAGATGCATCTTACTATTTGGTTCAAATATTTACTAGACCCCATCAAATAGTCAAGCAAGTGAGATTTATTATTGTTCTTTGCAAAGCTGATTACAGAGGACAGATATTGCTTGTTAATCTTTTCCCATTCCTTGATTATACATTTAGAGTATATGCTCCTGCATCTCTTTTCAGAGCACAGATGCTAAAACCACAGGACATCGTTTTAATCCTCAGGTACTGTCACAGCTATGGATCCAACTGGTTTTATTCCAGGTAAAGTGCAGCCAACTGCAATATGCCTACTTGCAAAACCATAATTGAGGTAACCATCATCTAAGCAAATAACATTTTGGCTGACCCATGCACAAAATAAATCCCTCGCCTTTAGACATTAAGCTTATAGTCTCTTATCACCTTACATGATGGGAGGTAGGGGCAGTTCAGGAGTGTGTCCAGTTTTGGTAGCAGGGCACAAAATGTGGAGCTTATCTGACTTGAATGGAGCCAGACTTTGACCCTGGCTAGCAGGGAAACACAGCTATTGCCGGAGCTGCAGATGAGACTCTATCATTTTAGCTGTGAACCCCATGGAGGAAAAAAAATAAATAAAAAGCTCCTGAATTAGATAGAAAGTTTCAGCCCCTGAGCTGCACTAAGTCTCAAGTGTGCTGAAACAGCCAGCTTTATCTAGTGACAGAGAGCAACTCATAAGGTAGCAAATGAGGAATGCAAGCGCATTTAAAACATTTGCTTCAGTTTGAAAAGGAAACCTAGAGTACATACTTCTCCAGTTCAAGCCTTTAAAGGAAATGTTTATGGCTCATGGCTGCAAATGGATAGCACATTTAAAAGGATTTTTTAAACAACAAGGGGGAAGCAGTTGTTAAATTGATTTTTCATTAATTAACAGGACTCTGGAAATAAAAGCATTTGCCGAATAATTGTGAAATAATTAAAAAATATAAGCAAAACCATTTTTGGAACATGAATTATTTCTTGTTTAAAACTAGCTGATTAAAGAGTTGATAAGCTGGATTAAAGCATCCCAGCTACAACACTGCAAAATTCACAGAGAAGAGTAAATCTTTACTGCGCTGAGCACCTGAGGATGCACGTCAGCCAGCAGCACGTGCGAGCGCTCTTTATTTACTTTCTGCTTCCACAGGTGTTCACAGAATATTGTTTCCACATCAGCTGGCAGAAAGGGCTGAAAGCACCCCAGACTCTCCTGTGAGCACCTATTTCTGGATAAACACAAGCCACACACGCGTGCACACCAGGCAGGTGCACGCTTGCCTGTGCACGCAACAGTGGTTGGCACTGGTTTGGTTTAGCATCACAAAGCGGCTGGTGATAGTGTAGGGTCTGAGGTGTGGATCCGGTACCTCAGGTACCCAAACAAGGGCTCCTTTCTGTGCAGTCTTTCAGGCAGCAGAGCCGTCCGGCTGCCGCTTCAAGGGCAGCAGCCCTGTGCAAACACCCGGTTACGAGCATCACATACCCTGGGCATGAGTCACGGCACGTCGCGGGCTAGCATGTGTTCACGCAAATAGCATAAAAGTCAACAAATACATAAAAATCCTGTCAGTTGGTCTCAAGTGAAAGTATACAAACAGGAAGATGCAGTTACCATGGGAGAGGGAGGACTGCAGGGCAGCTGCCAAGCTTCGCCCGGCCTCCCGGGGCGGCGCTACCTGCCATTGCCAAATCCTCCCTGCTGAGCAGACCTACGGAAAGGCTGGTCCTGAAGCTGCCCATGCCCTCCAGCTCCAACCTAGCCCTCTGTCCACTTGGGTAGCGTTATAGGCCGCAGACAGGGCCTTGCCTGAAGAAATTCCCTACAGGGCCAGATCAGAGAAGAAGGGAATGTTTCCGGTCAGTTTTCCCCATATAGTTCATTGTGCAGAGGCAGCATCGTACTCTTGCTCCGTGCAATCACCACCTGCACCCTGAACAATTTTTCCCTGGTTTTCTCTCAGTCCCATCAGCATTGCTCTATATCCTTTCCAACGTGGGCCACTTAGTCTTTCATGGACAATTCCACAGCAAAAAGAAACTTGGATTTCTCATAGGGTTGCTAAAGTCCCCCAGCTTTACTTCTTCCTCTACTGTAAATCAACCATCCCTGAAGACCCTGGAGCAAAAAGTGCATACCCAAGAGATACGTTGCAACCTTTTATTGGTGCAGGGTGTTTGCTAGCTAAGATTTCTCCTGAGAAATGTAAAAAAGGTACAAGCCAGGAACATAAATTAGTTTACAAGAGACAATTTATTAAAGCAGCAAGCCGTTGGAACCCTTTCACTAGTCTCCATGACTCGCTTCTAAACAGGCTGATAAAGTGATTCATCCTGCAGGAGCGCCATGTTTAAATACACTGCCGCTATCGCACCTCCAGCCCCAGAGCAGCCAGTCCAATGGCTTTTCTCATCCCAAGAGGCACCACCCGTCCAGACAAGGAGCAATACAAGTTCCTTCACACTTGCAGGCTTGTCAATAAGCAGGCTGACACTACAGGGTGGATGGAGAAAAACGAATCAAAAGAGTGCCCTTTACAGCTGATCTAGGTGCTGGCAGGGGGAGGAGGAGGAAGAGGGGAGAGGTAACTGGGCTCACTCCTGTGTTTGCAGTAGGGTGAGCCTTTTGTCTTTACACTTCACAGCTCAATGTGAGACCATTCCACTTACATTTGGAAGGGCATCATGCAATAGATTTTAGTCAATCATGGAGTCTTTTAATCATTAGTACCAATGCCACAGCTGGGAGATCTATGGCCAAAGGGCCAATGTTTGAGACATATGTCTGATTTTCAAAAGGCGCAGAGATACTGCCTATTTTATCTCTTCTGTTAAAAAAAAAAAAAAGAAAAGTCTTTATCTGCAGAAAAAAAGGTAAGAACACTTAAAGTTGTACCAGCACTGATTTTATATAGTTTTAAAATATTTCTATGTATTATTCAGGATCAGTAGAGAGACATATTTCATATAACTTTTCTGGGTATATTACTTCAGAGCAGGAGCAGAGAAGAATGATTGCATGCTCAACAGTACCAAAATCATGTCGTTTCAGCAGAACATTAATTAATTTTTTGACCCTTCGGTCTCTCTGACCCAGTTCTGAGAAGCTTATTGCTGTTGTCAGGTCAGAACTTGTTTCAAAGAGCCAAGTGTTAACTTCCCTCTTACAGATTATGCTGGCAGGAGTCTGTCTGCTTACATAGGATATGTCTTTGTCCTTGACCTGCATTATTTCTGTAGTTCTCTAGGGCAGAAAGAAGGAATTAGCCTTCCAACACAATTTATAGATGACATTGATCAGTGGGATAAAAATCCATGGCTGATTAGTTCTGCCTTCTTTAGGAGTTAATGAGAAAATAAACCTTCCCTTTAATGAGATGGACAATATAAAAATGTTTTCTGGGAAAGAGATAAGATGCCCTATTGCAAAAATGATACATAAAAGTAAAGTGCCCGAAACCCATAGAAATTATAAGTCTCAGTAAATGGATGGATAATCAGAGGCCCCTGGGATTCTCCTGCGCGGCGGAGTAAGCTTGTTCTCCCTTCCATAACAGACCTACACCCAAGCCTATTTTGTTAGAGAATGCTAAAACAGCATTGAAGACATTCAAGAAAACCACTTAGTTTTGTGGTGTGTTGTGGTAATTTAACTTTTATTCTGTATGGAATATTATACAGGAAAAACACGTTTAATGCAGAGCTTACCCCTTAAATGGGAGCATCAATTGTAAATACTTGAAGCTAATCTCAAATGGCAAGAGAGACAGTGATGTAGGCACAGGTAAAGGCATATGCCAAATACATATATTTTTAGAGAGCACGAGTACAGAAACATCATGCTGTCTTGAGAAGTGCCTCAATTTGGATCCCAGAAACTGAGGCACTTCTCAAGTTACAGATGTTATTGAAACACAAACTATGTGTAACTTCATCTATTGTGTGTGCTTTTTTCCCTCTCAGACCAAATACATTGCTGTAGATGTGTTGTCATTAACTAAAATAGTTACAATATGGTATGTGAATTGGGAAAGTAAATTGTTTCGTACAAAACAATTTCCTATTATAAATGTATGTGTCAAAGTTATAAATGCTATTCATAAAAAGCAGTTGAAGTCACCCAAATAAATACAATGGTAAGGTATGGCAAAAATACAGCACTGGTCAGTTTTGCTTGTGATTCTATATTTGGGTTTAATTACATATATCATTTTTCTGCACCAGGTCAAATAAAACAGTGTTGCCTTTAGGAATTTGTATTTTCTTCAAACCTGGAAGTGGAGGAACTGCTTTTCTGTGATTATTTCTGAGAGGAACCTAAAAAATTAAGACGCTGCACAGCAGTTGCATAGCAGCACGGTATTTCAGGGAGCACAAACCAGGGGAGGAGAGACGATGGATTTATCATTCAGCTGTACATCCCTCTGTACTATGACATTAGTCTTACTAAAGGATGTAATGAGCTCCTTAGATGTAGGAGTGAGACGATGCACAGATGCAAAGCAAAAGCTGTTATTCTCTTCCAAAATGGCAATCTGTCCTGTCACTACTTTGCTTTCAGCTTCCCTCAGTCCCTTCTTCCTTGTACATGTATTTTTTCATTGTTAGGCTTAAATGCAGATTCTGCTTAACCTGAATTCACTAAGGCAGTTGTGCCAAGTCAGCCCTTTCAGCTTTCGTGTCTTTGGCCAAAGAGATCAGCAGATCAGTTTGCTTGTATTTCCCCCTCATGGATATTACTTACAATGGAGACCTAAAGATCTCATTTCTAAGGGGCATCTTTGCAAAGGCAGTTGCTGCCTGACACAGCTGTTACAGGACACCAAGGAAATCACACCGTGAAAATAATACTGCCAACTCTGGGTATACAACATATATATCACTCATGCAGTGTTACAAGGAGGGTGGAATGGCACGTGGGGATAATTTTAAAGTCCACCTAGACTGTAAAAACGTGCCCTCTCCAGAACGTAGGGCACATCTGCATGCGTGTGCCTTGTGGCAGGGAAGGATGGGAAAGGGAGCACTGAAAACAGTAAAAGAAAAAAATAATAGCCCTCTTTAAAAAAAGACTTTGCACCCCATATGGCAGTGGATTATTACACTGCCATCACTGGAGCCCCTCTCTGCTCTGTTTGTTCTGAAGTCATCTACAGAGAGCAGGGAAAGGACTGGATTAGCAAAGTGTGGCATGCTCCATGCTGTCTCGGGAGCATTACTAATCCCGTGATAATATCAACTGCGAGGCACCCCTCAGTGGTAAGAGGGTGCAGAGCTAAAACAGACAAAGGGAAGAAGGATCACCAGCACAAGACTGAGGCAGCAAAACAAGAAATGAAACAGGATCAAGAGGCAGGAAAACCATGAAAGGGGAGAAATATTAGAAGATGAGAAGGCAGAGAGGGTGCAGAAATAGGCACAAGAAAACAAACACAATTTTATACCAGAGTAAAGGGCTCATGACATCTCAAAGGGCCCCCAGTTCTTTTGGCACCTTTTTGATGACAGTAGGACTAACTACTGTGTCACATCAGTGCTGAGCTGCAAATAGTCATCTCACACCGACTTTTAATCACTGACACCTTAAATTCAGAACAGCACAGCAAGAGAGCACCAAGAGGTCTGCGTATCATACAGTGGCCATACAAGGACTTAATCACCTTCCTCCGGTGAATTTACGGAGCAGCTGCTCTATAAGGCCCCAGTGCTTAAGTATGAATAATGTGTTTTTAGGAACACTGCTCAGTATTGAGGAAGATTACCATGCATGTCCTTAGCTATGAACACCAGGAGATGAAAGAGCTGTTCTGCTTGACCTTTATTGTAGAGTAGAGAGGGTTTTGGAAGGAAAAGTGTGATTATTTGTATGTCCCATTTTATAGCCTACACAACGCTTTTCCAGCTCATGCAGCTGTGTTTGACTGTAGGAGAGAGGAGCTCTCAGACTTTATTGTAGCACTTTTCATACCTAAGGGAATGTGATGTTGGCCTCCCTGGTGCAAATATATGTCTAAAAAAGAAATTACCAAAGATTGCTTTCCCTTCCTTTTTTTCCTTGTAAATGACACATTTAACAAAAATATTAGGCAATATGTTCATATACAGTTTTTCTCTGTTCTGGTTATTATTGCTTAGGATCCTGCAGAAGTAGGGATTTCTTTTGGCAATTTAGGAAAGGAGGGTAAGTATCACACGTAAAAACCAACCTGGGGAGAAAAAAACTTTTCCCCACATACTCCCTGGGGTTTTACATTTACCCTGAAAGTGGTCCGCACACCCTTAGGGCAGGAAGAAGATGGCTTTAGGGCTTGGAGATCGTTCCTTTAGGTGGCAAGAAGTAAGAAAAATCTGCCTAAATGTTTATTAGTTCTGAATCGCTGTTTTGTTGGAAAAATACAGGAATGAAATACGTTAAGGATTTTTCTCTCTCTCTGTTTTATTGTTTCATACTATGCTAACAAATACTATGTAGGAAACAGGAACCTTTTAGTTTTGTGCATAGCAAAAATCCTCCTGTGGTCTCCAGAAAACCAGGCAGACTGAGGGAAGCCCAAAAAGTAGCATCCATCAAAAATATGTTTTGTCATGATTTGAGATTTGAGATTTGGAAGGATCAGTACCATCCCAAGCTCAAAACCCAGAGATACTGTTCCCAAAATACTCTACCAGCTTTAGTAGTGATATTACCAGTTGATAAAACAGGGCACTGAGAAACAAGGTCAATCAGCCATTTAGAACAGCAGAGTAGAAAGTATGTAAACCGTTGGGAACACCATATCTTGAATTTCAATAAACCAAGGATTTTGAAAGCCCTGTTTGAGATATCTCAATTAAGCCTGATTTTTGGAAAATGTTGGTCACCGAAAATAAGTCCTTTTGAACAATTTGTAACGCAGCACTCATTTTGGGAGTTAAAGTAGTCCTTTCTGTAATCACTGTGTCTAAACTCTGTAATACTGTAAAGACCTTCATATTTTAGTTGCAAAATAAGCACTGAATCAAGCTTTGCAGTCTCTTAGTCACAAGTTGTCTCCAATTTCCAAAAGAAATTGAAGGTAATGAAACTATTTGCAGGAGGATGAGTTGCAGGAGAAGGTTTAAAATTAGAAGGGTCAGTAACATCTTAACAATTTTTATGCTACGTTAAGCCAGAAAATTATTTCTGTGCTTGTCATGGTTAACTTACAGGGTTTCAAAGCTTCAATGAATATCTAACATAATAATAGTTTTAAAAAAAGCTTTAAAAATATGGGTAAAATGAAAAAGTTAATGATCAGCCATTATTAATGATTGTCCTAAATAATAAATATAAACATATATTTTCACTTCAAAATTAGTATGTTCCAAACTGATCTCCAGCACAAGTTAAACACGTGACAGAAACAAAAACTTTTGAAATTGCAAAAAGTTAATACAGCTACATTTTCTATCTATGGGTGTTGCTAAGGAGAGCCAAGATTTGGTCTCCATTTGTGCATGAAGAAAATAAGGAGCTACATCTGCAAACAGGCATGCCTGTACGTTATGAATAAATACTGGCAATTGAATAGGCTTATGCTCATGACTTAGAATTTGTGGTTTAAGCATCCTGAGATATTCCTGAAACACCACCAGGTAGTGACTACTATAAACAGCTTAGAACAAGAACTGTTTGCTCTAGAGAGGAGAGAAGAGGAAGATGAGATGCCAGACACTGGTTATATATTTTAAACCTCAAAAGACATTTAGCATCTCAGACTTCACATTAGCCAGAATACTATAGCTAACACCTCCGCTCTAAATTAATATGCCTGGATCTTTCTAACACCTCCCCTTTTTGGGTCATCCAAATGACTTTGTCCATAGTACCATGCTGTTTGCTGAAAAGGAAGAGTGATATTTTAATAACTTAGTCATCTACATGATGCATCAGTTCCATGTAGAAACTTCCCTGAAGAATTTCCCCAACCAAGTATTAGTCAGAGCTGAACAAAACATTTTAGAAACAGCTATGGTCCAAGATAAAACCTTGTTCTATTGTCAGCCATCTGGATGAAGTGAGGACCATAGTATTTGCTGTCCTTGCTTGCTTGCTTGCAAAAAAAAAAGGACTGCACAACATGTGGCAGGCTTATGTCAGTGCAGCTGTGTATAGGAGAACCATGGCAAATATCACCTCCAGCCTGTTGAAAACATTGTCATTCTATATTATGGATTGAATCTATGACTGGTGGTATCTTGCCATAACTTTACTGTTTTCAATACATCTATGCCATGGGGAATCTAATAGCCAAAATAATGTTTTCTGTCGATTATCCATGCATGTACACAAAGAAAATAAATAGTATTCAAAAAAAAAAAAAGAAGAAGAAAAAGAACATATGAAACTTCACATGATCTGATTTGGATTCAGTTTAGAAACACTTTTCTCCTCTTCAAGGTACATATGGAGGATATTTTCCCTGCCTCCAAGCCTTCTCCAAATATACAGGAGCTGCCTCATCTTACACTCAAACTTGCATGGGTGACAGTCTTACCATGATTGATTACCCTAGGGTCACACTTGAAACAAAAGGTATAGAAGCATTTGTTCATGCAATGACACAAATCCACATTCTTTTTTATCTTCCTGCCCTTTAAGTGTTCTCGTTTCCTTCATTAGGAACCTTTATCTGAGACCACATCTTTCACTTTACAAAGTCTAACTGAGAGACATTTTTCCCTTCTATTATGTTAGTTATCCTTTATCCTCTACTATTACTCAGAAAGTATATAAATAAAAATCACACTTCCCTAATAATATACAACAAAGAAAAATAACAGACTTCTCACTTAGTCATTGAATTATTTGCCTTCTTCAAACTGTCAACAAATTCTTGATGGAAATATTCTGTGATTCATTTCTTCCTGTTGTCATCCCAGGGAATAATTATTCCTGCTCTTTTTCACCTTAAGATACAAAACTCCCTTTTTTGTTTAAAGGGGCTGGTTGGCTGGTTTGGTTTTGGATACTGTGCCACTGAAATACACTTACAAGTAGATGATGTGATCAATTCTATGAAGCGAAGAAGCATAAAGTTCAATGATTTAAAATATTCCACTTGAGGTCAAGGCTTGCAGAGTGTCACAGATTATTTCAGTGTGAGCCCCTGACTTGGGCCTTGGTATAGATGCATCCCTGCACTTTCAGTAGTTATGCCAAGTATTCAAGCTCAGAAATCCCTCCTTTTGCAAATATGTGTGTGCAACTCCATCCATTTCAGTGGAGCTTTATTCACATTTAATGAAGTTGTGAACATCTGAATTTTCAAATGCTTTATATGCTTCATTTCAAAAACCATCCACTTGGATTAACTAATTAGCACTGAGCTCTTTGGTGATGACTAGATCTTCACAGATTTTTCACATACTGCCATTTGTCTGCAGTTGGCTGGTGTCAATAACATTCAGGATAAATCATTCGCCTATAAATATTTTTATGCCTCCTTATATCCAGCTCCTGTAGTTCAGTCATTATGAGCACATTACAAATCTTTTCTTCTTTGCTTTGGACTGGAGAAGTCTATGTCTGACCCTGACAGTTCTTCATGAGTACCAATCCAGAAATTTCCCTTAGATATAACCAGACAACTGTTTCCCTGAAATCTGTATGAGACTCATGGAAGATTTGTTTTATGAAAGAACATATGCACAAACCCCCTTAATAACAAATAGATTTTTCTGTTATTTTCTACTGAACAAAAAAAAGCACATTTCCTATAATAAGGGGAAAACGCAATCTAATTTTCCTAAGTACTACTTAGTCCCTTGTTAATTTTTTCAATAGGGATGAAGAGAACAGCAGCATACAGTAGCGCGCACACACCTAACAAAGACTGCTGTAGTGTTAGGATGCCTCTCCAGCTGCTGCTTTATTGAATCCTCTCTACGAGGCCTATTATCTATGCATCATTCTCTTGTTTCCTCTTCTTCACCAGCATCTTCCTTACCGCAGGTGGCCACTGCTGGCCCTGAATTGAAATTTTCTTGTGCAATAGACCCTGTAACCTCTGCTTTAAACAGCACAACCTCCATTCAGTTTGTAATATACTAAGAAACACTGCTCTTCCTTTCAATTATTGTGCCTTCAGTGCCTGGTCATTATTTTTCTTCTTTTTTCTCTTTGTTACCTCTTTAACATCAGAAAATTGTGTCTCTGATCATTGCAGACATGTAATCAGGATAATCAAAGGCAGTTCCTGTAGGCTGCAAAGATAAATTTTAGAAAATCAGTGCACCTAAAAGTAAAAGTCTTGGATTAGATAGTTTTAGACATGCAAGATAGATGCTTCTAAGCATATGTCTTCAAATGATAGAAATACAGATCTCAATAAATCTTTCAGGCCTCATGTTTTTAACACTAATTCAGAACCCAGACACAAAATATAATACATCCTTATAATGTTAAGCATGGCAGTAGTCAAGCACTTTAGACTGAAAATCAGAAAATGTAATGCACATTCAAGGACAGCTGTTGCTATATTTTTATTTCACAAGAACTTACTATGTTAAGATACTACATCTAGACCACAGGTAGAGAAAGAATGTGATCTGGCAGCTGGGCAACATTTGGCTTCAGACGAAAATTGTTTTTCTTTACAGAGTTTTCTGGACCAAATCCCATTGCCTAATTAATTAGTACAACTAAATAAGAACATTTTTGCCTTTTGCAGTTTTCTTCATTTAAAGATCTGTTACATTTTGAAAGGATATACGTTACTAATTTTCTAGGTACTTAAGGAAGAACATGCAGTACATACGTAACAACACATACATTGACTTTTTGATTTAGTTGAAATATGTCTAATCTGCTTTGTGAACTATCCATGCTCACTAAAAAAATGAATAGTAAGAAAAAATAGGGATCACCTCTAAACCATTCTTCATATGGGACCTATCAAATTCCATCAAATCAAAAGTCCAGAATTACAAGATTTTAATTAATACAGACACAAATGAAAGAAAACATTTTAATTTGGAACATCCATTTGCTAAACTCAGATCTGAGCAGAACAGAGCCCTGGCGTGATTACTCTAGCTGTGGTCCATGGATGCAACGCTAAACTGACTGCTTTCCAGTAGTCCAGCTGTAAGCCTTGCAGAGCACTCCTCTACTTGTATCGACCAGCCACAGGAATATTTGGATGATGCACCATCTCTCTGACAGCTTCTTTTTTCCACCCTGACCATCATAAAAAGATGTGGTATGATGGAGGTGTCATCCTGCCCTAGCAGACTCTAATGGTTAGCCAACCTCTTTGGGTCAGCAGATACCCTGCCTATCTTTTAGCCCTAGTTTTGAGAGAAGCAGATTGACTGTATGTCCACCTTCAGCAACGGTCCTGACAAGGCCCAGAGCATCTCCAAGACTGAGTGGACACAAATGTGAATATGCACAAACTTGGCCCACCTGACTGGAGGTAGCAGCTCACAATCCTCTTTTTGCTATCCTCTGCATAAATTCTGTGCTGCAAAATCCTGAGCCCAGAAGAATCTATTTCCCTGTCCTTGTTCTTCCCCATCATCCTCCAGTTCAAGATTAGCTAACGCATTTTCTTCAGAATTGCCAGAATAAAATAGTAACATCTAAACTTAGACAAAGCATCGATACCTTCAAATCAGAAAGGGACAACATGAAAAGTCCAAGTGCAAACCCAAGAATATATTCACATACATTGCTTCAGCATGATGGCTGCTTTGCCAACAACACGGTTTACCTAATAAACAAATTTTGACAGAATCTAGGGTTCCCAGTTATGGCTGAGATCTCATTGTGCTAGGTTTTATATGTGCAGAAAAAAAGGTAATTATTTTATTCAGATGTTGCAAATCCCATACTTACACATAAATCCATGTATGAAATATAGTACCAGAAATGCTATATATGAATACAGATTCTGTCAAACTACTGCTTTCCAAGATATATGTTAGATTAATATGTTAGACTGATATTTTAGCATGCTGAAGATCATAGGACATGTTTTATGGTGCATTAAAATCTCATAATAACAATTTCAGAGAGTTAGCATAATATATTATTCAGAGTTAAATACTGCCTTGAATGATAAGGGCTAACATGCCATCAGGCAATAATAAACTACAGCTTTGAAATATTAATTTTCATTTATCAGTAAGGTCATTTACATAGCTAAAGCAAGAACATAATGATGCATTTTTTTGCTATTTAGGAGAAAAAAAATTACACTTCTTTTCCAACATACAGAAAATACGAAAACATTATGAGAAAGCCATTATTAAGTCATTTAACCTTTCACAAAATAAATTGTCGTGGATTTAGTTATAAAACTGAAAGTAAATACATTCTGGTTTCTTATACTGAATGTAAGTAAACTTATTTAAACTCCAGGGGAAATATTGTATTCAGGCACAAATGTCTTACTCTAACTGGAGTTTTGACAAATTGCATCTATTTATCTGATATTTCTGTAAGTGACACAGAAAAGCCATGCAACCTGCAGCACTCCTCTACAACTTCACCCCAAAGAGGAATTCATCAGCATGAGTTACTTAGAGCTGCACACTGCCCTTAATTCACGTATGAAATACTGTATTTTTAGGCTTTTAAGCTGATAAAAGGGTACGCTCATACAGTTAATGGGAAGGAAAAGAGGGCAGCTGATATAAGATATGGTGAAAGGGGCACTAGATTAAAAAGTACCTTTATCCTCAAATTTCATTCTAACTTCCTCCATCCTCATGTGCATGGAGAGCCACAGGAGTCACCGCTGTTATGTCCACCACTCTGGAGAGTTTTGCGCTACCTTCAGCTGATTTAATGGATGAAATTTCAGTGTGCAGTAGCCCTTCCTTCAAAAAACACATGGCCAGGAAACGCAATAGGCCACCAGGAATGTGTTCAGACTGCCATGTGCACGTGTGCCATGGACATCCCAGAGCTCTGGTCACCCCATTTCCCATGCTGCCAATGTAGTTTTATTTGGCAATGAACATCCAGCATGTAGCAGTTTATGCACATGCAATTCTTCCTCTGCCTTCAGCACAGGTACACAGTGAGGACACCGAAGCCTCTGGACATGAGCCACAGCCCAGAAATGGCACACGGACTTGCACACAGGTGCTAAAGCCATTGCTATGGGAATGCAGTGGGCCAAGGATAAATCTGGCACAAGGAGATTTAGCTTCACCTCCCACAACATGCTAAGAGAGACACAAACCACCAGGAGCATACATTATTATATTGCCCAGAAAAGGTCAGAAATTCCACTCCACCTGGCTGTTACGTGCTTATGCGGTCACAGGGGAAAGTCAGTACAGAGGTGCTCCTCAAAACTCTGCTACAGAAGCTATGGAGAAACACCTTCCGGGCACAACGGATCTGCACCCTTAGAGAAAGAGGAGTGACACGGCTTCCTAACCACACAGCACTTCACCCAGATCAAACCAGTGAATCTGAGCTGCTTGTGCCTGGATGTGAACTGGTGCAAACCATCCTTTATTCACTGTCTTCTGTGACATCTTCTGCATTAGGATTGAACTGTTATTTACACTATAATCTGTAATCTTCAATCATAACAGCAAGCGGATCAGGTCTAAAGCAGTCATTTAAATGGGTTCCAGGGCTTACGGCTTTCAAGTTTGCTGTAAAAACTCGCACATTTTGTGAAGGGTGCACCTGAAGAAGAACATCTTGCTATCCTGTTTGGCTCACCATACGAGGAATTCGATGTGTGTCACAGTCAGTGTTGATTTTGTACTGTAATTTTACAAAACTCTCAACTCACAGGAAGCAGTCTACTGTGTGTGCACAAAGGTCAGTCATTGAAATAAATAGGTCACTCGCGTCGCAGTGGCAGCCCAGAACACAGCAGAGCCTCCGTCCTGATTTTCGATAGCATGCTAGCTTTAAGTTTGACAGCAAAGATAGGTATATTTTGCACCAAGTCTAATTTAATTCTAGAGTCAATGTAATCTCTCGCCAGCTATTGTTCTTTATCCACAACATCCATTGTTACCGCCAAAGCTTCCTCTGCACTGAGGTTTCCTTGGAATTCCTCCTTTTTCGGTCATGAATAGGAACTCTTGCTCTTTTCTTTTCTTTTCTTTTCTTTTCTTTTCTTTTCTTTTCTTTTCTTTTCTTTTCTTTTCTTTTCTTTTCTTTTCTTTTCTTTTCTTTTCTTTTCTTTACCTTTCTTTTCCTTTCTCTTTTCTTTTCTTTTCTTTACCTTTCTTTTCCTTTCTCTTTTCTTTTCTTTACCTTTCTTTTCCTTTCTCTTCTCTTCTCTTCTCTTCTCTTCTCTTCTCTTCTCTTCTCTTCTCTTCTCTTCTCTTCTCTTCTCTTCTCTTCTCTTCTCTTCTCCCTCCCCTCCCCTCCCCTTCCCTTCCCTTCCCTTCCCTTCCCTTCCCTTCCCTTCCCTTCCCTTCCCTCTCCTTTCCTCTCCTTTCTTTTCCTTTCCTAGCAGCTGTGATATAAAAGAGAGAGGTAAGGCAGATTTAATATTTCAAGTAAAAGATAATGCTAGACTTTTCTTATGCATTTTATCTCAAAAGGTAATTGCATGTGCCAGTCATTGTTCACATGCCTCTGTGGAGGTGACAAACGGGCCTGCAACTGTACAGCAAGTTTAAATTAGTATTTAAAAGCTATTTTCTTCTTTTGGTATGTTTACACCCTTAATGTTTTCTATTTTCCCCTTCTCTCATTCCCCTCATACACACTAACATTGCTGCTGTTCTTTTTTTTTTTTTTTTGTCACTGGACCTATTAGCCATGGAGCAGAATGAGACAGTGATGGGCCTGTATAGAATAAAAGGATGTTGTCAGGCTGGTGTCAGGTCAGATTGGACTTAGAGGAAAAAATCAAACGGTCTCCTTTCAAAATGATTGATGCCTTCTCCAGCTTTAGCTTAATAATTTTGTGCATTCTTATCAACAGCTTTGGGTCCGCTGCAGTGAAATTTCCAGCACTGCTCTTGTCATCCCTGCTGAAGTGGATTGTCAAGATTTCCACTTGGCTTAGGCTAGTGCAGGGGACTGAGATTAAAACTATTACAGTCAGCTCCTGCAAATTCCCTTCAGTGTTGCCAGCCTATGGGTGAAATATGCTGGGAGTGGGCAAGGGTAACATCACTACTCTGAATTTAGCTCTGGGTAAAAATTAATATCTCGCCTTTTAAAATACAAGGATAAAACTCAAATCCACATTTAGTTAAGTGAATGTCCCAATTTTCAATAGTGCTGAGAATTACTAGGTGTGCAGTATGCTCAGGGAGAAAAGGAAAGAAAAACCAGACACTGAGGTACAGAATTAGGAACCAAATTTTTGCCAGCGTGGTCAGGTCAGAGCTCCACCCCAGCTCCGGGGCAGCCCTTGGTATAAGCACCAGAAAAGTGACATCACGCTGTAGGTTTTGATTCCACCACATATGTTTTCAGACTCATTTGTCAACAACAAAAGAACAAAGTTAAAGCAAAATGCTAGGGTGTCATTTCTTACCAATAATGAACAAGACTAAAGACACCTCCTGCAGATTAATGACTGGTTGGAACCAGTTAATCACCTCAAGCCATTAACCCTAACTGTTATTAAGCTCTAGGATCTAAACCGAGTCCTCAATCATCGTGGCTGCTATTCACCCCTCCTATTTACAGACCCATCCCCCAATCTCTCCCCTGACTCCCACTCTAAAAAATCAGCTAAAAATTATATGTGGGAATTTGTATTACATGTGTGTAGAGAGATAGAAGCCAGCTACACAGATAATGAAGTAGTCCATTTCTCACCTATGTCAGAGCAATATTCATTTCACATCGCATACATGTCAGCACAAGGTATTTGTGGGCATTGAAAACCTGACACATTAGTTAATCAGGGCTCACCCTCTTTCCACAGGGTAATTTAGTTTATAACATAGCAGGAAACAAGAGGAAAAGAGCAGGGAGAAAGGAGCTGGGGGGAAGGGAATCAGAAAAGGAGAAAAAAAAAAACCTGCGGGAGATAAATCCGATCATTCAGCATTCTGAAGAGGAACCTATTCATAAAGTTCATTCTTGATGTATTCAGATAGGCTTTTGTTTCGGTTTATTTTATAACCCTATTGTACAGTAGGCAGCCCGTTGTTTGCTCTAATCATCTGTTTCCATGACCTTCACCTTTATTGATTCAGCTTCTTCCTAAGTTTAATGCAGCCTCTGAGATTAAAGCCATTTTTCTCCAGGACGAGTTGGTTAACAGTAGATTTGCTTTAAGAAGTAGAAATCATTTTGATTAGTAAAAAATGGTTTTTAGCACAGAAGGTATGTTTTAAGTAAATAAAACCTCTTTACAGAGATAAGCAATGGAAGGGGTTTTCTAGCTCATAAACAAAGTCAGCGTTTTTTTTTAAAGTGTGAAAAAGTGAGTGACATAAATAAAAGCAGCATTGCTTATAGTATATTTATGAATGCTATCAAATACTGCAGATTTGAAGAATAAGGTACACAGGATTTTATTCTCACCTCCCAGATGTTATTTTAATCAGGTTTATAGTTTCAATAGGTAGAGAATCATACAATGTGAAGTAATTTTCCCCAACAGATATAGTAATATAACTCAGTATTTTGCAAGTGTAGCAGCTGATATTATAAATCAAAGACAGAATTTACTGCAAGAATATAATAAGCCCAATCCCATTTTCCTTAACAATTTATAGTTCTGATTTGATTATACAGCTTATTTCCTTGGCTTTATTACTGCATTAAACTCCCTCCTCCTTGGTGATACTTTGTTCTCTAATGTCTACAGTCAACCTTCAATCACATGTTTTGATAAGAAAAGCACCCAGTTGCTTCTTGCACATAGTATATTAAACACTGCAGACTGCCTTTCCATAGTCACACATACAGGGATTTGATTCTGCAGCCCCTTTGCCTCACTTGAAACCATAATGAATTACCAGAGATAAACAGACTGAACCAAACCCACTGCAGTAAATGGAAAATCGTCTGTTGACCTCGCAGGGCTTTGAACCATTCCTCCCCTGACAGCAGACATTCATTTCCTGTTCCCAGCCTCTGCCAGGGTAATAATAAATGTATTACCCAACTCAGCTCTAGCACTCGGTAGCGAAACGAACCAGAGAGAATATGCAGTACAAATTAATATACCTAATTTTTTCTGTACCCTACATAAATTTCAGAAGGAAAGATTGTAGAATTATCCTCATCTAAAAAAAAGAATTGAAAAAGAAACTGCAGATAAATCTTCACTAACAATTTTTCTCAAATACTTTGTGGCCATTATTTTTCCATTACTACAATATCATTTCTGTTAAAAAAAAAAGAAGAGACTCTCGTGAATTAATTATACATTTACCTTATAAATATTTGAACCACATATTGCTTTCTGTTAAAATGGTACAGATTTACTGGAAGAGAAACCAAACAGCAGCTACAGAACCACCACTTCCTGTTGATAACAAAACCTGAGCTCTACACGCTCACAAATTAGCATCTGTTGTCTGGAGTTTCCCCTGTAGTGCTTCAGCTGTGTTTTCCCTAGCTATTGTTTTGTTTTCATCCCTGGGAGTTTTCTAAAATTCCTCTGAAACTGAACAATTGGAGAAAAAAAATTATTGAATGTTACTATGGTAACAAAAAAAAAAAGAGAAAAACACTTTAAGCAGACCGATGACTCAGGGCACGGCTTCTCATCGGAGACCAACGCACTGGCGCTTTGTCCACGAATAGAGCTATCTGGGGGCCTGTTTAAAGGTGTTGAAGTCATGGAACATATGAATACCATACTCTTTTATTTAGAATATTTTTCTCTACTGAGCAGCTGTATTGCATTATGTGTGGCATTAATTAGCACATATATCTTTGTATAATATATATCCTCCACAGAAACTATTTTAAGATAACATTAAGGTCAAACCATTACATGTGCAAAAATTAAAGCCAAAACTAAAAAACAACAGAAAATCAATTACAATTGTATGTAGGCTTTTTCATCCCCTCACACACAAACTTAAAAGACTCTAATTACTCAAATGCCATTTCTTGTACTCAACAGCAGAAGGGACCTTCTGGGTTAATGAGACCAATCCTCAGCTATTTCAGGCAACCACACTGCATAAACCTAGTCGTGAAAATACCAGACTCTTTAAAAGAGCTATGACACTTGCAATTATGACTCCTGTCAAGAAGCTGTCCCAGAGCTTTATTCCTGCAATGTCTCAAAACCATCCTCCCATTTTCATTCAAGTTTATTTGTTGCCAGATCTTATCTACTTTTTTTCCAGAGCAAGCACTGTCCTTTAGCTTAAACAACTCCTCTCCCTCTACGGTGTCTAAAATACCCTCACATATTCATACAGAACAATATTTTATCTACCCAGTTTTTGTTCCATGAATCTAAACAGTTTGGCTTGCTCATCTTTATTTCTAAGATGTACTCTCCTCTCATTTATAGTCCTGCAGACTACAATCCATGTAATTACATTCTCACTGAGCAGCAACAAACTCCAGATGTGGTTCTACCTGGACCTCGTTTGATGGCATTAATGCTTCTTTGCCATCATTGAGAATCGCTCCCTTGATACATTGTGGAAAACATCATCATACTCTCTTTCTCTTAGGCTGTGTATCAATTCATATGTGTTTGAAAACACCATGCTGAAAAAGAATATTACAGTATTTAATCTTTTCATGGAAATTAGAACTAAAAGAGACTTGTAAATTATCTAGTTTTCGTCTCTTTAATTTATAAGGAAATCAAAATATCTCTACCAAGTCCAATGACTTTTGTGAAACCCAGTGTTTATCAGTCATCAAAAGTCCATATTTAACCTAAAGTAAGGAACACAAAAGAGAAGGCATTTCTTTATTTAATGTGATGGTCACATTGTGGAGCCCTTCAAAATACAAAACAACAAATCTAAGAAACAAATCAAAGAAAAATGTTTGATTCTGATTTTTAGGTTCTTGGTTCACTATATATTCCCTATGTGATACTCATGTTCATAAGTCATGGATCAGATAGTTATTCACAAGCCCTCCAGTCCATAGGAAAATACCTGATAAATAAGGGGTCTGAGGCAGAAGACAAGAAGAGGGTTGTTTTGATGGTAAAACTCAGTAGAAGGGATGGTGGCAGATTTTTTAATAGTTGAACTGTCTCCATCATCTTACTTGCAAAGAAAGCAAGCAAATAAAGCCTTGGGAATAACAATCTATAAACAGGTTGCTTTAAAAGTAATTGACAACTTCAATTGCTATGATACTTCAATCTCAGGGGAAAGAAGTGAAATGTTTGCAGCATAGTGTTGAAAGCCCTTTTTCCTTGTTGACTGCAGGAGAGTCAAAAGTATTTTATCCTGATGTTGCACATAAATATATGTAAGTATAAAGCAGAAGCAGAACAAAATAAAACAGTGGGTTTTAGAAACCAAGAGTAGATTTGATAGAGTTTTCACCACAAAAGCAAATTCTTTAAATCAAATGTACATTTACACTCCTGCAAACATAAACACTTTGATATGGAGTTGATGTGGAGTTAGTCTATGAATGTGGTCAGCATTTTCGCTGATACGTTTCTCTTTCAGTGCAGCAATTTCAGAGTTGTGCAAAAGCTCAATGGTCATTGACCACCCTTCAGTTTAAAACCACAGATCAGTAGCTCAATGTCACCTTGAAATAACACAGGACTACGTGGGATAATGGATCCGTATATTTGCGGTTTAGAGTTCATGTAAGTGTGAAACTAATGGCATTAGCGAAAGTCAGGCAAAGCATCAGCAAGCAAGTTGTAAGCTTTCCTCGCCTCAGTGAGGGGCTATTTCACCCCTATTACTGCAGGCCAGGGCAGAGACTGCCAGATGTGTCACCGGTGTCACAAGAGTTTCTGATGCTTGGCAAAGGGCCAAAGGTGAGACCCAACTCATTGTCTCTTGTTGTCTCAACTAGGATTTGGGTACAGGTATCTAGAGAGGAAACCTAAATGAATAAGGCAAAGTGTTTCTTGGCTATAGGAAGTAAAGGGATTGATCCAGAGCTCAAAAAATACAAACAACTACTGCACCTCAGTATCCTACCACTGTGACATGATTAAACAAATCTAATAATATTTTTTAAAAAATCAGTGTCCTAACTATAAAACACAACATTACAAATTAATGAAAAATGCAAATATCAGTTCAAAGATGCAGAATAAGATGGGTCCGATACCAGATGAGATGACACACTGAGATAAAGAGATGTCAGCAGAGCTAAACACATTTACCCCAGCAGAAGAGTTAACATATGGATAACACCACAGCTCACAACTGATGGTCGTAAAAGCTAAGGAGCCCCTGTGCAAGCTTCACCTGTGAAAGCCATTGCAACAACCAATGAAGAACCAACAAAAACATTATGAAGAACAAAGTACATGCACATTAGCTCGCAGCGGTTCCCCTGGGCCATGTGGGTGTACGCTCCTGCCAGCAGATTGCTCTGAGCCACGGAAGAGCAGAGGTGTTGATATTCTGTACAGACGCCCATCATACTGACTAAACGATGAGGCCCTGAAGATGTATTTCAAAAGGCGCCTCAGTGACTTTGCCAGCTGTTTCTGAATTTTAGAGCTTTTAGAGCACCTAAGTCATAGGCTCCTACTCCAGCCTACAATTAAGGAGAAAAAAAAAGACCTATTGCAACGCTTAGTGATGACTTCAATGTGTTATTATTAAGAAGAGCTGACTTTCCAAAGCTGAACTACATTGCTTTTTCAAAAATTCAAGTTCTTCAATTTGCCACCCAAAATCCACCTACAGCTACAAATAATTTCTGGTTATTTGGGTAATTACTGTTTTGAATATGCAAAGTTATAAAATTCTTCTACATCTACCTAGGGAGACAATTAAAAGCAAGCTAACTTGATTATTTTGTTTTCTATTGTCATCTGTTAACAAGCCTTGAACCAATTCATGTCACATACAGATTAGTCCTGGGGTTGCATCAATATTACTGAAATTGAATGCAGTCTTGGTTACATTTGCCATATACTTGTTTGTATTACAATATTTATCACAAGAATAGGATTTTAATGTCAACTCAGACCTGCTTAATCTGTGCCTAGCTTATCCATATGTCTGGCTAGTTGAGAGACTTAAGTGGTAACTAATCTAAACAACATATGTACCACTGATTTACTCATCTAATTTTATGTTAATTCAAGTGAAAAATGACCTTAGCAAGTGTGTCAGATGAAGCACGTCTGATTAGTATTCTGTGAAAACTAGAAATAAATTGTCTTAATTTAAACACTGATCTAATTCATTGGGTTTTCTTATTGTTTTATACTTACAGACTCCATCCAGGGTAGAAGAAAGGACAATCAAAGCACAGAAAGCTGAAAAAGCCTGGGTTTTTATATATATATATAAAATATATATATATATATGGGAGATGCAAAAAGCACAAATTAAATTACATAAGCGATACAATTCTGCAACTTCATCATTTGTTTATAATAATGCAGAAGGCTTTGCTGAACATGAAAAAAGAAACCCTAAGTACTGAGCGAGGAAATGCTCTTGATCAGAGGAATGGCACACACTGAGACCGTTTCCTGCTGTAGCGCGTGCTGCCGAGCACTAATCTATTCCCATGGAGATGAAAACTGAGGATGAAGGGCAAAGCCAATCCTGCCTAGATTTTGACCTATGGCTCTAGGGAGATTAGTCATTTTAAATAGGAAAAGCACCCAAACAATACTACTATTCAGTATCTTTTTTATGTGTTTGTGTGTAAAACCTTTTTTCCCCCCGAATAAAATGCTTATTCACCACTTTACCCCTGAAATTTTCCTTCTTTGCCCGCTCTTATTCTTTGTACAAACTTCAGTTTCCTGGTCCACAGTTTCATCCAGCCTAGGTATAAATCAGGTTTCCGAGGGTGATATGTCTGGTCTCCATGGGGAAACATTCTTGTCTTTCAAAATTCAGAGAGCATCTTGCTAGGTAAGTGCAGTATTTGGAGTATGTACTTAAAATTGTATTTAATCTGTTTACACCCACAGCATGAGACAGTCAACTCTTATTTCTACTACTCAGTTTTCTTATACCTATCCTACACTACATCAATCCTACTGTTTAAGACCAAGGTGGGAACAAGGAGGAGGACTCAAGTGTTTGTTGCATCCTTCAGGTTATACAGATCTATATCCGATTTTTGTGATGCATGGGCAGGCACGTCCTCTCTACCAGTTTACATATAGTCCTCTCCCTCCCCATCCAGTCTTTCTTGATGAAAAACTGACTCCAGCAACTGACTGAGGGAGGAATATGGGCCTGTTGCTTTAATAAGGCAGTGGACCTACTTACATTTGATGTAAGTTTACCTGGATGCAGAAACATACTCTGGAACGCTAGCCTTAGGTGCCACCCAAAGCCCATCACTGTCAAGGTCCTTTATCAGCAGAGGCAGAAGCAGCAGAGCGTTTCCCCTGCTGCTTCTGGCTTGTTACTGAGTCTGGAGACGTGGGTCAGCTGGACATATCAGTGCCCTGAAAATGTCATACAGGGCAGCTGCTCCAGTTGGGGCTTGCTGGGGCCTGCGCCCAAACCGCAGTGACATTATTCGTCATTCTGAAGGCTCATGGGGATGTTCTGGGGAGTTTGTAGGTACCTGGTGGAAAGTGCCCAAGTCATGACACAGTACAACCCTATCTCAATGAGAACCACAGTTGCTCACAGCCCTACCCCCCAAATTCTTGTAGTCTGCCAATGCTAAGGACCAGGGCAGAGAATAAATGCAAAGCTACAACAGATTAAGGTGAGCTACGGAAGAGTGTTTTCTAATGGAAATCCCTCGTATCTTTAACCCTCCATCCTTGCAAATGCCTTCTTCATTTTACTTTAAGCTTTCTGGAAAAAATAGGATCAGATCTGTGATATTCAGACAGATTTTGTTGGTTAGCTGGAAGTGAAGGATGAGCCAAAATCAGGCATGAAATTGAAAGCTGTTCTCTCAGCGATAAGGAAATAAGCTGTCAGAGGCCTTGGATGGAATACTTGACCTAGCAGCCTTTCCATCTCTAATTGCATTGATTAAAGTGATCATTAGCAATTTTCTTAATTATGCATAATATTTCTGGTTTTCTGTAGTCCTTGCTTTGTCCCCATCAAGATCTTGCAGATCAATTTCATCTTTCCTTAGTTTATTGCTGGGTTTTAATATAAGATATTAAAGAGATAATTAACTTCATTGCATGTCTGTAGAGCACCAACCTCCAAATTTGCCTTCAATCCACATGAAACTAACTGCAATCTTTTTACAGTATCTCCAACTTCCCCTCCGCCGATTATTTCATTCAATAACACAGCATTTGAAAAGACACATTAATATAAGCAACATTATTGGCAAATGCAGACAATAAGTGAACTGATCCTGCTAGGTTTTTCTGACCTCGGTAACTCAAAAGGATTTGACAGATGTACAGCTCATAAATGTCCTTTTTAGAGTCACCGGTCAGGGAAGACAAGGGCTGAACAACCATGGCAATCAAGACCAGGGAAGATGGTGTAGTGCAGAGATCCCCAAGCCAGCAGTGATTTGCGCCCCTAGGCTTATGCACCATGGCCACTGATATTCAAAGCTATTATTCTTCTTACAAACTACAAGCCTCAAGCCAATGCTGCACTGCCTCAGTCACAGGGGTCTCTCCAGGCCTCTGCTTCTGCAGTGTGGTCTCTTCAAAAACTGCAAGGACAGGTAGGACAGAGGGCAGGAAGGAAAGGGAACTAAACTCAGCTAAATACTGGGGCCGAGCATTAAGAAGCAGTCTTTCCTAGAGAATAGATAAAATAAATAGCATTCTTTTTAATAAATAAATAAATAAAATTAATTAATTCACAATAGTGTGGGGAAGTTTGCTATACTCAACTTATAAATATCCATGGGCTTAGCAGACTTTTGCACCAAGGCCATGCTTTGTTAGCCTTTTTATTAGCCCAGATGAAGTAATGGGACTTCTTCTGATTCACCTACTCAATTAAACTTAATTTTAGATATGTTTTAGAACTGAATGCATTTTAGTCCTCAAAGTCCCCACAGGTAGTATATAGCGTGGATCCCATGTGCCATGCTTTGTTTACCTAGAACAGCTGGTCTGCTATATAGGGATATTTTCTCTAAGGTAGATGCCAGTGATGAGCTACATTGGTTTTATAATTAAACACGGTATAAATTAAATCACTGTGTGGTCATCTCCCCATGAGATAAATCCATTAACAGTCCTCCACCCACAGTTTAGAAAACTGTGAACAAATACCTGAAATCAATGCATGTATCCTGGTACAAAGATCATTCTGCTACCTATATTTCTCCATTCTGCCCGCAGATTCACCTTTACTTTTGGGTGGAATTCCACCTTATTACGTCTTTTCTTAGTACAGTGATAAGTGTCAGTGTTAAGATATGAGGATTTTCCACATACAAATCAAAAGCAACAGTAAAATCCCTAGGGAATTTCAGGGTCACTGCCACTTTGCCATCTTTGAGACTAAAATTCGGCTTGGAATAGGGATTCTTGGAAAATACAAATTTAGGAATAAATCTGAGATTATGGTTCATACATAGGATGTAAATGATTTACAGTGCATGCTAAAATGTGGTCAGCATTTGGATTTGCATGATCTCCAAGGCCAAGCCATTCCATAGTGAACCCTTCTTTCTCCACCCCTTTCTTTTCCCAAACAAATAAGTCTTTATATTTGGGATTTGTAATCTCCCCAGCTGCCACAGAAATTTGGTCTTTTATGTAGCTGAGACTCGATCCATTAATTGCTTTGTAAGTTAGGACAAGAGCTGTAAACTGGCATCAACAGCTGACCTGAGTGGCTGGAAGATTTCTCTAAAGACCTGTTATGTTCACACTGGGCCAAGCCATCGGATACATGGCATCAGCCTTCTGCCTAACATTTTTCACTCAGCTTTGGTGATTCCTTTGGGGAAGGTTATGTTCAGGGATGGATACAATGATGCCTTAAATGGATGTTTCCTAGACTTCTGTTCACTCTTACCTTGCTATTTAGAAAACAACATTAGCTGTTCATCTCAATTTTCATCAGCAGATAAACACAACTCCTTCATCTTCCCAAGACTTTGTCACATGTTGAAAAATAGGTATGGACCTTCAATGGGGAGGCTGAGATGATATTCAACAAACTTTGTATTTCAGTTCACTGACCAGCATCACTTCAGTTTTGCCCAGCTATTTTTCATCCAAAACCTGCATAATCATGTTTATCCTGCCATTTTCCTGATGTGAAGATGTTGGTTTTCTCATAATGCTTTCCCCATTCTCTTGGCAGCTAAGCCTATAGCATGCCATCATTTCCTCCACTCCTGGCTCCCAAACAAAGACCATATCTTATCCTATGACCTCCTCATTTATCCTATGACATCCTCATATCCTATGACCTCCTCATTTTTGATGTGAACTTTTATTAAAATATTAAACACCATAATCAAGGGTGTGGCTTCCCTTTTCATGGTATTGCTCCCCTCTGAATACTGCTACTGTACCAGCAGCGGAAAAGAATTACTTGTCCTTGGCCCACCTTAAGATACAACGTTAGTAAGCAAATAAGTGACATGAAATTTAATACAAAGATTTGAAAGTGTTTCTAGGTAAATATTTTGCTTTTAAAATGTGCCAGATTGCACCAGCTGTCAGGAATTTCAAAATAATTTTCTAAGGAAGGATCTCCTAGCCCCTCTAGTTCTTCACAGACCATCTGACATAGTAAAACTTGACGCTGTACTGTTCGACCAATACATTAGGTTTAATTTTCAGGAGCAAAGCATAAGTCTTCCCAGAAAAATCTATATTTTGAAAGTCTATTTGCAGAGTGGCCTCACCATGTAGAGCAGATGTGAAAATGAGAAAGATTTTGCTTAATGAAGATTCCTCTCCCTCCTCTTTTTGCAAGTGTAAGGCCTGTGGGGTACAGAACACATTAAGGACCCTGAACTGCAGAAGTGTCTGCCTGTGCTGATGAGCGAAGGTCCTAAACACTTCCAGACAGGGATCTCAGAAGACGACCTTTGGGGGAATCCCTTATTAACTTAGTATGCCAGTGTTTTCTGCTTGATCTGCAGTGCTTTGTACTTCTTTTTTTTTTTTTTTTTCCTTTCTCTGTTGCTAATAACAAAGAGAAATATAGCTGATAATAAGGAGAATGGATGCTGGTATTATAATAAAGACAAAACTAGAAATGCTGCAAGAATGGCAGCTAGAGCAAGGGTTTTTTAATGTAATTGCCATGCTATAATTGCCTATTCACCTTTTTTTTTTAACCTGGTCTTAAAAAGTACTGAAAATTCTATCCATTCCATCATAAAGCAGAAATTGGATATGAGAAAACAAATGAAAATGAAAAAGTAGCTTGCCACTCTTGAGTTAACCTCTCATAGAAATAAATAGCTGCATTCTCAGGTTCAACAAAGAAGAAGAAAATGGGCAAGGAAAAACCATTCTTTTTCATTGTGCTTCTTGGTATTTTTGTCAAAGAAGAATAAAGATAGAGACTACCTAAGGAGAAAAATGGCAATCTCCCGACATACTCAATATGCTTCTAAAATAAGACCTTCCCTACAAGCCATTCTGCACTGGCACATCACTTCGCTCACAAATAGCCTGGGAGACATCAATCATGCAGAAGTCTATCATGGTGGAGGCAAAGCGTACGGTTTGCCTTGTCCTGGCCCACTGAATCCCAGATGAGGTAAATCCATGGGAAAGGATATTTTTCTCCACTTTTCAGAGAAAAAAAAAACCCAGTAACATTGTTATCACTAGCCTACTTCATAAGACATCCATGAAATCCATGATCTCTTATATTCAATTGTTTGCTTGGACCTGAGCCACATAAGTTATCTGTATTTAAACCTTTTTGTTGTGGTTTGCCACTGAATCAAACACATTAATCAACATGGCTGATGGTAATGTCTTTCTGAAAGTGTCAGCTGTGGAGTCATAGATATGGTGTAAAAGCCCAGTTTAACACTGCTCACCTCAATAACTGTGGAAGTCAAAACCCCTATTTTAGTCTCATCTCAATCATTTACCCACTGAGTGGCCTTGGCAACTGATTATCTCCATTTCTTATGGTATCCATCCTTGAAGGAAATAACAAACAGCCAAACTTAAAAGTAAACAGCTCAGCTCTATAAAACAAGAGAAGAATAAGCCAAGTATGAAATGCTACCATGCTCTACTGCGGTGTTGCTAAGCCTCCTTCTCAATCTGTTTTGATACACACTAAACAGCACTTATCTTCACTATCTACCATGTACTTGCTTAGTAATATTGTATCTTTATTACCATTTACAACTGCAACCTAGAGAAATGTTACCGAGAACAAACCTAATTGCTCATTAGTAGTAACAGAAAAAGGCAGTTTAATTTTCAAGGTTTTATTTATGCTATTTTGGGATTTACTGAGACTTAAATGCATATCTGCATTTAAGCTTAGCACTCCAATTTCTACACACAAACAACTGTGCAGTAGAAGAGGGAAGCTAGGACACTACATCAGCTTGTTTGCTAAGAAGCAAAAATTTCCAGGGACTTCAACTGGGAAAAGAACTATAAATGACAGCCATAAGAGACAGCTAGAGGAATAGCTCCCTGCCTCCCTCATTTCAGCAGCACTAAAGCAGATGAGATTGAACTGCCCTTGGAGAAACCTGTGTGAGCATGTGCGGTAAGACTATCAGCGGAAAAACAGAAACTCAGCACTAAAAGAAATTCAGAGACCACTTGTGAAATGGCTACTTCAGAGTGGCACGTGCTGCTCTCTGCTGAATTTAATGGAGCCGCCCTACAAAAAGACAGGCTGGGAAATCTGCCAAGTGAGGCTTGAAGAAGACTAAACTATTATTATGAAAGAAACTAAGAAAAGGGCTATCATAAAGGGATTCAAATTTTACTTACAGTTAGTTTACAACTCGCATGTCACAAGTAGATTTTGCAAATTATCCTACATAAGGGAATAATCAAAGTCAGCAGGTTTTTTTCTCAGCTTTTCAGACTAAAGGTTTCATACATAAGGAATGCATAATGTCAGATAATTTAGCACTTTTATTTCTTTCATCAGCTATTTTTCTCTTGATGCTCTGTTCCTCAGGCACATGTAGCCTAATGTGGGCTTTTCCTGCAAGGATGCATCACACGTGAACCGATCAAATCTGTTATGGAAGAGACATTCTCTCTCAGAATTCTCCACAAAGGAATGGGAGCACCAAGACAAGGAAAACTCTCAAAATTTATCAGTCGCTTCCCATGAACACATGAAAGCATAATTTAAACAGGTGATGAACCAGAATTTAGATGGGTAAAAAACCCATATACGGAGCTTCATTGATAGTGGATGTTGGAGAAACATAGATGTTTACAATGAGATATATGCTTAAGAGTGTTTCTGAACCAAAGAGGTGCCTGGGAGTGGGCTCAAGAGTAAGTGAAATTACTCTGTCTTTTCTAAACCAGGGAAAAAACAAGATTAGGCAGCTGCCAAACCTGGACTGTATTAGAAGCAAGGCTATTTACATCTGATTAATAAACACTTCAGAGTTCACTGAAGGAGCATTTGTCTACCTTTGGTTGCAGTCTATTGTCCTTCATCAATTGTTTTGCATTTATTTTTGGATTTGGTTGAAGAAATTTCTAATTTCCTGTAATTTGGGAAAAAGCTCATCTTGCGAAGGATCATAAGCTTGATGGGAAGGACAGGATGCATTATTTATTTTCCTTCTTCCTCCCTGTCACTGTGATCTCAGGTCACATACATAATCATCTGAGAAGATAATTCATAGGCTTCCCTGTATCCAAGCCTTCCAGCCATTAGGCTGTCGGCCGCGCTTTCTCCCAACAGTCAGGGTAACTGCTGTCACTTTTACATCCATATCGTCTCACAAATGCCTCTCTACTTTTGGCACACCATTCTCCATGTTTTCATAACCTTCCTCCTATTTCATTAGCAATTTCATACCTCCTGACCCGCCTTCCTTGTCAGTCCAGCCAAGATGCTTGGCTTCTTTTTCCAGTTTACCCAGGTGGCTCAAATAAATCCACAATCTTTTCCTTGGAAATCAGCACAATAGCTTCACTCCTGTTGCATCACATGCAAATCTCTTGCTTTTAAATCTCCACAGAATTTATGTTACCTCCTGCCATTCCTGTGTGGAGACCCTTAACTTGCTCATTCCTTTCAACCGCCCTTCAGAACTTTTTCCCACAAATCCTGGTGTGACCAAGGTGTGCTTGAAATGAGACCCCAGTTCAGGGACCAAGGCGGCTTCCCCTGTCCATGTCTCACCAAGGAATCCAATCCTTTCAACTCTCTCCTTATTCTTTCACCTCCATTCCTGTGCTATTTCTTGTTTATCTCATGAGATATTTAGTAGATAAATTCATTAAAGAAAAGAAAGCATGCAAAATAAAAATTAGATCACTTTGTGGAAAAATCAGACTAGTACTTCAGTAAAATTTCTCCAAAAAGCCTGTAGAAGTTCCACCAGGCATTGTTCCACGTATGTGATAGTCTCTTCAGCACAAGGGTTGGTTCTTTTAGATGATTATTTTACACCATAAAATCTTCAGCCTCTGTATACACGTAAATCAACAGCATTATAAAACATAAATTATAGATTTCAGAGGAAGGAAAAGAGGCAGCCTAAGTAATGGTCTGAGAGTCAGGGGGTTTCAAATCAATTCAGGTTTTACCTGCATGTAAAACCCACTATGTGCCTGGAGAAGTTATTTCATGTTTCCATGGCTCTTCGTAGAAGAACAACATTGAGTTTCCCTGGGATCACTGTTCTGCCATCTCTACCATTAGCACTGTTAACTGCTCAGGGCAGAGTCCCCCTTGCTACACATATAAATGATGCCTGCAGCAAAGAAACCCCAAACTGATCTGGGTTCCTAGGTTTTAACATATTATAAACACTTCATTAAGAGTTTATTATTAATATAGCAGTTACTGGTAATGCTGAAAAATGCTTTTCTTTCTTTCTTTTTTTTTTCTCTCTCACAAAGACACAGACACACACTCACCGGTCACACAGGCTTTCTTTGGCTGCCATCGCCACCACACACTGACCTTTGAAATATGGAAATAAAAGTGCTCAGAAATAAAGCTGGCAGCAACAGCAGCCTGACTGTCATCATTTAGAATCTGAAACAAGTGGGGCCATAGTTTGCAAGCTGTCTTCATAATTACTTGAAGCAGTTGTCACTCTGGCTCTGGTTTGTTCATTACACCCCAAACAAACAGCTGATATTTGTTAAAGCACATAAGCCACTTTGTTGAGGCAGGGTTCTTTACTGTGAGGAACTCTGCAGCTGCAAGTCACATGCAGTTCATAGCATTTCCTGATTTCCTTTGCTTTATTTGCTTCCCTGCATTCCCTTTACAGCAATGTCTTTTTTACCCGAGAGAGAGAGAGTAAAAAAAAAAATACAATAAGGTAAACATTAGCTAACATAAAGCTTGATAGGCTTAAGGTTTATGACCCAAATCTGGTTCCCATTAAACAAATACTTTTGCTGTGGTAAAGAATGCTTAGCAATAAGAAAGTCATGGATGGAATTTGAGGCTGCTTCACTCCAGTGAAACGACTGCCGCTTACAGTTCAGCACCTTCCCTCTGCAGTAGCCTGAGGGGGAAGCAAATGGACCGCATCAGTCTGAGCCAAGTCAGGAGGCTTCTGGGAAGGTCCTTTCTTTGCTCTCTTACATCCTGAAAATTGAGGTTCTGACAAGTGTTCTGCAATATTCCATGTAAGAATGGTCAACTGGCTGATGGTTGTGGTCTTCTCTGAAGAACCACTGGGTGATTGAATGGGAAAAAATCCCCTTTCAGTCTGCAGTTGGCAGGTCTCCATGACTGCTGGTGGAGATGAAGGAAGGAATGGAAAAGGTGTGCAGAAAGCAGAGTTGGTTTCATCTGGGCTGTACAAGGGGGAAAAATCCTGTCCAATGAGATTTTTTTCAAGCCTGCTCCAGCAACATGAGTTTGAAAGAAAAAAGACAATAAATGAGCTCAGCAGGCCAAAGAAGTTGACACAGTGCTGTACAAGACTAAACTATTAAATAAGCTTTAGATGTGTGAACAGAGATCTCAGCCTGATCAGCTTCACGGCAACAATCCCTGAAAAAAGTAATGTAGTGTCTCTTAAAGTAAAGATGCAGAAGAAAAAAAACAATGAAAACATTTTTAATGTAGTGTATTTCATTCTGATGGCATCCCTTATTCCCTTTCCCATTACTTGCAGGGAATTTTTATATGTGAAAAACCCTATTTGGCAACCTTTCAGATGATATGAAAGATGTTATTGGTTGTCCTTGTTGGAGGGGAAGAATCAACTGAGGTATTGTTACTGCAACTCTTTAAAATGTGCATAAGGCAAACAGTCAAGGTGAGAAAAGACCAACAGAGGGAGAAAATGTGATTTATTTCTCTCCTGCTGAGCTGTAGCTCCAAGCTCATTGCTGTGGAAACATGAACCCAGCACATTGTTTTGTCTGACATTTGCACATCCAGCAAACTTGTACCAGTGCTGAACTATTTGAGATAATGCTTTTATCTACACAGCAACTGACAAAAGATACACTTCTAGACTGCTAATCAGTCTTCCCGTTAAACATGAGACAATGAGAAAGAAAGAAGGAAAGTGAGGTGGAGTGCAGGGAGATGCCAGGCGGTCTTACAGGTGGGGACAGTAAAGCCATGTATTACTTAAGAACTTCAGCAAAGGGAAGGAGGTGAAGACTCATGGGTTCTTCTCCCAGGAAAGGGGTCAAAAAAGGAAAGCTCAATGGAGTGAAAGTGAGTAGATGGTGAAACCCATTACATGAACTTAACTCTTTTCCATTCAGTCACTTCCAGCCTTCTGCTGAAAATCTATAAAAATGCAGTATGTAGAACAAGTTACCCTTTCATTACTCACAATTTAGGTCTTCAGTTTTTCATTCTCGTTCCTACACAGTGACATCTATAGCTTGCTCTTGATAGAGCTAACCTTGTCTTTCTGCTCGTCTGTGTCTGACATTTATACTTTGCATGTAAGAGGCCAAGTTAGACCTCTGCTACTTTGCCAAGCACAGGAGAAATGAAGGATCCAGAGAAAAAGGGAATAGACAATACATAATCTTAGCACAGAGTATTTGCCACACCGATCTCCGTTGAGATATCTCTAGAATACATCTTTACAGGAGGAGCTAAGAGAACTTCCCAGATCACAGCCCTTGGCTCTGACGTGTATTCTGGTCACTTCCTTACTCTGTGCTGAGATGAGCGCCAACATGTGAAATCCCATCCTCCCATGCCTGTGCTTTCAGGGGAAGGAAAGGGAAGAGTAAAGGTGTACAATTGATTCTCAGTCTAAACCATCAGGGACAGGGCTGCAGGGAGTGTCCTCGTGTGCGCCTACTCCGCAGGCTGGACGTAGTCACTGTGACCTTGTCTCTCTGACAGCACCAAGCCAATGCCGCCATGGGTTATCTGCCAGTGCAGTCAGGGACAAATTGCTTTTGTCCTGATGGAAGGTTGCTGTGATTCTGCCTCAGCTGAAAGAGTTTTTTCCATTTTTATATAAGTTAAACCATGCCAAACACTAACTACACTGTAAGGTTGCAGAACTAGCAATAACATCATGGGACAAACTTGCAAAACTATTTTATTTGTTTGCTGATTCCCTCCCAAATAGAAGTGAATTTTTTGCATGAAAGATGAGGTAGAAACATGATGCTTCAGAATATAACCCAAGTTGGGTCATTTATAGAAGGTGTGTGCCTCCACCTGCATTCAGTCTGTGCTTCCTGGTTTACCTATGTATATAAATAAAGCAAGTTTCATTAGAGCTTTGGCAAGCCTGACTTTCCTAGCAGAAGCTTTTAATATTATTTTCCCTGGCATCCCTGCCAATAAGTGCACCCATTGAAAAGATTACAGAATTATTATAAGGAAAGCAGAGTAGCAGTCTCCTAATGTACTTCTCCAAACATGCCCTTCAATGACAAGAAAACTTTTTATGCTGGGAAATTTTAAAAGAAGAGGATGCAGCTGACAACGATCAGAGGGGACATGCCTATGTAAAGGACTGCCAGAGCAGAGAGGTACTGGACATCAAATTGATGACCAAGCTGAATCTTCTATAGGAAGTTTAAGATTTATTGATAAAAAACTCTGAGGCAGTACTATGATGATATAGCAAGATGTGTTAAAAGGCAATGCTGAGCATTGTAAAAGGCTATATAACTCAACTGGGAAGTAATCTTTCTAGTAAAGGCTGTCAAATTTCTTTCCTTTCAGTAGGTGTTTCCTTTGTCTCACTTACTAAACGGAAATGTCTGCCCATACTGAGACAAGCGTCATCAAGCCTGTTGCTACTGCTAGGTGGACTGGGGTTAATCAAAACCCAAAATGGAAAGCATCTTAATAAAACAATAATGCGACAAGTATGTATTGAACTCTTAGTGTCTGGTTTGTCATACCACAAAATACGTTTTAGGACGCCAAGTTTGAAAAGCAAGTATCTAACAAGGGATATTTTGTTTCCCTCCTTTTCTCACTTTCCTTCTGTTTCCTGAATGTATTCTATTATTTAAATATTTTACAAGATAGGCAGCATTCTCCCTCAATTTAAGCCCTGGCAAAAGAGCATTAGAAAAAGTGACAAGACTATCATTCAAAGGAGAGGGTCACACTAGTGGCTTGTTACTTCATTTTCATGACAAAGATTGCATCTGACATTTAATACCCAACATCTTTCAAGAAATATAGTGAAGTGCTCCACCATTTTGACCTTTTCTTGGGTCTTTATTTCTGATTGGCCCATCCATTCCACTCTTTCCTAGGCATTATAGCCCTATCAATCAAGGAAATGGAGATTACAGTCCACTGTGAAACAATACACATTTAAAAGAGGCACCATTAAGGTTTTTAGGCCCCACATCTTCTGCAGCTTAGAATTGTTACAAATGGATCACTAGGAACTATTTCCCTTTCTTTATTCTTCTCCAACCTCTTGCCACAAATTAAGAAAATAATAAAGTCTTCAGGATTGGCAAAGATACTGTGGCCACAGCACCTAACAACATCCCTAGGCAACGAGTTTGCATGAGGAATGGATTTGGCACAACTAGCCAGGGATGCTCATTGAGAGGTAGAGATTTTTGCTCATTTCCAGATCAACCTTTGTGCTACAGCAGCTTTGTTTCTCTCTCTCTTTGTGCCCTCTCTGTGTGTATTTTGAGGGGAGGGCAGGTGAAATTTAAATAACACTTTAAAAATATCCACCTGCAAAAAAACATTAGTCAGTTCTTCAGTGGCACTTTTCAACTGCAGATGTCAAAGCACTTCCCAGAAGTGGGAGGGGATATTTTTAGGAATGCCCTGTGTTTGATCCAGAGGCCACTGTGGAGCCAGGAGTGGAAGCTACTGTTCCCCATTCCCCATGCTGAGTGCTCCTCCTTAGGAACCAAAATCATTACTGAAATGCACAGGTAAAAACACACTTTTGGGCTTGTAGGAAGGTAACAGAAAAAAAGCTATAGAGCACCATCTGCATCTCCTTTATTCACTGTTACAGTATTTTCTCACAAAAGAAACAGTGATTTGTATACTGCAATTCACGGCAATGACAAATAGATCAAGGAGTTTATGGCCACTAGTGACTGACATCAGCTCTGAATGATGTCCCACAGTGACCAAACTCTTAGTCACATTACTAAAGATATAGTGAAGTACCATTGAAGTTGCCATATAGTTAATGCAACAGCAGACAGTCCACTGTTCAAGCAGCTCAGCAAACAAAATGGATCACATTCATACAAAGGAGGAAAGTAAAGTAAAGGAGATATTAAATGGACAAATAAGATCTTCAGGGAAAGTCTTTTCAAAAATGCAGAGACAGATATAGAGAGAGCCTGACTGAAAGGAACTTGAAAACCCAGTGTTTCTGTAGCACTAACACAATTATTTGAGCGGCTTCAGACCATTGCTTTCTAAAGAGCCAAGCAAGCATCATGTGCCTTAATAAAAATTCCCACTAAAATAGGCACATGATCAATTTGCCACATCTCTGTCATATAAAACATGAAAAGACTAAACTAAAAAACTTCAATCTGAAATGGAAAAAAAAAGAAACCCCATGCTTTTCATATTGTTGCTGACACAGAGACAGTGGCATGTACATGCCATGGATAGAGTTTTGCAGTGAGGGCTTTATTTGCTCTGAAGTGTAATCATCTAGTACATGTTGGACTCAAACATCTCGTGAGGCTTAAGGAAGCAGAGTAAATCATATGAGCAGACTGCAACACTGCATGAGAAATTGGATGCAGTTATGATGAGGCGAGGACAGAGTGACGGGAGAGTTATTTCTCCTCAGCACTCCCCATGTCAGTAGGTCTTTGCTAGGCTGGTAACACAACAGTCATAAGCTCTTCCAGAAAATGCCAGTACTGCTTATTGTATCTGTTTTCCTTTTGAGCTAGGGTGAAGGTTCATTAAGAATTATTTTTCAAACTCGAATTTTATTAGAAATCTAGTTCTTCAAAACTGATCTATTTATGGAAACTTATTGGTTTGGATGAAATTTGCAGCAGGAAAAAGATTGTAGAGTTCAAGTTTTTGAGCATTCTAGAGTTTCAAGAGTTCAACAGCCACAATATTCTGCATAGGGCACTCAATTGAGATCTTGGAGATGTTAGCTCAAGGGTGTTAGCCCTGCTCCAAAAATAGAGTTTTTAACTTAAATTATGGAGTACAGGCTAATCCTTGGTGATGTGTTCTCCTCCCCTTATCCTTCTCCACACACAAAAAAAAAAAAAACCAAAACCAAACCCAAACCAACCACAAAACCCAACCCAAAAATAATTGTACAAAAAATTTTATTTCATCCCCGTGAGGAACGGAAGGCAAAATCAAATGTGCAAAAAATGTTATGGGATGAGAATTCCCAGCCCCATTTTATGAAGGAGGAAATCGAAGCAGGTGAGAAAAGCAGTTTTCCCAGGGCTGCAGTGCAAACTCCTGACAGATGCACGATTAGAAAACTAGGAGCTTTTACTAGTACTCACAGCACAGGGCTCATTTTTCTGGGGAATGTATTTACAGTCAGTCAACCTGGTGTTTGCACCAGAGCTTTCCTCACAGCACATTTATACAGACAAACCTCCCATTTCCCCTAGAGCTCCCTCTGAGGCCTCTGATCGTGGTGGGAATCCCTCTGGGACCAGGATGTCAGAGGGACACTGGGCTTTCAGCCCCATGAGAACAGGGAGTAAACACGTTACAGGTGTACCCTCTTCAAGCTGCGCACATTGGCAGGAACAAATGGTGGCACTCTGGCTGGGACATGACTGGACCTCAACGCATGCTGTGGCCGAGTCCCACTGATGAGGGTTGTGTAGGCTGCTGAACTCCCCTACACCCCCTCCCACGGTGCTTTCTGCTTCTGTTGTCACTATTCTCCCTCCTGACCTTCCACAGGCCTTTTTTTAATCAATTGCTTCACATTTCATTATTCCAGAAAACACATATTCTTGGAAATCTGTCTTGCTGTCTACCCACTGGACAACTGCTCATATGCTAATACTGGCTCCTGCTCATGTCCTCAGTTTGTAATTACAGCTAACAGTCTCCAATGTTAATGTCAGATTTATGTTGATTCTGTCTGTCTCTCTGACTGCCACCTTCTTTCTCCCTCTTCGGCATCTGTGGTGTTCCTTCCCCTTCCAGCTTGGACTTGTGGTACTGGTGACTTAAACCTGAAGAGATCTTGTCCTGACTGAAAGGCACCCCTTTGAAATTCTTATGACCCAGGAAGAACTGAGACATTTAGAAACATGTTATTCATTGAACAACACTCTTACTCTGATCTGGAGTGAATTTTAAAGCTTTAAAATTATTGGTAATTAGATGGAAAAATGTGCTTGAAAGGCTCATCTTATGGACCAGCTTTGGTTTAAGTTGGTGGTGTCAGGAAAACCTCTGTAGGTTCTAGGCTTTGTTAAAAGCTATAGGTTATTCACATTAACTTTTTGTGAGCTAAATATATTGGCAAATGCAGGCAGTTTGGGGAGTGTTTGCTTTGTTTCTAGATTCTTGTGCTTCAGCATTAGAAAGAAAAAGATACTAATCTGTATTCAATGAGAATTTTAAATGTTGTTTGGGAAGGCTCTTTGATTAAGATGAGATTCTGATATATTTGGCACTGCTGAATGGCACCTTATTCTCCATTCATTGCAGTGCTACATGTGGCTATTGTTGCTGTCTGATTTTCATGGCCATTAAGGGAACCATTTTGTGCATGTTCTGTGAACAGAACAAATGTTCTGGTTGCTTACTCACTCCTCAAGGTGAAGGCAAACGTCTTCTGAAGTTCCAAAAACATCACAGCCTTCAACTCCCAACCCTTTCTTTCTTCTCTGTCTCTTGCTGCTTTACCTCCAAGGGCTATCTTTTTATTATTATATTGCCTACTGTTCCCTAAGGTAATAATATCTTAGTCCCTTCCACCTAAAATCAGAAGAGATGTTAAAACTTCTCTTGACCTTTAGAGAGGTTTTGCCTTTTTCTTTTTCAATTAAAATTCTGCCCAAGCGATGGTTTAACTTTATTTTTTGAGGAATATTTGTTTGTTCATTGTTGCTTTTATATTTTCTGTGTTTCTGTTTGGTTGAGTTGTTTGCTGTAGGTGATTTTCAGAACGTTTTTTTCAGAGTGGGTAAACAAAGTAATTGATGTTGTGAGTGACATTCTTGTCATGAAAAGTTTTTTCTCAGAGGAAGGTTTATGTGGCCTTCACTAGAGATGGGACTTAGTCTAACTGTGAGATGCGAATGAGTCATAAACTTCGGTTAAAAATTCAGGTAATCTCTACGGGAATTTATTCAGCAACTGGCTCTCCTCAGCCAAGCATGTTTGGTACCAGTTCTCATCTGTTTCACTCTGTGCTTTTTGAACCAAAACTATAGCGAGCTCAGATATCCCAGCATACAACCTGCAGCTCAGTCCATGATTCAGCCTTATTAGGCCCCATGCTCCCTGCATCTTGGGTACCACAGCTCCTGGAGAAGTGTCCTTGGCAAGGGAAAGGCTTGGCATTGGCGGAGCAGCAGCATGCCTACCCAGCCCCGGAGCAGGGACAGTGGGAGCTTTCCCCAAAACACCACACAGGAACAGATGCCAAGCCTCCTCTGAGGACTCCAACAGCCACTACTAACCCAACATGTCCCAAGGGAGGAGGCTGGCTGAGCTCTCAGATGGTGATCTCTGCAGAGCACAGACCCTTGTAGCCTACATAATTTTTTTTTCTTTCCCCTAGTTTGGCTTTTGTTTTTTTGGTTTTGTTTTTTTCTTTTTTTTTAAAACCACAACATAATTTATGTGAAACACTCTGGGACTTGATAACACTCAGCCTTCAGGCTCATGCCTGAGAATGCACCTAAGCATAAATTATTGCACAATAATTCAAGCCCTGTCTGGTCTTATTGCTTAATAAAATTAACATTGTGATATGAACCAAAATGTCTTGAAGTGAAATTGCACTTTTTCAAGAGTTCAATTGAAAGGAAAAAAAAAATCCAACAAAAAAACAAACAGGTTTTTATGACTGAGGCAAAATATAACTCTCTTTCATCTCAAGACTTTCTTTTTCCTTTTTACAAGCCAGCAACTTAGTTGCTTTTTGTTCTGTAAGTAATGTGAGATGCCTTTTTATACATACTCTGAGTCATTTCATCATTCAGAAGCAAAGCAAAACCAGAAAGTTGCATGTGTTCCTGGATTTTATCTTTAATGAAAAATACCTTTTCTCCAGTTTTTTGTAATGCCAGCAGAAAAAGGAATAGTACAGTGCTCTGAAGAAAATACCTAGGAGACCTAGGAACTTTGTCACTCTCTTCTTAAAAAGAAGTCACTAACTTCTTAAAAAAGTTCCCAAAATAAAAGTGTGCAGGAGTTCCTCAGTGCTGTCTTGGTGACAAACCAGGGGGGTTTCTGCTCCTCTTACTTAAAATGTCTATAAATACACACCAGCACATAAGGCAAACACTAAGCCTAAGATCATAATGACAAGGAGTGTGAGGAAAACTGACTGAAGATTGGGAGCCATGCAATATCAGTTTGACTGACAGGAAAGCTTGAGAATTAAAGGTGGTAAAGCACTTGTGACAGGCAGCTTATTTGCTCTTTAATATCTGTAGGAATGTGGAAAAGCTGGCCTTTTACTGGAGAAGTCAGCCTGTCACAGAGTCCAAGTATACAGCCTTCTGCAGCTCAAGAAATTGTACTGGCTACACAGAGACGAGTCACAGATCAAGCAAAAAATTTTCCATATATATAACTTGTAACTGAAGTCACAGAACTTAATTTCTGTATAATTTACAGTTAGTTTTAGGTCTTTGCCTATGCTATGGAAAACATACAATACATTCCTAGGCTAAAACTCCAAATGCATGTTCATAGTTCTGAGGGTTTTTATTTCTTGAATTGAATGATCCTCTCTCTCCCCCAGATAAACAGTGATTACACTGCTCATACCAATTCTTGACTGTTTAAAACAGTCTGTGTGATGGTTAATACACTAAGCCCATGAGTGGTGCCATGGAGATTATTTTGCAAATGTACAAAATCTCCTTATAAGAAAAAGTCCGAGTCTGAAAGCAGATATTTATTAAGGTAGCCCCAAGGAACCACAATACAGTAACTGCTGTGAAACAGAACAGAAAAGAAAAAGAGGTCTAAAAGTGCAACTGAATGAAAGAAAAAAGCAAGGGTAGCCTTCTGTCAACCTCCTATATGTGCTAGAATGAAAAAAAAGTTAATTTGAACCAAAATCAAAGACAGAGAAAGTGCTGGGTCTGCTCTCTACATGCCTTTGAACTGGCCTAAGCATGCCTCAGTCTAGGCTGGGAAACGTGCACGCACTAGTTTGAGGATTTCACAATTATGAAAACTAAGGAGCCTTTTGTTTGTATATTTTGTTTAGCTAAATGTAGCACCACACACACCTTGTCAAAAAGGGTTTTGAGCAAGTCTTTATGTACTTTTAAAAGGCAAGTAAACAGACAGAGAGACACTGACTGGTTTATCTCTCCAGCCAACACACTGGGAAAGCAAACTTACTTTCTTCCAGGTACTACTTTTTAATTGGGTTCTTTCCAGTGTAAACTCTACAAGAAGATCTTCATGTGGGCTTGCAAGAACTCCCTTAGGTGGGTCCAGTAGAAGGTCTTGGTCACCATTTGTGGGAGATGTCGTGCTATAGAAGTCATCTTCTGTACATTCTCCTTTCTGCATTCTCAGTACCTACCCTCAGACCTAGGGACAGAGGAGCAATAGAGCAGTCAATGCAACTATCCCAGAGTGCTAATACAAAGCGGAAATAAAAGGCACAATTTCCACAACACGGAAGAGTCCGACGTGAACATCTTGGAAAAAATAAAAAACCTCGGACAGAATGAAGAAAAGAATTAGGTCACTAACTCTAAGCCAGGAAAAAATACACACAAAAGGAAATTAGAACGGCAGAAGTATTTCATATTAGCTCATCCAAAGATTTAACGTGCATGGGCAGCAGTGTGTTCTGTCTTCTGGAAAACTATTATGGGCAGGAAAGATTGTTAGGAATTTCTATGCCATCTCCTCAATGTTACCAGTCCTACCCAACAAATTACAAATGTGGCAGTATACATATGATATGAGATATCTTTTAAGCCTGAAAGCCAAATTCTGGACTCACCCTGATGAGAAACAGCACAAAGCCTGCTTGTTAACCCTTTTATACTGTACATTACATACACATTGCCAGAATATCATCAAGGTTCAAAGAAGCACCTAACATTGTTATTCTTCCCACTGCTTTCAAACTTGGACTTTTTCTTGTAAGGAGATTTTGTGCATTTCAAAATAATCTCCATGGCACAACTCATGGGCTTAGTGTATTAACCATCACATAGAATCATAGAATCGTAGAATAGTTTGGGTTGGAAGGGATCCCCTGCCATGAGCAGGGACATGTTCAACTAGATCAGGTTGCTCAGAGCCCTGTCCAACCTGACCTTGAACACTTCCAATGGTGGGTCATCCACAGCTTCTCCGGACAACCTGTTCCAGTGGCTCACCACCTCATTGTAAAAAATTTCTTCCTTATATCTAATCTAAATCTACCCTCTTTTAGTTTAAAACCATTCCCCCTTGTCTTGTCGCAACAGGCCCTGCTAAAAAGTTTGCCACCATCTTTCTTATAAGCCCCCTTTAAGTACTGAAAGGCTGCAATAAGGTTTCCCCGAAGCCTTCTCTTCTTCAGGCTGAATAACCCTAGCTCTCTCAGCCTTTCTTCATAGGAGAGGCGTCCCACCCCCCTGATCATTTTTGCGGCCCTCCTCTGGACCCACTCCAACAGGTCCATGTCTGTCTTGTGCTGAGGGCTCCAGAGCTGGGGGCAGTACTCCAGGTGGGGTCTCACCAGAGCAGAGTAGAGGGGCAGAGTCACCTCCCTCAACCTGCTGGCCACGCTTCTTTTGATGCAGCCCAGGATACGGTTGGCCTTCTGGGCTGCGAGTGCACATTGCTGGCTCATGTCCGGCTTTTCATCCATCAATACCCCCAAGTCCTTCTCGGCAGGGCTGCTCTCAATCCCTTCATCCCCCTGGATGATACTGGGGGTTGCCCCGACCCAGGTGCAGGACCTTGCACTTGGCCTTGTTGAACCTCATGAGGTTCACACGGGCCCACTTCTCGAGCTTGTCCAGGTCGCTCTGGACGGCATCCCATCCCTCAGGCGTGTCAACCACACCACTCAGTTTGGTGTCGTCTGCAAACCTGCTGAGGGTGCACTCGATCCCACTGTCTATGTCATATGAATATATGAAGATATTAAACAGTATCGGTCCCACTACGGACCCCTGAGGGATACCACTCATCACTAGTCTCTAGCTGGACATTGAGCCATTGACCACTACCCTCTGGATGCGACCATCCAATCAATTCCTCATCCACCAGGCAGTGCACCCATCAAATCCATACTCTCCAGTTCAGAGAGAAGGATGTTGTGGGGGACCATGTCAAAGGCCTTACAGAGGTCCAGAGAGATGACATCTGTAGCCCTTCCCATGTCCACTGATGTAGTCACTCCCTCATAGAAGGCCACTAGGTTGGTCAGGCAGGACTTGCCCTTGGTGAAGCCACGCTGGCTGTCTCAAATCACCTGCCTGTCCTCCATGTGCCTTAGCATGGCTTCCAGGAGGATCTGCTCCATGATCTTCCCAGGCACAGAGGTGAGACTGACTGGCCTGTAGTTCCCCGGGTCTTCCTTTTTTCCCTTTTTAAAAATAGGGCTTATGTTTCCCCTTTTCCAGTCAGTGAGAACTTCACCAGACCGCCACGGCTTCTCAAATATGATGGATAGTGGCTTAGCAACTTCATCTGCCAGTTCCCTCAGGACCCGTGGATGGATCTCATCAGGTCCCATGGACTTGTGCACCTTCAGGTTCCTTGGGTGGTCTCGAACCTGATCTTCTCATACAGTGGGCGGCTCTTCTCCCAGTCCTTGCCTTTGCCTTCTGCAGCTTGGGCAGTGAGGCTTGAGCACTTGCCGCTGAAGACCAAGGCAAAAAAGTCGTTGAGTACCTCCACCTTCTCCGTATCCCGGGTAACCAGGTCTCCCATTTTGTTCCGGAGTGGGCCCACATTTTCCCTAGTCTTCCTTTTATCCCCGACGTACCTATAGAAGCGTTTCTTGTTGCCCTTGACATCCCTGGCCAGATTTAATTCTATCAGGGCTTTAGCTTTCCTAACCTGATCCCTGGCTGCTCGGACAATTCCTCTGTATTCCTCCCAGGTTACCTGTCCTTGCTTCCACCCTCTGTAGGCTTCCTTTTTGTGTTTGAGTTTGTCCAGGAGCTCCTTGTTCACCCATGCAGGCCTCCTGGCGTTTTTGCCTGACTTCCTCTTTGTTGGGATGCATCGCTCCTGAGCTTGGAGGAGGTGATCGTTGAATATTAACCAACTTTCTTGGGCCCCTCTTCCCTCCAGGGCTTTGTGCCACGGTACCCTACCAAGCAGATCTCTGAAGAGGCCAAAGTCTGCTCTCCTGAAGTCCAGGGTAGTGATCTTGCTGTGCGCCCTCCTCGGTGCCCTAAGAATCTTGAACTCCACCATTTCGTGGTCGCTGCAGCCAAGGCTGCCCTTGAGCTTCAATTTAATTACATGTTAACATTTTTCCACATTAAAATCACTACCTCAGAGGCTGGAAGGAAGCTACTGTTGTTTCCAAGGCTTCATTTTTTGCAGAAAGTGGATGCAGTATAGGACATCATAAGTAACAACTTGTAAAAACCATTCCCAGGTGCATGAAGGGTAAAAAATGATTGGAAACAATCTACACAGAATTACCAAAGGAAAATTGTGTTTGTCCAACCTCATTGCCTCCTGTGACGAAAGACTGTGGATAAGGGGAGAGCAGTAAAGATCATTTACCTTGATTTCAGCAGGGCTTTTGACATACTCTTCCACAGTGTCCTCATAGCTGAGGAGATGTGAACTAGAGGGATGGACACAAGGTTGGTGGGAAAACTGCTGGACTGTTGGCTTGAAGGGTTGTACTCAATGGTCTGCAGTACAGCTGATGGCCAGTTATGAGTATATTCCTTGCATCAATACTGGGGTAATACGTCTAACACCTTCATCAGCAACTGAGCGATGAGAGGAAAGGCACCCTTAGCAACCTCATGGACGACACCAAGCTGTAGAAAGCAGCTGACACACTGGAGGGCAGGGCTGTCATTCAAAGGGACCCAATGTCTGGAGAAATGGGCTAGTCAGAAAGTCATGAAGATGAACAAAGGCAAACACAAAGTCCTGTACCTGAGATGGAATAACCTCATGCAACAACAGAGGTTAGAAACTGTCTGTTTAGATAGCAACTCTGCAGAAGAGATTCTGGAGGGTCATGGTGGACAGCAAGTTGAACATGAACAAGCAGATTATTATTGCAGCAATGAAGGTTAACCATATACAGCAAGAAGATAAGCAGATAACCAAAGGCAGTGTTTATTTCTCTCTACTTATCAGTCATGAGCTCTTATCTGGAATATTCTGTACTGTTTGGGACCCTTCCATACAAGGCAAACTGGAGAGATTCCTCTGGAGGGCCAATGAGAGGATAACGGGTCTGGAGCATAGAACAGGAAATGCTAAAGGAACTGGATTTATTTAGCTGGAGAAAAGAGGCCTAAAGGGTACTGTTCTCCACCACTGCCTAAGGGGGATCGTAGAGAGCAGTTCTCAGAGGTGTACAGTACAAGGACAAAAGGCAGTGACTGATCACACACTTCAGAAAGGGACATTTCAGTAAGGGTAGCGAAGCACTGGAAGAGGGGCCCTGAGAAGTAGTGGGATCTCCTTCCTTTGAGATCCAAAGAAGCAACCTGACCTAACTTAGGAAGTTGGCCTTGCCCTGAGTGGGGAGATGGACTAGGTTCCCTTCTGACCTACATTTTTCTATGGTTCTATGATTCAAAATACCACGTGCCTAAAGAGCCTAAAGGCCATATCATACATGCTCTCAGCCTCTCTGCCATGACTGGTCAGGGACCCAGTAGATAAACTCTGCCCACAGCTAGTATCTGGTGGTCATGGGAGTCCATGCTTTTGGAAAAAGCAACACCTATGAAGTGCTTGTAGCACTTCAAAAGCACTTTAAATTCACAACTCTTACCTCACAGGAAATATTCTAACCGCTGAGCAACTCACTCCAGTTCAAAAGAGAGTTGCTCTGCAATTCGTTTTCCGAAGCCTCTGTTGGAACAAGCAACATACAGGAAAAAAAGTAAGAATTATGTGGCCAAGAGAACAAGCAAGTAGGGACTGGAGCACAAGTCTTATGAGGAGCGGCTGAGGGAACTGGGGTTGTTTAGCCTGGAGAAGAGGAGGCTGAGGGGAGACCTCATCGTGCTCTACAACTACCTGAAAGGAGGTTGTAGCGAGGTGGGTGTTGGTCTCTTCTGCCTAGTAACTAGCGATAGGACAAGAGGAAATGGCCTCAAGTTGCGCCAAGGGAGGTTTAGATTGGACGTTAGGAGAAATTTCTTTACTGAAAGAGTGATCAGGCCTTGGAACAGGCTGCCCAGGGAAGTGGTGGAGTCACCATCCCTGGAAGTATTTAAAAGATGTGTAGATGAGGCCCTTAGGGACATGGTGTAGTGGGCATGGTGTGTTGGGTTGATGGTTGGACACGATGATCTTAGAGGTCTTTTCCAACCTGTATGATTCTATGATTCTATGACTGACTCTATAGTCAATTGATTAAGACATTGAAGTAAGTGAAAAAGAACTGGTGACAATTAGAAAAGGGGAAGATCAGAAGGTCTCTGCTCTGCAGCATATTCACATGTTTTACATGTGAGAATCATCAACTAAATGATCCAGGGAGAACAGAAAAACACCTAGGTCTTTTTTTCTAGATGAGATCATTTTTGCATCTGCTCCCCGGTGAATAATACAGGAAAGAAATAATAAGGGAAAGAAAGTGAGAACTTTTAGATTGAAGAGACTGGAGAATTGAATTCTGTCTAGTTTTCAGCCATAGACTGTCAATGTGATAAAAAGCCAGTCCCTCAAACCAACATTTCACAGGCAGTGAGGCCGTAGCAGGAGCCCTTTGCTTGACACCCTGAGATCTAATACAGAGAACATGGTCTACTTCCAAGTGTAACTGGAGCCAGTGTGAGCTGTGTGGTGAATATACAGGCTGTAGCTATTTAATGTTCCCAGGACCACTCACTGCTCCCAGGACCAACTACATGGAGTGCTTCTGTCCATACTGTTCAGCTCAGCTTCCAAAACAGCATGGGCTTCTCCGCAACGTCTACTGGGACTAGTTCCTGGCCTGGCTCGACTCCTGTACTCAGGAATTGTCAAAGAGGTATTGGCATGAGCCAAAACCATGTCAGGAACTGTTCTAACAATTTGGAACAGGGTTTGAGTGATCACCAGAGCGTAAGGCTTACGGCCACACGTGGAACAATGAGAAAAAGTAAGATATTGAATAAAGGGTTATGACGCAAATGCTGTCCTCCTCACTTGGCAAACACAGCTTTCCTGTGCTACTCTTCCAAGTTAGCCCTTCAAACCTTCCATCCTTGCTTTCTTTTCTGAGCTGTTGAGTAGGTATGCAAGATAAGATCTCGGTGCGCCACTGATCAAAATCAGTAACATTCCCTATTAATCCTCCTGCCTGTCTTCTTTATCTGTTGTGGCATTTTAAACTTCTATTCCAAACTCTTTGAGTAAGAACTCACTTCATCTCATATTTTATAGCATGAAATCCAGTCAGGACCCAACCCAGACTAGAACAGCTTTGTAATAAATAATGAAGATTGTAAAAAATTATAACAATGTTTTTGAACAGCTGTGTTTTTAAGACATTTGTGTTGCTTTAAATTATTCAGTTCTTGAATTTACACTTGAATTTGTCCCTCAGTTCAGGAAGTCTGACTTAAATATTTTTAATGCTGCTTTAGATCACCAAATAGGAAAAATCTTGCAGTTCCCTAGTTCAGGGGATCTAGGTCTGAATAGTGGTTGAGATATCTCTAAGATGTCTCTAATTTGTACCATTTTAGAAACAATTCCTTGAGGCAAAAGGAGAGGTCCAGAAACACCAGCTTCTGAGTGTCAGGCTAACAGATCTCAAGCCTTTATACTGCCTCCAGTTTTTCCCAGAATATATTCTTCTTGGAGCTGGCACAAGCTTATGGCTGTGTTACATCTCCTTTGTGCTAACCTGCAACGAATAAGCTGGTAGGTCAAACACACGTTGAATAAAGGGGTGTCATTTCTCTGTAAAAGCCATATTTTGACTGTAACTGTAGACCTGTCAAAACTCAGACATTGAGCATCCTTGCTCCTAGTCCACAGTTTCACATACCTCTCAGGAGGCCTGAGAGACCAAGCACACAGGTCCCCAATGCCTGGTGTACCACAATGGAAGTACAGGCTTCACTCAGTCAGAAATGCCCCATTCTGAAAGAAGAATCCTGCATGTGGATGGCATAATGGAAAATCCTTTTGTCATGAAAAAATGCCAACTTTTTGCCAAAAGGAATTTTCAAAAGTTTTTGGGAATATGGAAGTAAATCTCTACAAAATCTTAATCATCCAGGCTGCCAGCTGCTGGGGAGCCAAAGTAGCTGGGGAGCCATCAATTCAGAGAGATTAAGAATGTGTCAGCCTCAGCAGCTGGGCATACCAGGGAGCAGGAGAAGCCAGGCAGCTCAGCAGGCCTAGCTGGCAGAAAGCATCGACTTCTTTATCGTCAACATTTTTTCAGTAGAAAATACCTTTCAGCATATTTTCAACAGAATCTCATTCTCAGAAACCCCAGCAGTGACACTACTAAGTCACCCTGACTCTGCCAGGTGTGAACGTCAGTAGGAAGATGGAGCTCAACTTCATAAAGGAAGGGGGAGCAGAAGGCTGGGCAGACTCCCGTCTTTCTGAGAAAACAAGGTACTGCCTCTACGTCCCAAATGCTTTTTGCTACTTATACTATAGCAGAGAAATCACTTCTCAGTAGCAGATAATTTTTTCGCAGGGACTAAAAGGACCATGATAAAACAAGAGATGACCTACCCTATTCTTTTTGGCAACCCAGGCCAGAGCGGTCCCCTCCAGGAGGAGTGAAACCAGCACCTCCTACGAGGTCAGAGGTACTTTGCAGGTCATGCTGCACTGATCTCTGAGGTGGCCTCACTGCAGAAGTTTAGGGTATTCATACCTCAGGGTAGCGCTGAAGAAACTGGTGCGGAACAACTGAGTAATTGTAACTTTATTCAGATTATATCCTATAGACAAGCTTGTGAGTTTCTCTGTCCTTCTTTCCTTAATAGAAGTTCCCTTGCTTTACATGTTGACTCAGAGCTGTTACAAGCACTCTTTAGGTTTATGGACAGTGAGTGCCTGATAAGAGTGACTGCAGGAGGATATTTTTTTCTCAGCCCAGGCAGAGGCCAAACCAGTTTTGTTGGAATCCTAGACCCACTGAGTCCAAACTTTGTTGTTATCATAAACTGCCAAGAAGACAGATTGCTTCAGTGGGATAGGACACAGATTTATCACGTATGATCACAACATGAGCAAGTCCTTCAAGGCTCGCTCTCACCTTCCATCCTTCTATTTGACCCTTCATCCTGCTTTCTCCTTTCTCCCTGGCCCCTGATTCTCTTTAGACATCATCTTCTAAGAACTTCAAGAACTGATCTTTATCTCCATCTCACACTCTCTTTGTTCTTTCTATGGTTGCAATCTGTCTGAATTCACATTATCCCCCGTTTTAGGCCAAGGGAAGGCCTGAAGCTCAAAAATCAATAGGGAAGTGCAAGAAAAGTAGCACAATCCAGACCTAGCCACAGGCAGCTCCTTTTATCTTCCTGAGATGAAATGTCATTTCTGTAGCAAGTGCCTTTTCATTTGGAATCCATCTTTTCAACAATGAAATAACACTTCTGAAAGCACCACATCAGAGAGGATGGTTCTTTGGGGATACAGTGATAATAAGCATAGCAAGTGACAGAGGATAATCTCAGCAAGCATTTAGTAAGGTGGGAAGCACAATACCTATTCAAGCTTTGATTAGGTAGAAAACTTCAAACTGGGATTAAGCCAAATCTCTAGCATCCATGACATCTCCAAAAAAGGCAACCAGCTGCTGGGGCATATAAAAGCTACCATCAGAAACTCAGAAACTCCAAAAGGCTCTGGACGTTTTTGCTCCAAAAAGACTTATCCTGGACAAAATATTAGTATAAAATTAATTTTAATTCTTTTCCTCAGAGCTAGTAGCTTCCCATTTCCAAATCCAAGGCAAAAAGATCTCTATTCTTTGAATCAGTAAGATCTCACTCTTGGCCTTTCATCTTTCTGAAGGATCCCACGACTGTACTGCCATCCACAGACTTAAATTCTTTGAATTCAAGTGGCTTTGCCCCAAAGCACATATAATCCCACAGTTGTCATTAACATGATGAGTCATAATAAGGACCTAAAATTTTGGAAAACCAAAATTCCACTTTTTTCCCCTTTCTTACATAAATAGGAGTACAGCTAAAAATAAAAGGAATAAAAAAAAAAGTTTTACTGTAAATTAGCATTTCTGCCTCAGCTACCATCAAGCATTATGTTTCATTGCCAGAGTCATGCAGCATACCTGGGTGACTTATATTTCCTTTTAATTTGTGCAATTCCTGGAAAATAAAATGCCTCATTATGTTCTGCAATACAGTAGCATTTCTGTAAGGTGCCTCATAGTATCTAATCATTACAATACTTTCATTTTATTTCACTAAAATAAACAGACAGGCACAGAAGATACTTAGCTTTTGGCTTTTAAAGGAACAGTTGGCATTCACAATTTAAAGTATTCCTATTATTTCAGCTAAGATGATTAATAGAAAACAACTGTTGTCTGGCAGATTGCATTTAAAACTGTACTATTGAACACATCCCCAATTATTATGAAACAAGGAATGTACAAGGAATATATCATTAAATACATTTCAGGCAGGGAAACATCTGCTAAAATTTAAGACAGGTAATTGTGTAAAATTCAAGACAGGTAATTGTGTAAAATTCAAATAATACTGGCAGAAAATCCACCCATTTTGCTAAATCCATCCCTTTGAAAATAGAAAGGCTTTTCTGTCACAGTAGAATAGATCTAAAGTAAAATAAAAAATGCATTTAGCCTTTCTTGGTGTGCTGTGGAAAAAAGATATGCTTTGAGATCAAGTTTAGAAACCGACAGGAAAACTGTTTAAATACTGGTTTAACCATCAGGACAATTTAAAGATACAAATATCAATATGATCGTGTCCATTGTTCTTGGGTTTATAGTTTCATTGCCCATGAACACACCTTACACCAAAACAGAATGCAAGCACAATTTAAGCCTTTATTTAAAACCAGGTCTGGAGTGCCACAGACTTGTCAGCTGCCCCCACATGGAAAGGGGGGGGTCCTGTGAACGGGGAACCAAGACGGGAGATTTGCAAAGCAGGGGTGCTCAGTGCCGCGTTACGTTCTCTGATTGTGTCCAGTGTCGTGTGCCTTAGTTTTATCATTAACACCTCCCTCGCCTCCACGGCCTCCTACTCTCAGTACATAAAAGCAAGCGAGAATGTAAAGAAGGGGTGCAGCCTGCTGCTCCCTGCGGGTCCAGGGAAGGCTGGCTCTGCGCAGTCGTTGCACCGTGCGTATTCCAGCTGCACCTAGGGACACCCGGCATCATGGAGGCATGTTGTGGGGCTGTGCTGCACATTGTTATGTAAGAGCGGCCTTCAGCTTCAAATGCACAGCAATTGGCATGAATTTAAATAAGACACTGAAGGGAACTAGCTGCAGAAAATTAATGCCAGGCGAGTCCATTCTAAACACAACATGCCCAAACCCCTTGTCTGAAAAACAATAAAGCTGGAAGTAGATATTCATAATGTTAAATTGCACGCTTGCATGCATGGTCTCTGCATTCAGCACATGCAAGCTGTCTCCAGCCGTGACGCACAGGCACGCATACACTCACATGCACACATACACACACACAGAGTGATGCAGTTCAAATGCACACGTAGAAGCATCCTGCTCGCTTTTCCCTCATCACACATGTTAAATAGGTCAAAATAATGAAAGCACATACGTGAGAATGCACATGAACAGCTGTGCGTGCCAGATATAGAACAAGCATATGAGTGTGAAGATGAAGCACGAGTCTGGATTACCACAAAACCAAACAAAAATGCAAAGAAATTACACTTAGGATTTCACAAGTTATCATGTGATATTCCAGCCCCACAAGCTTATTCTTCCTTTTTTTTATGTGGTTAGAGACATTTCTAGATACCCTAGATTGTATTTTCCCCAAAGATATCATATTTTATTGATCTTTTACTCAATCTATATTTCAATTTATAGTGATACGCCCATATGTTAAACAAAATTTCTAAGTGAAAAATTTCTGTTGTTGTATTGCAATTAAAGTGAAAAATAATGCACTACCAGAGGTATAAGAGGTGTAACCAGAATCACTAGGTATAGATAGAGATTGACAAGCTATAGTAAGAAAAGTTCTGCTTTGCATAGGTTTATAAGGAATTTAAGAATTGGAATTTCCATCCAGAAAATGGAAATTCTTAATTGGGATTACTTGTGACAATTTTATAGCCCCAGATGTAGTGCTAGAACATTAGAACTGACAAAGAAATAATCACTATATTCAAAATTAGTTGAATTTTCTTAGTTTGTTCCTGCTTACCATTTGTGAGCACATCAACTTAGTTACTCAGCATCCAAACATATTGGAAGAATATCACAGGAGCACAAAGGGCAGATGCCATGATTTATTAGCAAAGTATTGAATGTGTGCATGTACACTCCAAGTTTCAAGATGCATCACTCAAGAATTTTTGTGGGTAGAATTCATGTATACCTCTTAGTATTAAAGCTCAGTACCTGCCATTAGCCAGACAGATTGTGTGTTAAATACATGCTTAGATCAAATTGTATAGACAAATTCAGCTTTTTTAATTCACTATATTAAAAGACGTGTAAGTACAAATAAAATAATGCTCTAGAATTACAAATAGTAATTTAATTTCAGGGTTTTTATCATTTTGGCAGAGCACAGAAAGCGTGGGTGAGATAGCATTTGATGACAGAATTATTACCCAGATTTACAGTTAAGCTACATAAATAATTCATCTCCACACCAGATAATTCTTTCTGAAAATCTACTGCATGTCTTCCCTCTGTGACGAACGTGTTACACATCATTATTTCAATGTTAATTGCAGTGGAGACCAGATAGAGGAGCTCAGAGTGCCTACTGTGCAAGTGAAAATTGTTTGCCCTATTCAAAATCAGTAGTGCTTGACGTGGTAAAGGCTAAATACCATGAAGAACAGTGAATGGCTTTCAGTCTTTAGTGCTGATAAACAAGATTATTGTTTCTATTGTTTATTTTTAGAATTAAAGCTAACCCATTCCTGTTAAACCCAGATATACGTCAATCAGTTGCTACATGTAAAGGAAGAAACGATGTCAGTTAGACCCACAGGAGAAAAAGGCCAAAGAGTATTTAATCCATTTGGCCCTGAAAAGAAGTTGTTCATTGGACAGGAAAATTATTGAGCAAGCAAGTAAGGAGCATATCTAAGTATTGTTCGTGATTTTTCCTCTGAGGCAAAGACAAAGGAGAGATTTTGAAATTATTTATTACACTAGAGGTTTATTTGGGATTGCTGAAAGCAAAGTGCTACGTAAGTGCTGGAGAGACAGGCCTCCTTTCATCTAGGTTCAGACGAGACCTGGAGAGCCGCACTTCGTGCTTGCTGTCGGCTGTATAAGGACAATAAACCGTAACTGCAGGCAGGCTGAAATGAAAAAGCCGCAGCCTTTGGTTTGCCACAACCCAAGGCTGGAGACCCAAATGTAACACAGCACCCACAGCAAATGAGAGTGATGGTCAGATGCCTCTGCCTTTCTGAAGGAAACACATTATTGTATTGCTTAAGGGCTAAGCAAGAAAAAAATTTGTGGTCTTGGTCTATCTGTTTTAGTTCAGTTACAAAATTGAGTGGGCACCAAATTTGTACAGCCCTGTAGGTAACTTTGGAAAGACACAAGACACATTTGAGTAGTATAAAGCTAAATGAATTCACCACTTGAAGATCAGGACTGCTGTTTAGCAAAACCACCCATTTTTAATCAACCCTTGGATACTCCTATACGGGTGTCCCTGCCCCAGCTTCCCCATTTCTCAAAGGGGTCCTGGAGCCTTTCTCTGCCCTTGATTGCTGCTCCTGATTGCTGCTCCAGAACACACAGGTGAATACACATACACAGACACGTTCCTTTTCCAAATACTATTCAATTAAATTGAATACTCACCCTAATAGACTACTAAATACCCTTTTTCCCCTCCTCAAAACTTCCCGCCTTTTTTTCTGTGTGACACCCTAATCAGCATCATCACTCAAACGAAGTCTTTTGTTCACGGCCCGGCCCGTCGTTACTGGGGATGCTGGTTTGAGTGCTGGTTGGTCATCCGGGTTGGCATCTCTTTGTACACACGGGCTGCCACCTGATTTGGTGATCATCCCCCCTTTGAATTTCTGTGCCCTCCTGAAAGGCAGAGAAGGCAGATGATACTCAGAGCTGAAACGGAGGCTGCAGATTGCAGCAGCTGCACACAGTAGAGAGCCTGACAGCAAATAGAAATCATAGAAATAACTATCCTCTCATCATTGCTACAGTACAACAGCAGGGAGCGATTCAGTTTGGGCTACATTAACGGAATGTGAATAGCACTGTTACACACAGTTCCTACCTCAGCTATGTTACAAAAATACTGTCACACTTGTGAAGCCCCTGTGAGGTGTTAGCTAGTTTTCTCAGTGCAAAGGAAGAACTAACTGATCTCCAGTGGCATTTGCTAGGGTTATCCTCCCCAGAAAAATATATTAGAGGTAGCAGGATATTTTTCAGTTATGCACCAGGCACTACAAATCCGAAGACAAAACCAACCAGCCTAACTGGGGCCAGAACACAAAATCTGGATTTCAGGGAATTTGAAACTTGAAGTTCTAAAACCCCATGAAATTCTGATTTCTGGGCAAGTCCCTTTTCAGTTTTTAGATGTGGGGATTTCACAGCAGTGGCAAGAAACTGCCAGTCGTGTTATTTATGTGTGCAGTTCCCTCTGAGCTAGGACGGGTGCTTTTGGACTGAGCTTGCATCCATCAGTTTCTTATTAAAACCGGGGGATTTTCCTGAATCACCATCAGTGTGTTATATGTATTCATAGGTGACTCCCATAAAGTCACTGCTTACTTTTAAATTACGTACTGTGTTCAAGATTGTAATCGGAGCCTCATACTCCTGCCATTCCTGTCTTACAGGTCATTAGGAAGGTCTTTCACTCACCCCCATACACTAGCTTCTGTGTTACGAGTCTTATGTTTCCTTACCTCTTACATACTTCATTTCAAATTCTACAGGGACCCTTTAATAAACAGTTTGTATTCCATAACATTACAGGACATTTCTTTTCAACTTTTATTTTCCAGCTGGAGAGCATTTTCAATAGGATTGTTTGTAATTTTGTTTTCAGTTTACACATATCAAGACTTCATACTTCTCAGCAAGTGTTTTAATGGAAATAAACATGATATCCTACAAGAAAGTCCTAGGGAAATGAGACAACAAAGGACAGCTGTGTCCTGGATGAAAAACTTCTTAGGAGAGAATTCTTTCTGCAGTCTGCCGTCTCCCTTAACAACCTCTGGGCACCTCCCCTTAAACAGACCCCTAGGCTTTGTCTCTGTAATGCCTCAACTGTAACCCTAGGTGTGGACTGGGCCCTACCAAAGGATCTCCAGCTCTGGCCAAGATGAAAAACTGGTCAGTGGAAAATTCTTTTTGTTGCCCAAACCTTCCCTCTACAGACCCTTTACAACCCCACCACAACAACACCCTTTGGCTTTGCATCTCTGCTAACCATGACTATAAACCTATCCCAAAGAACCATCAGATTTTTCAGGGGAGAACACCGTTGGTTGTCCAAACCTTCTCTTGGCAGCCCCTTTGCAGCACTTCTTAACTTGATTCATAGGCTTTGTCATTCTCCTAACCCTAAAAGTGACCAGAGCTTTAAACCCAGACAACCCTTGCCCTCACCGAAATGAAAAATTCTTAGGGGACATTAATTTCTGTTGCCCAAACCTTCTGTGGGCAGCCCCTTGGCAGCCCCTCTCCAACTGGATCCCTAGGTCTGTCTTCCTCCTAACTGTCGTACCCCAACCCTAAACCTAGACATTCACTAAGCCTTAGACCAAGATCCCAAGCCACAAAAAAACATGAATTGGTTTGGCAGTTTAATTGCTTCTGCAGCAAATCTAGATATTTTCTCTCTCCTAACTTCAGTCCCAACCATAACCATAACCCAGGCAAGAGCTAAGCTTCAAATTCTCCTCTGAGATGGTCTTCATCTAGGCTACCCTTGGGGTTTATTTTCTAATACATGGGACACACCTATGGTAGGCTTGAGGTTAGGAAAGAGGTAAAGCCCAGGGCTTCAGTTGTGTTGGTATTGCCGAGAGGCTACCAAGGAAAGGCTTGGACAACAAAAATAAGTCTCTTCTGAGAAATTTTTTGTCTGGGATGTAACCTGGAGTCTCGGACTAATGCTCAGCCCGTGCCTAGGGTTAGGGTAAGAAGAGGGACAAAGCCTAGGGGTCCAGATGGGGTACAGCTGCAAAGGGGCTGTCTAGGGGAAATTTGGGCAACAAAAGAATTCTCTCTTTTTTTTTTTTTAAGTTGTTTTGGCCACAACTGCATTCATCTGGGGTTAGTTCTGTGGCCACTTCTAGTGAAGAGAGTTAGGAAAGAGACAAAACTTTGTAATACAGTTGTGATGGGGTTGCAAAGAGGCTGCCAAGAGAATGTTTGGGCAACAAAAAGAATTTTCCCCTTTTCATTTTGTTAATGGGAAGGGTGGTCTGGTGTAAAGGCTTCAGCCACTTTTAGGGTTACAGCTAATGCAAGATGTGAGACACAGCCTAAGGGTCCAGTTGGAGCAGGGGGCTGCAAAGGAGCTGCCTACAGAAGATTTAGGCAAAGAAAGGGCCAAGGCTGGAGGTCCTTATGTAAAGCTTAGCCCTTGGCTACAGTTAGGGTTAGGGTTAGGAGAAAGACAAAGGCTCAGGTCCCGTTGCGGTGGGGTCACAAAGAGGTTGCCAAGGGGAGAGCTGAGCAACAGAAAGACTTCTCCCCCGAGAGCTTTTCCACCTGGACCATTGCTCAGGGTCTTGTGCTACATCTCAGCCAATGGCAAGGCTTAGCTTTTATATTATATGTTTAAAAGTGTGAAAATTAAAAAGAAAGATTAAAAAGTGACATAAAGACTCAGCAGTTCTTAACACAAATACATCACATTAACTATCCATCTTCAAGAGAAATATAAACCTTGTAACAACTTTCCTGTGGTTATAAAACAAAAGTTACTTCCAAGATATTCATATTAAGCTAGAGCTGGTAGTGCACTTCAGGGTAGTTTCACTGACTTAGGAAAGATTAGGACCATCCTTGCAAGGGTCCCTCTGAGGCCCTCTCTTATGGGCAGCTCTCACTAAGAGGGAAAACTTCAGCCTCAAATAATTTTGGTCCACAGGGGCTGAAAGTCAGCATTTTTACACTTTGGATGCCACCAGATGAGACAGACCTCGATGCTCAACAAAGCTTGCTGCCGCTGAGCAGGGATGGCTCCAGCCCTTTACTCTTCACGTCTTCTGGCAGGACCCACCTACCTACTGCTCTCCAGTACTCCTTCTGCTGCCTTTCCAGTCCTCCCCTGAGTTGGACCAACTCAAGGACCCAGCAGAAATGCAGCCCAGCAAAGAAAAGTGTAGAACTTTCTGCTGGATTAGTGAGTTGAACTGGCTCACACGGGGTGAAACAAGAGACGAAGCTGAGGAGCAGGAGGGAGATTTGGTGTCGCAGCCATGACAGCAGGGAGGAAAGAGAGAGAAGCACAGAGAGGAGGGCAGCGTGGAGGAGCGGGACTGTCCCTTTAGGATGCAGCAAACAATTTCAGCCACCTGATCCAACTGCATGTTAGAGGTGACCTGTGCCAGCCCAAGAAGAGCCCCACGCTCCTCCTAACTCCAGGTGCCCCCTTCCCACATTTCTGTCACTTCTGGGCCATTGCAGCCTCCTAACCCAGAAAAAGGGGAGAGTTGTTTTCTACAGGTTAGAAAGTGAGACAGCATAGTGCAAGGCCAGAGTAAAACCAGCGTGTCCCATGGAAGAGGGCAGCACGGCGAGGCCCAGGATACAGAATGATGGCTGTTTTCAGTCAGCTCAGCAAAAGTCGCTGCTGTATGTGAGGCCAGAGATCCCGACCCAGGGACTCCCACAGCAGGCTGCCTGCTACCCACGCCATTTGTCACTCTCCAATCTGTCAGCTAGAGAGATTGCTAATTGCTGGGTCATTTTGCAGTCCTTTAGCAGAGCTGAGCTCTTCTTGGGCTTCACAGCAACTTCGTAAGCCTCCACCTCATCAAAGACCCCAGAGCCTCAGCCAGAAGCAGTTATAGCTAGGACTGGAAAGAAGATGACTGGAAAACGTGATTTCTATCTCCTGAAAATGTCATGTTTGAGGAAAAAGGATCATCTGGGCAAAGCACACAAGAAAAAACCAAAATTATGTCACGGGGAAAGAATTCTGAAAAAAAAATCTATTTGGGAATCGGAGCCCTTCACCTTGCTGAGAGTGTTCGCTCTCCCCTTCTTGACAACGTCTTTTCAGACCAGCAACAGGGATCTATCTGTCTGTCATCTCCATTTTCCTGGTGGAAAATAGGGTTTGCTTTTTCCCTTGGGAAATCTCCCTGTCGTGGTGTAACCCTAGCCAGCAACTAAACACCACACAGCCACTTGCTCACCCCGCTCTGCGGTCGGATGGGGGAGAGAATCGGGAGGGCAAAAGTGGGAAAACTCGTGGGTTGAGATAAAAACAGTTTAATAATTGAAATAAAACAAAGTAGAACAGTAGTAATAATAATAATAACAACAACAATAATAGAATATACAAAGCAGGTGACGCACAACGCAACTGCTCACCACCCGCCAACTGATGCCCAGTCCATCCCCAAAGCTGTGAATCCCCCTTCCCGACCACGCCTCCTAGTTTATATACTGAACATGATGTCATATGGTATGGAATACCCCGTTGGCCAGTTAGGTTAGCTGTCCTGGCTATGCTCCCTCCCAGCTTCTTGTGCACCCAGCAGAGCATGGGAAGCTGAAAAGTCCTTGACCACTGTAAGCACTACTTAGCAACAACTAAAGCATCAATGTGCCATCAACATTCCTCTCATACCAAACCCAAAACACAGTCACACCAGCTACTAGAGAGAGAATTAACGCTATCCCAGCCGAAACCAGGACACTCCCACTTTCACCTTCAGACAGAGGACAATTTCTGCTGAAGGACCGCTGCCGCAGGGGGCCGTGTATCTCTCCCCTTAGAGGGAGACGCCGTGGCACACAGCAGCACTGCGCTGTCTCCAGCCATGCTGCTGCTGCTCTGCACCCCCGGCCCGGCCCCAGGTTCCCTGCTGCGGGGAATGGATTATATAGGGGAGAAAGGGCAGAAGAGGGTGATGAGGAGAAGGAAGAATAAGAAAGCGAGCCTGCCTAGATTTTAACCTGGTACAGAGTTGTGCTGGGACCATGGGGCTAGAAGCTGTTCTCAGATCCAGCAATACAGAACGAGGCAAAAAGTATTGACGACTTCGATGGTGAAGCTCCCATGTTAATAGACTGGCTGTCTCCTGAGCTACACTCTGCCTCTCTCCACAGCTATCACCACCTGATGACGACAGCTTTGACCCCTTTCATTTGAAGTTGTTTACAAAGAGCAATGATATTCGAACAGTATTTATATACTCTTGTAGAGTATCTCAGCAGCTGGCAATAAGGGACTACAACATGTGACCAACGAACCCATAATAAATAATCCTTTGGACAACAGTTAAAAAACTCTGGTTTATGGCATTTTGGAAGCAACCTTATCTAATAACAAAAACATTAAAGGTGACTTAAATAGCTCACAGTTCTCTGGAACATCTGGGCTTGTAGTCATTTATCACATAAACTATGAATAGAGCCAAATGAACTAAAAGTCCTTCTGTTTTCCTTTTCCTTTATATATAGCTTTTTCCACTGGAAGAATACACTGAAGGCCCTTAATCACTTCTGCAATATCACAGAGTGTCAGTTTTATTTAGCAAAGCAATACATATTTCAGCAACAAGGCTCTGTGAACATATTTACATTGTATTTTTCTGTTTAACTAGGTCGGTTTTTTAATCCCAAGGATTTCTTGATGGATGAAGACTTTTTATTTGGAGTCTAATACTGATTTTTTAGGTAGTGACCAGCTAGCTCTGCTGGAATGCATTTTTAAACTTATCTCCCTTTATGGAAGTTATTTTTTGTTTGTTAACAGCTGCTTATGCATTGTAATGATTATCCTGTGCACTGAATCCTGTGGACAAAGACCACACTGCTATGTAACTAAAAACTGTATCATAACACATACATGCAAGGAGTTGATTACAGCTTCAGGGGAAGCGATTGTTTTGACATTTCCTAGCTTCTCACTTCCTCTGTTTGCAATATTGAATAACCTCTGTTAACAGAGGGGTTTTTAATATAATTTCCTAAATTTGCCTTTTCTGTTCAATTAGAAGGCGGAAAAAATTGTACTGCATGCAGTAATCTTCTTCCAAATGTATATTGCCATCAGAGATGCAATCCTGTTTTTCAGCCCTGCAAGCAGAGACCTCCACCATTTCATCTATAGGACTAAGTATGTCGCTGGGTATCCTGGCCTCAGGGTAAAATGTGCCTTTCCCTTCCTTTTGTGCACACCCTTGAGAGATGACAGGCTGAGTTTCCTTTACATCTTTAACTGTGGCAACCAGCCACAGTCAGACTGGATCTCTGGATTAATATATTATAACTTCTGATGAAACCTTTCTTTTTTTCCAGCTGACTGATGTGGCAGGACCAGCTGTGTTTGCCACACAGAAGAAATTTTCCTTTTGCCATCCCAGACCAGCAGCAGCCTAGCACATGGAGAAAATCTGGGAATTATAGCCACTCCTCTGCTGCACCAAAAGCTCCCCAGACTCTCAAGTGCTGCTCCCAGGTCTGCTGGGACCTGTTGGGACCTACACAGTCCCCCGCCCTGCTCACATGCCAGTGGGGGCTGCCCGGAATTGAACAGATCCCACCAACTAACCAAACCCCACCTTCCACCAGTGACCTGCGAATCTGTTGCATCTCCCCACACCACGGACCCCTTGCCCCTTTCAGAAAACCCTGCCTATAGATGTGACCACAAGCTGCTGATTTAAAGAACTCAACTTCTTACAGAGAAACTCATTAGTAATTCTGCCGCAGGCACATGACAAACAGGAAAAAAAAGGCTGTGCAAGCTTGGTACTCATATTCAGTTTGCTATTCCTCGCACCCCTTGGGGCAGCCTAGCTGTCAACGCGCTATGTGAGACCCGTGTTTTGATCACCTCTACTGTATGAAGCTGCTGCCTCCCAAGCTCTCCCTCTCCCTCACTTCCTCCAGACTTTCTAAAGTGAAAGTTTTAACTGATAAATGTTTGGGTTTGATCCTTAGCATTAGCAAGTAGCCCATGCAACTCTGCTTGGCACCTAGAATTAACATTTCCCCAGTCAATTGCTTAGCCATTGTTTAACTTTTTGACGTTATACCCAAAGATGCCTTATCTCCTTGCCATTGTTTCACTTCCCCCTTGACAGTATTTGCAGTTCCTTTTGATTCGAGTCCATCTTGGCAGGCAGAATTACGTCCCAAAAGTGAAATGAGGCATGCAGTCCAACTCACCTCACCAAACTGTTTAAGTTCCATATTCAGTAAGCAAAGAGAGCAAGATGCCTTTGGAGGCCTGCTGAAGGGTACCCAGTCCCTCTTATTCAGGCACATCTAAAGGGCAGTGTAGTTCCCCCAATCATACATAAACTGGTAGGAAAGTGGCAAGCACCTCTATCTAGCTGCCTAGTCCACCTCTGAAGCGGGGCAGTGAAAGGTGCAGAGAAGGAGGTGCCACTCACCCCTCACCAGATAGGGCAGTCTGAGGGCAGTCACTCAGGAAGCAGGAGGCCTCTGCCCCAGCTTCTGCTCTGCTTGCACACCATTTCCCGTGCCCAACGGCAGTGCTTTAGTGATAGGCTGTCGCATGGACACCAGGTAAAGGCAATTTTTTACATTCCTGTGTAAAGAGAATTTCATCTCTTCTTTACAAGCCGAGCCACCATGAAACCAGACATGTAGGAGTCCTGCAGCCAGCTGGAAAACACGCAAAAGTGGTCTTAGTTTTATGCTAGTAACTAGGACATTCTTTGGGCTGATACAGATAACATTCCACCTTGACAGAAAAGCAGCTAAATCCTTTAGCCTCAGATTTCCTTTCTAAATGTTAAGACAGTAGGTAAGGCCATTATACAGAAAACTGGACTGCCATCACTTCCTAAGGTGTGATTTGTCATACTGCTGACCACACCTCATCTCCTGCAGGCTTCCTCTGCAAGACTTTGTGTGCCCATCTACACTTACATCTGGATCACAGCAGGGCACACGCAGGAAGACTGACGCATACTGCACATCTTTGCCATGTGCACTTCACAGCACATAGGGACAGGCACATGAAGTGCCAAGGGAAAGAGGCAGGCACCTGATGAATTTAGGTGCCTACAAGGGTAGGCAGTCCATTGAAGCAGGCAGGCTGGATTACTGTCTAGACCTCGGCTGAGATTCAGGCAGACAGGATCACACCTATGTAATCCATAAAATATTGCAGATATCATCTCCTTTGTTTAGCAACAAAGAACAGTTATTGTCTCAAAGTATAGGAATGGACTGCTAAACCAATGCTGAATCTTTTCAGCTGGGTTTCTGAGGGGCAGAAAAAAGATTTTTCGTAAGCTGGTCTGTTTCTAGTTATCTTCCTGAGGCTGCCAGCCTGTGGTTTCCAGGCGGCTGCTGCTGCTGCTGCTGCTTTTCCTTAGGTGCTATTTTTTAACCCAGCTATTTAAAATGCTTATGTGTACTTATTTTGTACAGGCTCTTAATATTTCTCTGAAGAACACAAGTATGAGGCAAGAAATGGTGATTTCTAGCAGCTTATATCTCTGCTAAACTTCTCTGGAATTGCATGGGAACAAGAAAAGACACATCTCTAGCCCAAGGCCCTCTCCTTCTGAACTTCAAAGCCTGTCATAAACAATAAAAGCATTAAGACTTTTTTTTAATGAAAAGGTGAGTGAATGCCTTATAATGGAGAGTATAAGGCAATATGTATGTATATATTACCACATATACACACAGGTTATCAGTATCTCCTGTAAAGCTTCAGATTTCTAAACTTTATTGAGTAAGTGAATTCAACAAAAGTTTAGCAGGAAAGCAATGAGTTATTAGTTGGTCAGTTATCTTTTAAGAGCTAAATAAACTCCAAGAAAATTCAGAGATCACTACAGTAGTGCAATCAGAACTAAAAATAAACCATTAGGTCACAAACACAAAAATGCTGAGAGTCAGTAGCCTGAGGTAGGCAGTGGGGCGCAGAACACCAACCACTGTACATGAAACACACTAATAGCTGCAGAGAAGCTGTCCAATAAAATAGACCAGTGGCTCAGGGTCCAGGAGATTCAATCTGACACCATTCCAGGGATATCAGCATATGACTTCAAACACTGCATTAAGAGATAGAAAGCTTAATAGCTGCTTTCTGGTTTAGTACAATGCCTAGTGATAATATTCCTGAATTTAGAACTCATAAAATATCTGTCGCCTCCAGCAGCAATATCTCAGTACTTTACTGAGATCAAATCCTTTAGTGAAGTGTGTCAAATAGGTCAGAAGTAGATGACAGTACATGAGAAGGGGCACTGCCTCCATAAAAGCATTTATAAGAAAAAGAATATATAAGGCCGGAAGAGATATATGGGAACACAGATATTCATGTCTTTCAAAGACATTTTCAAGCCTTCTGGTTCTCCAGTCATATATTCTATCCAATACTTTCAGAAATTAAAGTGAAAACCAGACTGGCAAACATAGGCAGATGAAGAAAGCTCAATAAACCTGCCAAGGATATAGGAAAAAACGGGTTGCCACTGGTCTGGATCTACTACCTTGGCTTGATGAAACAGTCAGGCAGGAAAAAGGGGCTCACTGGCCAGCTCCTCAAGACTGGCTTTTTTGACCAGGGCAATTTCCTAGTTGAGCAAGCGAGCTGATTTCACTTTCAGATCTTTTTTCCTTCAGGTGATGGTCCTACGCAGTAGCAAACAAGCAATTCAAGTAAAAATACCCCTTTATCTTGGACACCAAACCTTTATCTAAAAAAAAGTTGAGACTATTAACCTTTGGAGCCTGAGCACCAGCTAAGAAGTATTTTTCTGATTCATTTTGCTTTACTGCCCATCTTTTTATGAAAATTACTTAGGAGTTGAATATTTACAGCAGTAATGGCCTTTGAAGTTCAGTCCTTAAAGGCATTAAGTTATGAAAAATGGTTACCCTGAAGAAATGAGAACAATGGACCTTACTTATTCATTCTGTATGTTCTGTCTAATAACTCAGGGCTAAACCTCACCCAGCTGTGTTTGACTGAGGTCAAATGCAATAAATGTCTGATAATAAATACTGAATTGCTATAGGAGGATCCTAGCTGATGGCCTTCTTGCATGAATAAACTGAAATCAAGACTACACTTTGCACTAAGCTTGTAAAATTTGGAAGTAGAAGGTTGAGAGATCTGTGGAGATTAATCTGTTATAATTCAACAATCTTCTTTTTAAACAAGTCTCTACAAAACAAGGTCACAAAGGACATTCCTCATAGTTCATTAAGCTACTATTTCCTTGTATATGGTACTGGTAAGGTGGAGTACAATTATTTTCTGCAAATCAACTGAGAAAGCTATTAGAATACAATAAAATTCAAATGTGTATTCTTATCAGATCCTTCCCTAAGACCTAAATATTTGCATTGTAACTGCATTATGTCAGACAATTTAATTCTAAGGACAAAATTCTACTCCTCAGTATTCACTGTGGATCTTGACTCCCAGTAGTATGCTCTTCTGCCATGCTCATATTGTATTCAGTATTGAAACTCTGGGATATGGTACCAGTTTTTTGTTACTCCATAAACTACACATGAAATGATGTCAGCTCACCACTAGGTTAGCTGGCTATGCTAGGTTTATAGTTTTGCTGTGCCAGAATAGACCACAGCAGCAAAAAGTGGGACTAGCTTTAGGTCAAAGCAAAACAGGAGGTTGCTTAGGGTAGCAACCTTCCTACTTTTGCTTCTCCAGCCAGAAGAGTGACTGCTCCGGAAACACGAGCTGGAACAGCCAGTTTCTGACTCCCACCTGCACCCTCCAACCTGCTGCTCCTGAGGGACAGGCAGAAGCAGTAACCACTTACCCTAGACCGCTGGTTTCATTTTCCTCCTGCACACATCCCAAACCCAGACTCCTGGAAAATTCGTAGACTCTTTCTAGCCATTTTCACATCTCTTACTTTCCTGTAACTTCCCTGTCTCCCCACTTCCCTACATCAGCTCCTTTGAACTCTGTTGATTTTCCCAGCCCTTGCTCCACTAACTTCCCTCTAAACCTGAGCTGGTCACCCCCAATATAACAAGAAGGAGAGAGCAAAATTCATTCTAACCTGCTGAGAAGATTTAAGGTAGCCTTGGCTAGACTGATCCAGGTGATATGGTCTGTAGATGCAATCTGGACATTTTCTATCCCAACAGTCACATGAATTCTGTGGAAAGGAACGCACAGATACTTCTGAATGTGACTATTTAAACTTAAAACTCTTTTTTTTTTTAACTGAATCAATTTAATTATCATGCTATTAATTACAGAGCTGCCTCAACATATATTTCCCAAGTTGCCACACTGTGAGTGATGGCGGCATAGAAAAAGCAGTTAGTGGGTTATGACCATACTCATTATGAGATGTGTGGGCCAGAGCAGGTGACTTCAGTGAAGCGTGGAGGGAGATGTGATTTACTTGAAAGAATACATTGAAAATAATTATATGGGTTCGTGAAATTTCCAAGAAGAAATCTAATCCTTTTCTAAATTATTTTTATGAAAAGGTTAGTGATTAAAAGGTTTTAAAGGTTATTCAGTCCCTTTGTATAAATTTTTTTCCTACAGTTTATTATTTAGTAACTTGTCTTGTTTCATTGCACACATCTTAAGCAATGAAGTTGCTACCACTTCCCTTAGAGAAATAGTCCATAATTTGCAATTTCTCACTTGTCAGGAAATTTTCTCACACCAGCTTGTACGTTTCCTGTACTAATTTCTTCCAGTTGTGATAGCAGTACCCTCGTCTACTACTTTTAGCAAGAGCAGCAATGAAAATTGTTGTTTCTATTCTTATACTATTCCAGCAGCTATGGGATGCTCCCATGTAGCAGATGCTATATAACAAAGGTTCCTCCTCCAAAGTGGTAAAACTCTAAGCATTTCTTTCAGAAGTGAATTAACATTTTGGCAATCTCATGAAGTCATTTCACATGAAACTTTTCCTCTGTCTTTCAGTGACACACAGACACAGCCAATGTTTATATTTTGAAATGCAAAAGCAGTGTATATTTTGTTTTTAAGTCATTGGTGGATTTGGGCTTCAATATTCCAGAAAGCTGTTGGAGTGAGCTTTCCTGGATATGCTCTGTTTATCTGCAAGGCAAAGGCAGCCAGTGTCAGTTTATTGCCCCCTCTGAAGTCCTGGTACTTTTTCTTCAGCGTAAAATGGAAGTTTCACTTCTTGGGTCAAGAATGAAGACCAGCTTCCCTGTCTGACTAGTCCTTGGGCGATCTGGTGAGTCTAGCACTTTATGGAAAGTGTGAAAACTGAACTAAGAAAATCAAAGTTTACCAAGCCACAACGTAGCTGTAACTGGTAAGGCTGAGGGTTACAGCTGAACTTTGGTGAATATGGCATCAGCCACGAAAGGCAAGATATTGCAAATGATCAAAACTGAGCAATATAATTCCAGCAGGATTTCTATTATCTTAGTAACACATTTCAGTTCTGAATTTTAAAAGGTGAAAATTCTGAATTTTCCTTAAAACAAATGTTATGGAAAACTTGTCAAATGGAATAGGAACATTCTGGTTTGCTAAAGCCAAAACCTTTTGTTCTGAGTTAGTATCTTGGTTTTTTTCTTGCTATAATGTTGTGTTTTATAATGCTGTGTACTGATTTTAACGTTTTATTTTAATTTCAAAACAAAAATCTAAATTACTCCATATTTTTAGTCTATTTTATTTAAGTATGGACACGTCTCAATCCAAGGTTTCGCTTTCAGTGTAATAGCACTTCCCTACAGGAGATACTCTATTGGAAAATTTTCAACTAGCTCTTTTTAATGCATAAGCCATTCTCCTTCTTGATAAACTTAACATTTCAAGATTAACAGGAATAGAGCATGTTTGTTGTTTTCCTGAAGTAGAAATTTTGCTTAAATTGTCTGTTGCTCAAGTGTGTGATTCAGTGCCTAGAACTGCAAATAACCTAGGTGATTTGTTTGCATAATTTGAACAGTTTGCCAATAACTTGGGTGTGAACTATTAAAGAAATCTATTCACTCCCTGTAAGTGCTAGAGTCATTAATCCTGACGGGTGTGAACTGTGCATTCTTTCCAAATATATGGGATGAAAAATCACGAATCCTTGAGGAATATTTTTCAGGTAGCTTGTTTTGACCACACTTTCCATTCTGTAATTTAATCCTAAAAGTTTGTACCATGTGATGCAATTCAGAATTTAGCAAATAACTCTTAAGCAAAATGTTTAAGGGTGTTTCTTTATCTGCTATTAGTTGTTCAAAGCATAACAACTCTGAACAGTGTGGGACAGAATCCAGAAGCTAACCACAGAAATGTAGTGTCCAGTTGCTGTGTATGGAGATCATCAATCTGGCTTGATTAAGAATCTTGACTGTATTTTTGCATTAAACCTTTACAATGTCAGGGATTGGAAAATTTGTACATCAAGATTATACTGAAAGTCTAATATAATTTCTATTTTTTTTTTCAGATGTATATGGTGTTTTGAAAGAGGTCTGTGGAATGACACTAAAGAGTAACTAGTTATCTAAGCTGTGTCCCTCTACATGAATGGCAGAAACTGCAAATTTTGAAGTGGAACCATTAAGGTTGAAAAAAGGGAAATAATTGTCAGAACAACAGAGATACTATCCTAACATTAAATACTGCCAGTCACGGGAAAAAATCTAGTCAGTTCAGTCTGACTTTGATCACTGCATTTCTACAGAGGGCCTGCCCCTGCGCTGCACACAGAGTACAAGCCTGACTGGACTCCTTCAAAGCGATCTTATGTAGGATGGAGCTTCCACTGCTGAGTTGCAATCACCTTCTGAATTACCTTAGCCTAAGAGCATTCATTTGAAATCGTATGAATACAAGAAAAGTTGCTCCAGGAATACTGGGTTTCCTGGATTTTCCTAAGGGCAGATTTTTAAGATGAAACTGTAAAACAGTAGAAGGATATCGAGTAGTAAAAGATTATGGACATCTACAGTGTCAAAAAATAAACCAGTTTCAAAACACCTTACTAGTTCTTTTACTCAAAGACATAATAGATAGGAGTCCTCTTCTAGGACTACCTCTTTGTCTGGGTAGCACATGCTTTATAAACTTTCAGCTGGACTAGATTATTGTGCATGGAAATGGAGGGTAAATTCTTGTCTCTGATTCAGCAGAATGCTCACATATGTTTAATCCCAAATACCTGATTCCCTCTAATTCAAACCTGAAAGCATGAAGGATCAACTAGTCCCTTTATGACTGACTGTTACTAGTAATACCGCAAACCAGGCAGCTTTCATGTCCTATAAGTAGCATGTATCCCTGAGATATACCAGTGACTTTAAGTGAAGAGCCCTGCTACCTCATGAAACTATAATGTGAGAGTATGGTGCATGGTGACACTGAGCATCCACCTGGAATGGCATTGCAATACCAAATACGTATCAGAATGTTTACAGCCAAAAATGATAACGAAAAGAGGGAATGCTTATTATTGCAAATAACGTGGAAAGCACAGATCAGTAACTTTAATGTAAGAAAAAAACAGAGAAGATACAGCAAAATCCAGAGAAAACCAAAGCCACAAGCAAGAAGGTCAGAAGAGATAATTAAATTGTATATGTGTGACCTTTTTTCCAGCGTGTGTTGGAAACAGTAAACTCTGGGTACTGGAGAAAATGTTGAGCCAGGTATTAATTGAACAAGCCAGACAGAAATTTGGAAAAATCATGGGAGATGAAACGTATCAATGACTTGAAAAGGAAACTGTCAACATGTCTAAGAAATCAATAAGAGATATCAAAAGTCTCACAAAGAGATGTGGAAGAGATAACACTTCAGGGTAGGAAAAGGTGATGTGCTACAAAGATGACCTGAGAGGAGGACAATAATAGAAAACCCAAAGAAGTCACACATTATCCCAAAACCACCAAACTCTAATGCACTGTCCTGAGTCCAAGTCCTCTCTAGACATATGACACAGAGCCAGGGAGGATTGCTGACGTACACCACTCACAAAGCTGAGGAAAACTTCATCCCAGTGCAGAAGTTTGTCTTTGAGGCTAAATTTCTTCTTAGCTCTGTCTCCAGAAAAAGACAAGAGTGTTCCAGTTTCAGTCTTTCCTTCACTATGTGGATGTCCAGAATAATATCAGAAGTGGTGGCTGCACCAGAGGAGTTCTCAGTTGGGTGTACTATGCTAATTTTAAACAGTCCATTATTCATTCTGTGATCACATCATGAGTGAGTGAAATCTTGTTTATGACAGTTTTATTACAGTGTGAATTTTGGATGTGTGGCTTCATAGTGTGAAATTCATCCATCTGTATTAGGATGCCTAAAATGCAGATGCTTATCTCTATATCTGGTAACATAGACTCCTTTTTGACCAGGGAAAGAAATAAGCAATTCTAAAGAATCATCCATTTCATCTATTTCAGACATCTCTAGAAGAGACAAAACATACCCCACATGTGTCAACGATGCTCCATTAACTACAAACACCTCAGATGCAGCTCGCTGCACCGCAGGTGTCTCTCGCTTTGAATGGAAGTAACTTAGATCTTAGAACAGTGCCAGCACTATGTGATTTAAGTGAATTTTCTAACAAACACCACTTCATTACAAGAAAATTAAATGTGAATTGCCTGCAAGTAACCTGGAGGGCAATCAGATTTCATCCCAAATACCAAACAATTGGAAGGGGAGTACAACTTCACTGAATTCATTGACTAACTGAGAGCTGGAAAGGCTGCTTGTAAGTCTATGTGTTAAGAATTGCTTATCAAGTTGATATCAAATATGAAAATGTTGTCTTTCAGGTATGATCACTTGTTTTTCACAAAGAAACAGAGATCAGAAACAATTTGAATTGAAAAAAGGACAAAAAACTGCTAGGACAGAAATCCTGGCCCAAGCAGGGCAGCACTGACATGTGAGAGTATGCAGCCCAAGCCAGGTGGGTGATGAGGGGCCTCCCTTAGCCAGAATCTGCCCAGGGTCCGTCTTAAGTATCGTAACATTTCCAGAGCAATTTTCAGTTTGCGTTGACCTGTGTGTCATCCTGGAGCAGCTATTTCACTCCCCCGAATGCCTTCCCTCCACTTGCCAGTCCTCACAGGCCAGACTAGGAGCTTTGCAGGACTGAACCTGACCCTGTCCAAAGTAGAGTAACTATCAGAGAGCTCCTCCAGTTACTGCTTCTGCAGCTACTACTATACCTACAAAAATTAACAAAACTAGTAGTCTGGATGTCTAACAAATGGTGTATCATAGTTTGGTACAATGGTACATCATAATGGAAGTTTCAGAGCCCTGCAGAAGGCAGTGGTACCTAACCACAGGACAATTTCTAACCCAAATGCCATGAATTGTGTGATGAGCTTCATCAAGAGCAAAAGGTTTAGAGGCATGCTTCAAAGAAATTTGGGAAGCACTGCAGTATTTTGTATGATCACATATTGTGATGAGCAAGGTCCATGTTTTAATCCTCTCCCCCCGCTTTCCACTCTCCTGTTAAAAGGAAAAAGAAAAAAGAGGGACAGAAGAAGAGAAAGGGGAAAAATAAAGACTTAATGCCAGAAAGTCTTTTTGAAGTATTTGTTCTCTTGATTAGGAGTTCTCAATTTGGCAAGGCCTAAATCAAGATACATCAAAGAGGGTTCAAAATAAAGAGCAGCTGAGTGAAATGTATGAGATGACAGAAGGAATAAACAATAATAACTGTGCATATGTTTAAGTCATCTGAAAGTGATTGCAGCAATGTGTAAAATATCCGGAAATAGACAATAAAATGGCATCTTAATTCCCTAAGAGAAAAAAATCTGCTTAAATCTTAAATAAATCCTGTTTAAACTAAACTGCATCCATTCTCCCTTTTGCGTTATGACTTCAGGAGCTTTCCCATCCTCTCTGTTTGGTTATGTGTAATGTAGAAACCACTACTGTTCCTGATCAGATTTTCTGCCATGGTAGTGGGTTTCTGGAGCTAAATATACTGGCAACATAGCCAAAACAAGAACCTCCCCACCAGTTATAACTCACATGGAGGGGATGAAGAAGCAAGGGCTTATACATGCCTTCTGTTTGCTGGCATTTATTTCCCCACAGTTGAAAAGGTTTTTTTTCCAATAGAAGGTTGTGTGGAGGGTGTGATTAAAGGTATGAAGGAAATGATTCACACTTCACTCCATGATGGCTTGAGGTTTGGAGAAAAGGCCAATAGAAACAGATGAAAAGGGAAATACAGGACAAAACTCAGGAAGATAATAGGCAGCAGAAGGCAATACTAGATTAACAACATGAGGGTATCAGTTTTGCTTTCCATTTTTCAAATACTCCCCATTCTGTTACCTATGGAAATAATCTAAAACAATCTAACAATGAGGCATCTCTAACAAAGTTACCACAGATTTTAACTCAGGATCATATCTCAGCTTTAAAATAGCCTTGTATCTTGTATTCCATTTATTTGCTTTCAAATTAATTTGAAAGAGTACAACTCCTCACAAAACTATTCCCAATGGATGTTATTAAAAGTGAGCTAGCTCTTTGCAGTACTGTGACTTTGCACTGCCTGTATTTCCATTGTGACATTGTAAACACTTTTGAACAGCACCACCATAGTCGGATTTTAACAAGGTGACAGAATAATGGCCTTTTCTCTGCTGAATTTTTTCAAGCGTTCAAACTTTAGGAACCCTGGTAGTAAATGGTTTATAGCTAACAAGTGGAGATTAATTTTTGGCTCCGGTATTATCTGACAGGCTATCATTATCAGTCACTAATGTCTTTCATGAAATGGATAAAAGGTCCAGGATATCATTCATGTGGCTCTTTTAAAATGCCCTGAGGTTTTCTGGTTTGTTTTGTTTTTGTTTTATCTCCATCTGAGTGTGACAAAATGTGGCAGACAGGAGGGCACCGCAGAATACTTCTGAATCATTTCACATATGTTGAACACAAGGTGTTTAAAGATAAGGCTGTGGAAATCAATGCATATATAGATGCTTTTGCCTTACCCTATGCCAGATAGTGTAGCACACTTACTAATGCTGCAACTCTACACAAGCAGCCAAGTGCAGATTATTTGATCCTGTATTTACATTGCTGTACTTATAAGGAAGCATCCTGGATATATTTGAAAACATGAGATGAGGGTTTTGATATGAGGGCCAGTTTTGCTTTCTGCACTCAAACAAGCAAAAGGGAGTTATAAGTAACTGTGGAATTTAGCACTGTCTGTATTGGCGTATGACGCTTCATAGTGTACCAATCTCCTCATTTAGTTGCAAACAATGAGAAGCTCATGAAGCAATGGATGGGGTTTGATAGGCTGGCTGAAATTAGATCATATCTTGTATTCTCTCTCCTCTTACTGTCATGTACTTTTAACCTAGCCTTTTTTATAAAATGGAGATGGGGTCAGGCTTATGTTGCCTCCAGTTCAGTTATAAAGCATCTCTTTTGGCTTACAGTATACTGCTGGATGACCTTCAGTCATCTCCAGACCAAGGCAAAAGAATCGGTGGCCTGAAGAAGTGAAGAGTTCCAATTAAGCAGCTAGCTAATCCCTTTTCTCATCTTTCTGCATACCCACTAGAGACAAACCTAATGATCTATTGTAGCATAATGGGGTCTGCTTTTATTTGTTGTCTATTTCTAGTAGATTAGATTGCCTAGTATAATATGAAGGTGCTTCTAATGAGTAGCCTTGTAGATGGTCAAGCACATATACCCCGGCTGACCAGGAATGCAGCCAAATGAAGAAGCATCTTCCCAGATCTGGCAAATAACCTAATGGCCAAAGCAACTGCAACTCAGTTAAAGCAGTACTGGCTCCTATCTGTGAGTCTGCCCAGCCATTATCACTAACTGGAACACTTTGGCACTGGTTTTCTACTTAGTCTGCCACTTATCTGAAAGTTCTGCAAAGTCCTGCAAAGTCCTGCTTCTCCTTGCCCTGTTCACAGATATGTTCTTGACCTTTCTGAGCTTTGCAAAGCTCTTTTTCCAGCTTCCTCTCCATTCAGCCTTCCCTTTCACCCTGCCCTGCAATACAGCCAAAGACTCCCAGGATTGTCCCAGCACCTCTTGGATCAGTGTTTTTTCAGAGAATTTCTGCCCCTTCCTTGTGCTGCTGACAGTGGGGATGTGTCTGTCTTGGCCTGGTCTGCCAGATCAAAGCTCATCTGGGAGAAGATAGTTGGAAAAAGCAGTTTCTTATTTAAAAACTCATCACAATACCTAGGAAAATAAGCTCATTACTCTCATTTCCAAAGCTGATCATAGAGCTCCTACTGCCTTGAAAGAGCAACAGCCTAGTGTTTAACAATTAGCTGTTTGCCCTAAATGCATTTCATTCATGGCTACAGTCTCTTCACCTCAGCTCCGTCCTCCCATGCCCTTCTCACTGCCTTCTCCCCTCAGTGCAGCCTCTTGCCACCAGTGCCCTCAGGATTTCCTTCTCATAATTTATCACCCTTTCTAACCAAACCTCAGCCTCTCTGACACAGAACAAAACCAAACCTAAAAAACCTCTCCAACCCCACTGCAGCACAGGCATCCCATCCTCCATTCGTGGCCATTCTGGTGTTATGCCCCTTCTCGCTCCGTCTGCCAACTCTGTGCACATGCGGGGCACGGCTGCAGACGAACGTTCCTCTACGAGAGGATTGTCATGTGCCTGATTAAGCCACTACAAGTACAGCAGCACAATCAACCTACTGTAGCTGTGCTGGGAATTTTACCAATTTCAACAAGATCTTAGCTGGTAAGACCTTCAGGGCATGGACTGTCTACTCTTTGTACTGCATCTAGCACCCTCCATCTGGAGGAACCTTCAGGCATTGTAGGACCAAAAGTAATTGATATGAGTAATTTGTTTAGATATATCAGTATAGGGCATTAAAAATACCTTTCTAGGTTTCTGAAAGTCTAAAGGGAGACAATTATTGAACAAAAGGACTTCCCCTCTGGCTCAGACTGTAAATACAATAACTTCCATATTATTCTCTTAAAGAAAAAGACCTTTTCTTGCAAGGTGTGTGCATATGTTTATGAGTATTTTCCTTACTTCTGTGGGACTAGTCACATCCATAAAGCCAAAAATGGGTGAATGTCTTTTCAGCATCAGTATCCATGAATTCTGATAATTTAAAGACTGTATTAATATTCTCAGTACCGCAGCCAAATGTTAAGTCCTAAATGTTTATTTAAAATGTTTAAATATTTGTTTTTATTGGCTGAGTTTTAATGAATGAATTCAAATACTAGGAGAGAAATACATGTTTTTTTGGAAACTGGAAAAGGTTTTTGGAAACATTCTCATACTGTTATAGTAATCCCAAAATGTACCTGGTAGGATGCCAAGGTATGAACAATGTTACTGAACATAAAGTAATCATGAAGAAGGTTAGGCTTGTATAGCTGAGAATGGTTTTGGAAGAAAAATGAACTTTTCAAGTTTGCATACTGTCAGAAAGCACATTTTTCCCAAAAAATCTGAGTGTCAAGAGACCAGTATTATGTGTAAAGAGGAACCCATCAAGTACAGTGCATGCATCTGTGAATACTAACACTGGATGAATGACCGTACACCTAGCTAGTAAGTCTCACTGGACTCATCACAATGTATGTTCCCTATTTGTAATAGTAAATCAAATTCTTTGTCCAAAAAGAGTCACCACTTACTGCTAAATGGGATTGTTCCTGAGCCACATGGTATTGACTTCTGTTCACTTAATGGATGACCTACATACGGGAGACACACCTGAGAAAATCACTGTACTCCAAATTCCACAATGAAAATCAACAAGAAAGCATTTTAAGAAGAGAGTGTGAGAGAGCAAGCTTATTCACGAAGAAATGTAAGACACTTGAGATAATTTTTGCCAAGTTCTACATCAAAAGTGCCATATATTTGATTTAATGGTCGCAGACGTCAAATTTTTAAGCTGTTGGCTTCTCCTTCTCCCTGCTTACAGAAATAGAGGGAGAGTTTTGTGCGTTCTTCAATATTTTACATTCAAAATTTTTTCTTAAATAAGCAATTCACCAGCCCTCTTTCTCTTACGGTTCTCCTTTCCTCCGCTTTCTAACAAATGACCCATGGGAGAAGTGCTTCTCTTTCCTAGGATTTGTTCCATGACATTACACTTACATACCTCAAGACTGTCTTCACATCACTAGCTCTGTGCAGAGATGCTGCTGGAGTGCAGTGATGATCTTGGACCTGAAATATATTTAAAACACCTTCAGGTAAAAAGCAATTTTGTCATTGATGCATGCTTTTCTTTGTGCAGTACAGTTTCTATAAGGTTGACCAAAAGCAGGCCAAAATACTATGCAGCAATACGTTATGGGAGACATGCTTCACCTGACACATATTTTCAGCTGTTATACTCCTCATGACCTACAAATGAATATTTTCATACCCCTTTTCCAGTTCCCTGAATCAGTCAGTCCCCCAGAAGCACAGGTCCTCCACATGTCCATTCAGCCTCCCTCTTCAGCAGTGGCTTTAGTTGCTCAGCCAGAATCTCTTCCCGCTGACTTAGCAGATGTTCTTTTCTAAAGTTTTACTTTATCATACCAGGAATAGAAAAAATTGTAATTAGGATGCACAGCTTCAAAACAGACCAAAAATCATCGTTTTTCTACACGATTAACCACTAAGAGTAAAATAATCCATAATCTCTCATTTTAGAGAACTGCCAGCTGTAACAAATCTGATGAGCTAATTAGATTAATACCAGAAACGTTATTTTGCGTTAAAATATTCATGAATAGATGAGGATGATAGATATGCTTATTTAATGTTCTTTGAAACAAAGGGGTTTTTAAAGAGTTGCAATACCAATGTAAAACTGAGGTCTATAACCTGGAATTCAAAGTACGTAGTTGTTATACAACAGAAAAACAGGAGCCAGGAAATGTCAGGATGGAAACCTGTCCATTAAACGCACAAACTAGGTAAATATATCTTTGGAAGTGGAATAAATTGAAAGTGGAATGTCTATGCTTAATAAGCATAGCATTGAGCAAGCATTTGAAATTTTCATTCTCAAATTATTGTTGTGGAATGCACAAAAAAATTAACAATCAGTGTGTTAACCCATGTATGGGAAACAATTTGGGTATTCTGAGACCAATTTTTTTCTCCCTAACTACAAAAGATTTCTGAAGTCGGGAAAAAAACCCCCAACACCCGGTTGTAGGTAGGCGTATAGAAAGAAGAAAATAGGGACTGGTGAATGATACACAAGTAATGGTGCTAAATTTGAAAACTCTCTAGGTGTTTACCAATGGCTGACGTGCAGAGAGACATGTGGAAAATACCGGACTGAGGCACCAGGCAGATGAGACACATTTTGCTACCTTCCTGCAGAATACTGCAAACTAGTTTATTCTGCTGTTCCCAGATTAAATGCTTAGACTGCCATGATGTATGTTTACTGAAATAACTGAAATAATTAATAAGATATATACCAGAGCAGCTTAGAAATTCAGTAGAGCTATAGCAGCTGGGAACATGCAGCGCTCATTTAAAAAGCTATCATTTGATATTTGCCATTGTGCAATGGCTTTCCTTTGCCATCTATTATTGTAGCACTCCCTCTATTATTGACTCCCACTGTTTCTGATTCATACACTACTTTATTTCCTGGAAGATACCTGTTTTTTCACTTTCTGAACTTCCATCTGCTTCCCTTCTCTGGCATCATATAGGTGCCCCCTTGAAAGGCCCTGTTTGCTTCAATAATCCCTTCCTTCTTCCACCGAGGTGCTTCCACCCTTCTTGAAATATCCCTCAAACTGGTGTGTTGCAAAGTGAAACCTTCCCAATGAGATTTCAAAGCCATTGTAAATATATCCAAGTATAATGCCAATTTTTTTCTTTTAAAGTCTGTATTCAAACTAAGAAAAGTAAATTTTGAAAAAAGGTAAAAAAAACCCACCTCTTTTAGTTTTTTTGTAAGCACAGTTTGTTTCTAACAAGTGGATAACTGTGAATGTGCACACTGTTCCGCCTCTATTCGCTAATTCCAGGCTGTGTCCCAGCTGTGTCACCCGCTTAAGATGGGAAAATTTGCTTGAATTGAAATTCAAATTGATCATTTTCATACATATTTGTAGATTTATTCCCATGTATTACAGGTAGAATGAGAAGAAACTTTAACAAGGGTAAATAAAGCTGCTTCTGCCTTGTTTCCAATAGTCCTGGAGAGTACTACTGGTGGGATTTTAAATGCCATGTATACTGAGCTCTCAAGCCTTTCCACAATATTTACATTCTCATTTCCACATTTTGAAGGACTCTGTAATCTTGTCCTATCCCTTTCAAAACCTTTCTTCTGCTAGGGGATTTCCTTGTTTGTGTGGTGAATTTCACTGAAAATATCTCCGGGTATTTCTTAAGGTTAGATGAATTTCACGGAACTAAGAGGAGAGTGTTTCAGCTTGATATCTTGTGGATCACTTATACTGAACTGTGTAAATTTATAAGAAGTTATAGGTGATTCATCTTCTTGTATATGCTAATTTGCATTATCTTTAAGCGAAATTTTGAAAACACTTCATTATATGTACACAGTAGGTACTTGCTGTATACTTTACAATATAGTAGCAAGTGAAGCTGTAGCAGTCCTGGTAGTCAGGACTTCAGACTCCAATGAATTCTGTGGAAGTTTTGTCATTTGTCTCATTGCCCTCCCCCAGGTGGCACACATACTCATATATATACACATATATATTTGTGTATATGTCTATGTATTATATGTATACATAGAAACACTGCAAACTGCATTGTGCGTTTTATTCAGAGCAGCTCCTTACAGATCACTGGCCAGAAGCATGCTGCTCTCGACATAATCTCAAAACCAGAGTTTTTCTTGCTGTTTCATTTTCTTGAAATTCTATAGGCAGAAAACCCAGCAAAGAATGTGATAATAGAATATGAAAGTTAGATTGGTTTTCACTGTAAGACAATTCCTATCATAAATAGCTCTGTTAACCACCTTAAGCACTACTGAAATTTTTAAATAACCTATAATGGAGACTATACAGTGTAAAAAGGCTATACGCATATAAGCAATTGACTTCTTAACTGCATATAACACTAACGAGAGCCAATCAGGCATTCACCCGTTTTCTGATAATTAGCAGCTGTTATCTGACAGACGCCATTTCCTACACATGCTTTTGCTCAGAGTTAGTATGAGAAAAGTTTGCTGAAGGCAGGACTATTTTTGGCCCAGCAACACTTATGTTGCTATGTGCTCTCAGATGACTGGGCAGATAGGCACACAATGAAGTCAAACAGCTGATCTGCAAAACTGAGAACACTGTGCGGTTTCCTCCACTGGTGCTTGTTTGTGTATAAATATGCACATGTGCACAAACTACGGGTAATGAAAGGTTATTTTTCTCTAGATATGCTTGTCAAAGAAAAAGGCCACATCCTGCATCCTGTTAAAACCCTCTGTTAAAATGCAGTCAGAACCCCTTAGCAAGCTGTGTGAAATCACTCCGTAAAGTCGTGCCTGTGACAGTTTGTACCTTCTGTTTCAGTGAACAATTTAAAGTTGATCTTAGTTAAGATAGAAGGACCATGTGCCAGTGCTGCTGCAAACATTGTTTCTTTCAACCGGTTGATAACGGCAGCGTTGAGAGCCTTCGATCATTGCCATCACAGCAAAGCTGGTGGTGGCTGCAAATACACTATCACTTTCAATTCAGGTCAGATCGGGGATTCTTCCAAGGTTATTGGTAAAATCTGCTACCTTCTGTAGCAAGGCTGGACTCACCCCTCCTCTTTCTCTTCAGCCATTTTACGGGGTGCCTGGTGAAATACAAGCCAAGTTGTCTTTGCAGGATAGTTACAAGAAGCACCCAAACTTGAGCCTACATATTTTATTAACAAATGTAGCACCCCCTTAGGCAATGAAACTCACCAATAAGCACGATGGGCTCTTGAAAGGAGGCTGCGATACATAAATGCATTGGCCTATACCACTGATATTTAGATCTGCAGCTTTTACCACAGTAGGCAGTAAAAGAATCTCCATAAACAGTACACACAGAAATTACAAAATACCCTGTGTTAGACCTTGATATAGGTTAGTTTTCTCGACCACATGTCTGCCTTATGATTAATTTGCTGCTTTAGTTAAACACCACTAATGTGGATAAAAGTTCTACATCCTGGCTCAGTTACAGCCACAGTTACAGAAATAAATCTCTTTCTCCGTGTTTTCACCTAACACAAGGATCCTGTGGGAGCAGGTGCCTCTGGTCTCCATGCTGCCCTCCCCAAATCCTCTTCTGCAGAGAGGACAGGAAAACCATGTGAATCGCGGTGTGTTGGGAACACAGCTTGTGGTGTTCTCGCACAAGCGGGGCTGACGGAGACAATCGACTCTGGCTTTCCCTGTTTGCCCTTTCCTGTTCTGCTGGGATATTTGGGACAACATAAGGCACCGATAAGATTATTTTGCATTCTACTGCAGGCAGTTTTTATATTGTGTGAGTGAAGGTAAGTTGTGGGGAGACATGTCAGCAGGGCACCTGGGGTACGTAAGACTCCAAACCCAGCCAAGGTGTGTCCCACTGCATGTGAAGGGATGACCTGTTAGTGCCCACCTTTCTCCTGTAGCCACTTTCCCAGTAGGAGCCTGCTGGGCACTAGCAAGCAGCAACACTGAGCAACAGCTATGCTGTCGAGTATCTGGCACCCCACCCACCGTGTCTTGGCCTCATGTGACAAAAGAGATGTCCCCCTCCGGACACAGGGATGCGGAAGGGTAGAATCTTGCTCCACTTCTCTAATGACAACAAAGATTCTTCAGTCTGGTACATTGTGCCCTTTCCAAAACCCTGTTAGAGAAATGAATACAGCCATGATCTCACTTTCTCCATAATTCCTCTGGGATGCATAATTTGCCCATGTATGCATTCCTCCTCTGGATTAGACTGTCCTGTTTTGTAACTGTTCTAATTTGCTTTGAGCTTTGTGACAGATTTTTAAGACTTCCTTTTTTTCAAAGATCTTACTTCAGAATGGATGTGCAATGATAAACTTTGGTCCCGCTGCAACAGTGTGTCACTTTTTCTTCCTGCAGACTAATGAGGTCAAATAAAATCAGGGAAAGAACACAAGTTTCAGCTTCTTTCTTCCAAAGAATCTAATCCAACCAATGACATATGACTTAATTCAGTGAAGCCTTTCATGTTATAACTGAACTCACCCTGGCAGGAGAGCCCCTGAAGGAATCCTTTACTTAAGAAGATAAGTGGCTGCCTGCGAGAGAAGACGACACTAATCTTCATTTCAGAGGCAGGTACCTTGGGTTTTGATAGTGTTGGGATGTATTAGTTCCCTGAATGGGACATATATCATATATCATTTAAGATTGGAAATGTTATGATTTTATTGAGGGTGGGAAAGGGAAAATCCCAGCTTTGAAAATCTTCATTACTCAAACATATCTCTTGGGCATATTAAAAAAAAAAGGTCTCAGTTCAGACTTGAAACAGGAGGGGAAATCCCTAAGAAGACAGAAAAGGAGAACCTGACATTTACTTAGGACTTTACAGCTGAGCTAATCCTCAGGAAAATGCTATTCATGTTGGAGAGCCATAGGGTTCAGCACCAGTTGCAGAAGATCAGAGGGCAGTTGCGTGGCCTATATCTGTCTGCAAGTCCCTAACTTCAGGCATCTTTTGGAAATTTGCTAATAAGCCCTTGCAACTTCCTTTTTTCTCTTCCTCCCTCTACCCTTTCTAGGTTCTTAAATCCTCCTCAGTGCTGTTCATAGAAGCCAACAACTGAAGACAGCAATTCCACCCTATGAAAACCACCTTTCCCTTCTGCAGTGTTAAACAACCCCAGTGGGAGAAAGCAATTATCAGGGACTTGCTACTGCAGTAAGCAAATGTTAGTCGGTGGAAAAAATGGAAATATTATAGGGTAGAAAACAGATCACCAACAGCAGATGAGCCTAAGGGAGAAAAATACCACTTTGATCTAACATACTCTTTAATGTCAGTCATATCCAAGTGTGAAGAAAGAGTTTGGTCTCTGACCATCTTTTTAGTACGTTTCAGTTAAAGATATGGGAATACAAGTCTACTCAGGTATGTGCTAAATAAAGACAACACTTAGGTTAAAAACCTAAAAATCCCAAAGGGAAGAGATATATACTTTTTTTTTAAATTATTGCACTTCATATAATTTTTTCATCAGTTGGTGTCAGGGAAACTAGTGATGGGCTAGAAAATTTCCCTGATAACATGAATCTCAGAGGTGTTGGCAACATAGGAAGAATTTTGATACTATGTAATAAAATCTGGATGACTTTGAGGAATGAAGTAATACAAATAGAAAGAAATTTAGCAGTAGGAGCTGTGACTGTGGTGTACAGAGCAATCACCAGCTAACCAAATACCAGCACTGTCCTTTGGCCATAATGAGGCAAATGAAGCTGTAGGAAGCATCCGGCAAAATGACTTTGGTTGGAACAGCTCCATTAACACCGGCGTGCAGGGCCCTGGTGAAACCACCCATGGGGTGCGGTGTGCAGCTCTGGTCACACAGGCTGCGTGAAGGTGAATTCAGCCTGGAAAAGACAGAGAGGAGGAGCGCCAGAAAAACAGGGGAGTGGGAAGTTTATCATGTAAGAAGAGCCCCGTTTAACCTATGAAAATGAGTGCTGTGAGCAGATCGGACGGATTATTTTATAACAATACCCCAGAGTGCATTACCATGACAGGAGAAGATCTGTTTAAATTAAAGCACAATGAGGTATAAGAGCTAACTGTAACGGGCGGTCACAAGTAAATTTGGACTGGAAATTAGCAGTTTCCTAACTATCAGAGGACTGAAATTCCGGAACGGCCTTCTAATGGGAGCAGTGGGGAAAAGCAATCCTCCTGGCTTTGAGAAGAGTTAGGTCATTGTGTGAAAGGGATTACATGATACTGTTGCCTGCAATAGCAGGGGCAGGTGTTCCAGGAAGCCTGGGTCTGTTTGTGGAAATCAAAGTAAAAAACAAGATCAAGACGACGAGTGCTACTTAAGTTACTGAAAATACACCTTGCAGCAATATGTGAATTATTATGTTTGCAGTAGCCTGAAAACTATTATTTGTTCAGCTTTTTCATGAAATCAGGAAGCAAGGACTCAGAGAGTCTTCTTTTTTATCTGTACACAGCAGCTTTGCTTCATTTTCTGTAATCACTGAGAAGCTTTACCGGCAATGAATTAGAAGGTTTAGAAACAGTGGGGAAAAAAAGATATTTGCTTGCTTTGTTGATAACTGGATAAAGCAAAAACAGATACTTGTGAGATAGGGTGGTAAAAGGATCACCGACAGGCCTGAAATTATCTAGAAGCAGCGGGCACTGGCAAGGCAAATGTAACTCGTTTATCGCAAAGCTGTGCACTTCCAAGCATGATCTGGTGATAAGTCAATGTTATCGCAGTAGGTCTGCATGGCATCTGCTGCAGAGGAGTGTACCGCTCTTCAGAGTAAGTGCTGCCTGGCAATATACAGTCAAGTCTTGTGACATATCCTCAAAAGGGATATACCATTTACCTTAATGGAAAGAAAACGGTTTGCATACATGATTGAACTTTCACTGGGGAGTGTGAAATGACTCATGGGTAGCTTCTTGTTTAGAAGACTGCTGAATAAGTTATTAGACAGGCAACTACCCTTGGGCCAGTATATTGGGCTGAGGGAATAGGTAAACACAGAAAGAAAGAATGAAGGAATAAAGTGTATGAGAGAGAGAGCAGTTGCTCATACAATACTGTTCTGCTTCCAGGCAAATACACTTTCTAGTGCCTTAAATTTCTTCCTGTAGTAACAGACTGAGGGCTGTACTGAACTTTAAAGGCCTTCATTAGTTGCTAAGTTATGCTGAGACCAACCACAGTGCAGCTATTCAATAAAGATATTTCATTATTTTGTTACTAAACTGCTTAGCATCTCAGTACCAGAAAGAAACAAAAAGCCCCAAAGACCAAGCACAAATTAGAGCTGTTAATCTTTAAAGACAGCTGATCTTTCTGAATATTCTGGGACAGACTTCTTTCTCCCTGATACTAGCAGAGATTGGTACTTAGAAGAGTCACTCTTGTATGAGAACTGTTTGATTGTTTTCTTTAAATAAGCTTTTTTTTTCATAACTATATCAAGCTCGGCCACATGGAATTAGCTGGCATTTGTTCATTCTTGAGGATTTGCCTCTCCTAGCAAAGATATTCCTGCCCAAGGTTACTGACATCTGTGGCCATTCAAAAGCACAGAAGTGTTTGTGTAGGGAAAGGGGAGATGTTGGTACGCTGAAGTGCCTGTGGGCAGTTGGGAGGTTACATCCATTTAAAAGGACTATGAGTGCAGCAAAAAGAGATCTTTTCTTCAGCAGTTTTTTTTCAAGCTGCAAAACAGAATGGGATACTCAAGGATTTATTTTAAATTAAATAGTATGACTCATGCTTGCACCATATCAGATCTGGTTTGATTTAAATGCGATCTCTCTCCCAGACCATGTATGCCTACTCCAGGAAAAGCAGTAACAGAATAAGGAAAATTATTATTTCTCTGCTCCACCATTTCCTGTCAGTCTCCATCAACACGAAAACAAAATTGTCATGCAGCATAAATAAGGTAATATGAAAATACGGTCACTGAAAGTGGACTAAGTGGTGCTTTCAAGATGCAGGAAGATTCTGCTTTGATCATATTTGCTGTTGTCAGTTAATAGCTACCTGACAAAGAAAAACACACAGATTTCTCTCTCCCTCCCTCCAAAGCTCTTCCTTCCAAATATTTCTTTTACCGAAGTCTCATCAAGTTATAAATGCCAGCTCAGAGCTCTTTTTAATTACTGCCTAAGAACATGACTGCAGTGGATCAGCAAAAGTTAGACTCATTTCAAAATTTTTGTTTTCAAGCTTATTTGTGGCATGAGAGGGAGATAGGGTATGAAATTGCCATCTATTGAATTTCACCATGAGAAAGTTTGCAAGGCTATTCAAATAATAAAAAATGCCTCATTCAATTCCCTATGTACTGTATGAGTCTCATCACTGTAACATGGGATATAGCCATGCAACTGTTTCCTTGGGTAGATACAAGCTAAACGTATCTATCTACCAACCTCATAACCAGAGTTGTCAGGTCCACAGCTGAGTGCTCTGGTCTTCACCTCACTTTTTGGAGTGAAACGAGAATCAGGTCACCCTAAAAGGAAAGTAAGAGAGACTGGAAAACAGTATGAAGTGATGAAATAGAATGTATCTCAGTGATAATAATCTATTCATAATAATTATATTTAGTAGTAACTTCTATTATCCCTCAAGGGTCCATACTGGGACCAATACTATTTAATATCTTCATCAACAACACAGACAGTATGATTGAGTGCACCTTCAGCAAGTTTGCAGATGACACCAAGCTGAGTGGTGCAGTTGATTCGCTGGAGAAAAGGGATGCCATCCAGAAGGGCCTTGACAGGCTTGAGGAGCGGGCCTGTGCGAACTTCATGAAGTTCAACAAGGCCAAGTGCAAGGTCCTGCACCTGGGTCGGGGAAATCCCCAGTATCAATACAGGCTGGTGGATGAAGGGATTGAGAGCAGCCCTGCCGAGAAGGACTTGGGGACAGTGGTGGATGAAAAGCTGGACATGAGCCAGTAATGTGCGCTTGCAGCCCAGAAAGCCAACCATATCCTGGGCTGCATCAAAAGAAGCATGGCCAGCAGGTCGAGGGAGGTGATTCTGCCCCTCGACTCTGCTCTGGTGAGACCCCACCTGGAGTACTGCGTCCAGCTCTGGGGTCCCCAGCACAAGAAAGACATGGAGTCTTTCTTGAGCACGTCCAGAGGAGGGCCATGAAAATGATCAGAGGGATGCAACACCTCTCCTGTGAAGAAAAGCTGAGAGAGATGGGGGCGGTCAGCCTTAAAAGAAGGCTCCAGGGAGACCTTATTGCAGCCTTTCAATATATGAAGTCTCTTATAAGAAAGACGGAGAGACTTTTTTCCAAGGCCTGTAGTGACAGGACAAGGGGCAACAGTTTTAAACTGAAAGAGAGTAGATTTAGATTGGACATAAGGAAGAAATTTTTTTATGGTAAGGGTGGTGAGCCACTGGAACAGGTTGCCCAGAGAAGCTGTGGATGACCCATCATTGGAAGTGTTCAAGGTCAGGTTGGATGGGGCTTTGAGCAACCTGATCTAGTGAAAGATGTCCCCGCCCATGGAAGTGGGGTTGAACTAGATGATCTTTAAAGGTCCCTTCCAACCCAAACCATTCTGTGATTCTATGATTCTATTAGTACAAATCATTTCAGGATATCGGTCCCTGGTGTGACACGTGACAGACAGGCTGCTATATCTGATTAAGTACGCCACAAGAAGGAACTCCTCACCAAATAACACACTAGCAATTTGTCAAAGATTACTAGTGAAATTCAGTTCAGCTGTGTACCCAGCCATGCCCGAACAAGACTTCTACTCATTATATTTCATTTATTATATTTATTCATTTTCCTATAGCTATGTTAGAAATTCAAATGTCAGCATGAGCTGAAGAGGTTTGATTAAAAAAAAGAAACAGCTAGAATCTTTATTCAGTATCTCAGTCTACTCCATACTTCTGAAACTTATTTCTTTCCTCAAATGTCATAATTTATTTCTTTTTTATGCTTTTAGCACCTTCATTTTTTATCAATAATCTCACTAGAAAGGCTATTGCTGCAGAACGTCCTGCTGTGATCATATTAGGAAGCAATGGGAGTGTCACAGAGGAATATGTTCTTATATTTTCAGTATCACCTTTCTCCTTTTAATTTCCTCTCTATTTGTATGGGAGGAAGGGGAGAGTCCAGAATCCAGTGTCTAAAAGACTTACTAGATTATCTTCCTGTCATTCTCTGCTAATACAAGATGCTTCCCTGCATGGCATCAGCTACTGTTTTGCCAAGTCATCAAAGTCCCAAAGAGACAAACATTATTCCAAGGAAGACTCATATCTCACCATTGCAAAGGCTTGTTTCATGCTTAGCCAAAACAGTCCTTTTAAAGGCCTTCCGTATAGATCTATCAAAAAGTAACATCCAAATTATTTTCCTTCCTTGGAATTTAACAGCCTTCCGTTATACACAGATTTTTGTGAGAAAGCAGTTTGTTCTGTGAGCATTGTGAGCAATTGTTACATCATATAGTTAAGCCAGAAACCCAGTAAATTTCAGCCCCAAAATTTCAAAATCCTTGAAGATAACTAAAAAAGCCCTAAAGGACAGAAATGTGCAAGCAACCTTAGCTATTGGTTTTGTTATAAACTTCAGCTAGAGCACTTATCAGTTTCACAGGAGTGAAAGGTTGTGAGAGCTTGTATTTGTGCAGACCTTTGAAGAGAAAAGAATTGAAAGTTGCTTTATATATATATATGTGATGGCTAGGTACATGAACAGTGGACAAGAGCCTCTAGGGCTGAGAAGCCACTATCTGAACTTATAATGCAATAGCTGTTCATTACACGAGACAGGATTTCAGCAATATCCATTGGGAATTCTTTTTTTGTAGGTGTTCCAGTTTGAGTGTGTATATGACATGTATAGAGGCATGTATATGACATGTATAAAGGCACACATGCACACATGTATACACATGTACGGGCATTTCCTACTGCTTATTTTCCAAATCTATCTTTCCAAATAAAAGCAAGACTAAAATGGAGCTAATGTTGGGAGCCTATGTAATTTAGTAATTTAGACTGAACAGTACTCCAAGAATTCTTTAATTGCATTCAAACATTTCTTTTTCAATTAATAAATTCAAATTTAAATTCAACACAAAATATGACAAGACATGGAAATACGCAATTACAACATAAACAGTATATGTTTCTTAAACATATTCTTTCTCATTTAACTAGAGGGAAGATTAAAATATTTTAAAATCAGTATAGTTAAATTCAGTACTACTAACTCCAACGTCCTTCATCATTTCCATCATTACCAATGATAATAATAATCTAGTCCTCGAAGTGTTGCTTGCCTGCTTGTTTTCTAGCAACTGTCTAGTAATCCTGATAAATATTTTGAACAAAAACCTGTCCAGGTCTTTCTTTCAAAGTTCTGTTATTTTAATTCCTGTTAATAACATATTTAGAAGATGAGAGTCAGTTCCTCTTTGGAAGGGTCAGTGTTTCAGAAGTTAACATTTAGCAAGGCTACTTCCCTTCTCTTCAGCTACTACATGACCAACAAGTTCTTTAATACATTTCTCATTTTATGTGGTAATTCCTGAAAAAGGAATGCATTTCTAATATTTTGCAATTTCGTGTATGAGAGAAGAGTAAAAGCTCCTGGTTTGCATCACTCCTATACGTCTGATAGAAAATTCCCATCCGTGACTCATCCATGGTACAGCATAAGCGATGAGCCCACATGATCACTGTGAATATTGACTTGCAAGAACCAAGGAAGTATGGGGCTTTCCAGATCACTACTGCCATGTAAGCAACTTTTTAGAGAGATGAACTATTATTTCTGTCAATTCACTTGCTTCAAAACATAGACAGCACAGAAACCGCAGATAGAAACACCGTAAGGAACAGGAGTTTCTGGTGACTGACACAAAGCAGTGCGACGTGCAGACAGAGTGTGAGTGAATAGGGAAAGTGTAAATACATTAGAAAAAGGATAGGATAGACTGCAGCCAGTGAGTTTAGGAGTGCTTCAATCCCCTGGCCATAAAACATTGATGTATCAGAAACTATTACAGCTAGGTTTGTGCCTTCTTACAAATTCCCCATTGTAATTTTCTTCCCCTTGGAACTGGCCTCATTGCTTTCAGTGTGTATTTTTACCCACATTTACTTGTGCAAGTTACAACAGATATTCAGCGAAATATCATTTGAGGTAGGCAGGGTACCCTCTGAAGATCATAGAACTGGCTGAAAATTTTAGGGTGAAATAATTTCATGAGAAAATGCCAATCCACCAAAATCAAAAGGTGTTGTGCAAGGCTGTTGGCTTCGCAGCCTTCTGGCAGGCGTAAGCAGGGTTGTGTCATGATGACACTAGACAGGCCATTGAGTGCCTGTGAGCCTTATGATAGGACTGCCTCAGGGACCTTAGGACTTTTGGAGGTTGTCATGTGCAACTTTCCAGAATTCTGTACCCCTTCCAATGGCGACAAAGCCCTGGGATCCAAATCATTCCTGAAGGCTTGGCTTCCCCTGCTGGTGCAGGGAGCCTGGCAACCTTGAAAACCCTGACTCACTCCAAGCCTCTCATGCTCATTGATCTTGGCTCCTACATGACGCCAGGGCTCCTAACCTCCTGGCTGTCTTATTGACTTTGCTTTTATAGCCAAGCCAAGAGCTGCAGTGCTTAGCTTTCCACTCTCACTTTCACTATAAGCTTGCTAAGCCAGCTGATTTCATAGAATCATAGAATAGTTTAGGTTGGAAGGCACCTTTAAAGGTCATCTAGTCCAACCGCCCTGCCATGGGCAGGGACATCTTCAACTAAATGAGGTTGCTCAGAGCCCCGTCAAACCTGACTTTGAATGTTTCCAGGGATGGGGCATCTACCACCTCTCTAGGCAACTGTTCCAGTATTTCACCACCCTCATCGTAAAAAATTTCTTCCTTATAGCTAGTCTAAATCTACCCTCTTTTAGTTTAAAACCATTCTCCCCTGTCCTGTCTCAACAGGCCTGCTAAAAAGTTTGTCCCCATCTTTCATATAAGCCCCCTTTAAGTACTGATAGGCTGCAATAAGGTCTTCCTGGAGCCTTCTCTACTCCGGGCTGAACAATACCAATTCTCTCAGCCTTTCCTCACAGGAGAGGTGTTTCAGCCCTCTGGCCATTTTCATGGTCCTCCTCTAGACCCACTCCAACAGGTCCACGTCTGTCTTGTGCTGAGGGCTCCAGAGCTGGACGCAGTACTCCAGGTGGGGTCTCACCAAAGCAGAGTCGAGGGGCAGAATCACCTCCCTCGACCTGCTGGCCACGCTTCTTTTGATGCAGCCCAGGATACATTGGGATTCATTCACTGATACATTTTTAGTTTTCCACATGTAGGCATCTTCATTCTTCATTTCAAAATGGAACATTCTTGGTCAGCAGGTCTGCACTGTGGAGGTGATGCCAGTTTAACTTTATTTTTAGATATATCTCTGTAAAGCCACGGCAGTGATACAGCTTCTAAGGGCAAAATCAGCTGCTCTGCTCATCTAATCAAACCATCTCCTTCTGTGTTAGTAAAAAGATGCTTCTGACAGAAAACATTACATCTATATGGTTTTCTCTTTGTAACGGTATTTTAGGGATGGGGATTTTTTTAGGTCATGATACTGCTCTGCCAGCTAATCTCAGTATGCCAGCTAATCTCGATAGACACATGCCTTCTGCACACTGGCAAGACTTGAGTTAAGGGTTACCCCTATGTTCTATTTCAGTTTTGTGGGACAAGTGACAAGTAACAAGTGACACAACTGACCAAATATAATGTTGATTTTAGGCTTCACCAGCAAGAAGCTCAGATGACACTGCTGAGTGATATTACACCTTTTCTTTCTCCCTGGCACAAAACTAACTTGCATCTGCAGTGAAGACTGGGTCAGGCAGCAGGGGAACAGCTGTTCCCCAATTGTGTGACCGGGAGGGAGCACGTGCTGTGGCAGGCAGTCATAACGGCAAAGTAGTATTCCCTAATCCCGCTAAGTTTACCTGTGAATACAGCACATTTTCCTTCCCTCCTGCTGGAACCAAGGGAGAAGACTGAAGAGAAACATATAATTACCCATTTTTTAAGATTAAACCAGACAAAATTTGTCATCTCTCAATTTAAAAGCAAACCAGAAAGAGTTCTGAAAATTTCAGGGACTGCTCATCTCCAGTAGTCTCATCTAGCACAAACCTTACAGCTCTTCTGCAAGGTGGCTGTGATAACTTACCATTACCACCCTACTGCAGATCACTAAAGAAAACAGTTAGCTTCATATTTCCTTTTTGAGTAATTCTCTTTACATGCTTAAAATGGCCTGGTCAGACATCCAAAGAGTAGTAACAGAATCCAAAATAACTCAAAAAGAAGTCAAATAGAAAATAGCTAAGGTTGCTTGCAGGTGCTAGTTCTGCACCAGCTCCTCTAGTTATTGTGTTTATTAACTTCAAAATCACATTTCCTTTTTTTTTATTTGTGTCTTCCCTTTGACTTCAATGAAGATCAACACGATGAAAGCAGAAACCTTCACAAGAGCAGACAGATTTTGTGTTGTGGTGTTCTTTTCACACAAAGGCTCTCAGAGGCACTCAGATCACACCACTTTAAAAGAGTAGCTACCAAGTTTCATGCACAGTGGGGTACATTATTTTATGCAAATTACATATTACACTAAACTGATTGTATTTTTTCTAATACTGTGCATGTTAGACCATAAGCTGAAACATGATATTGAAATCTGTGCCTGCCTTCCACATTGTTTCATACAACACTTTCATTGGTTGGGGTTTCTTGTAAAGGGATTTCGGTGTCCTGTTAAGGTTAAAGAGAAAAGATACGATGAGAAGTTTACAGGAATTGTGTTACCTCATGTGATTTGTCTCCCACTACTTAAGTTCTTCATTTTCTTTTTCATATAGTTTCCTTAGAGTTCATTTTATCAGCTACATATTCATCCAGGGATGATGCAATACCGAATTTTTGATAGCAGTGAAAAACAAATACAGCACTAATATTTCACAAGTAATACAGCCTGCTATTCCTAGATAATAATAGATTAATGACCATTAAGTACATTTTCAAGAGCACATTTTGTAGAATTCTTTGCAGGTCCCTGAGGTTTCCCTGTTTTCCTCATACCCATTGAAATGGCTGAAATTTCACACGTGATCTGCCTCTCTGAAAGCAGGATTCCAAATTAAAAACAGATTTTGTTTCCATGTGAAAAACTTTTAGGGTCAGTCAGTGGTTCCCTGGATCTGAGTGCACACATACAGCTCACAGGAGAGCTGCACTCCACCGAGATGCCCCTAATTCCATCTTGCTCCTTGTCAGGAGGTGGGGGGTTTAGAGCCTCTGGAGGGACAATGGGGTTACAGTTCCCTAAGCTGGCCAGTTGTCTCACTAAGGCACACTAAAGTTTTTGCAGAACTTATGTGGGGGTTGGTCTCTTGCCAAAAGAGCTAGACTTCGAGGTCGCCTTTACGGTATTCCTCCTAATACAATATTTTCTTCATTTTTTGGACGTACTGCCTCTTTGTTTAATACCTTATTGCTAGAGACCTAACAACAGGGAGTTTGGGCCCTTTACATTTCCAAGACAGACAGCAGGGAGCCATAGGAAGTCTAACCTTTCCTTCCTTGCTCCTAGTGCCCAGAGTACTTTTTTGGATGTATGGCATGTGAGATGAAGCACTCATCCTGCAGCCGCTCCAAGCACAGATGACATTCGGGGGCCAACTGAGATAGAGAAATGTGTGCTTTTTGCAGTAGCTGGTCCTGAAAAGCACCAGGAGACAGATAAAGCAAACGCAGCAGAGGGCTGGTTTATACTAACACAGGATCATTTCCCTGTGGTCTCTCCTTCCCCACTTGCTGCCTTGTGGCCAAAGGACCCCTTCTGGGATGGTGCTTACACACCCACAGAAAGGTTATTTTGGTACCTGAGTACCTGTCTTAAGTGACACACTGCATTTATTTGAATGAGTGCAACGTTTTCCTCCGACAGAGGCATGTTCTCAAGGCAGTATTCCCTGACCTCTGATAGTTTCCTTCTTACACTTTTTTGGTGCTAGCATGGCAGAGAAAGCTCATGTATGCACTAATACTATGTCCAACACAAGTTCAGTTCTTTCTAGGACTGCAGCTCGCCTGGTCAGGACTGGATACTTGTCCCCACTGAATTCAATCTGAGCTTTGCCCAGACCTTCGCTGGAACAATAACATCAGGGAAAGGACCACCAGTGGTCTGTCATACATATCAAATAAAGTTATAAGAATATTTTGAGACAAATAAGAAGGTCCAGACTAGATTAGCCTCATGGACAGACTCTCCAATGTGAACACCACTGTTAGCATTAGCAGTGGCAAGCAGCAGACAGGCCACACAGGACAGACACACAGGAGGACAGAACCAAGGCAGGTCAACACAGAATATCGCCCTAATTTCGACTAGTCAGAGGCTGACTGACTCTTACAGCATGAGATGTAATATTCTCTCTCTTTTTTTTTTTTTCTGATAATTGTAATAATTCTGGAAATTCTTGCTGCTAATGTATTTTTTTTCTTAATTCTTGCTTAACTCCTCTGTGACACCCTCAGCCAGCCAGTATTTACTTACGTATTTCGGAAAAAGCATATCCTTTTGATTTACTGTCTTTTAATCTCACTGAAGGTCTCTCTGGTTTTGTGGTGCTGGGCTGGGAAAAAAAAGGCTTCAGTCCTGCCTTCCCACATGCCCATCTGGAAGTTGGTGTGGTCCGGCCTTCAGCTAGGAGCCTAGGCCATGGTCTAAGGGGCACTTCCATCCAGCCTACTTCTTCATCCCGGGGAACACGGAACAACTTGCACATGCAGCAAATACAGCTGCATGCCTTCTCTACCTGTGACACCCCAGCACAAACCACCAAATTCTTCCTACTAGCAGCCTGTTAGAAATGGTGAAGGGCAGTGGTTGCTGCTGAGTGGAAGGGAGAGGAAAAGATGAAGGAAACACTGATCTAACCTAAAGGCAGGATTTAATCCATGCTAGACACTGTGAAGTATGGAAAGTATGTTTCAACAGAGCACCAAGACAGAACATGCAGTAATTAGTTCATCTGAACTCATGTAAAATTCCCCATCTTCTCAGAAGGACTTTCTTTGAGACAGCCCTGACCTAACAAAAACAATGGGCATTTGTGAGACATGCTCTTTACGCAGTAAAAATTTCAAGGCTCCTCATGCTGTCCAAGCGTGGTCAAAATAGATCAATATTGCAAATACTGTCTCCCAAATTGCCATCACTGTTTACATCTGATATAGCCTCAGAAATACACCAAATTGTAATAACCATCTTTTTGATGTCAATGATTTCCCAGTCTGATGTGAGGTATTATGCTGACACATGTATCTGTCTTCCTGTTATGTACTAGGCAGAGTATTTTGTAAGAAAGGACGCTGTAGCAGTGAGAGTAGTCAATAATTCTCTTGGCCTACTAGACTCTATTAATTTTAAATTTCTGTCATACAACCAATTGCTTGGCACTTATGTTGGCTTTCAGTGAGACATATCAGCTAACTTAGTGGATCCTTTAAAGATGCTATGAAATTCCTGCTGAATACACATAGCCATTTTATAACTATCAAGCAAAATTGTTATAGACGGTTACCCAAAAAATACTCTGCTCTTTCAAAACCAGTAATTTACTGACTGCTCTGCTACTAAATTCCTTAACTTGTCCCACTAGAGTAGCTCATTTTGCATTAGTTTTTGATGTGCTTAGCATTACCTTGGCATTATTTTTCCTCATTTCCTATTTATGGAAATAAAAATATATGGTCTGCAATTTTCTTAAATGCAAAGAATCTGATATAATAAAATGCTCTTGCTTTGAACCTAATATAAGAAGTAGTTTGTTATCGAAGAAACATAAGGGTCTGCCTTGAGTTTTAACTATATTACTATTACTAAATTATGCTCCCCACTGAGACACATGTGATCTTGGGTTCCTTTTTCCTTTGGTTCCTTTGATGAAGGCCAGCCTACAATTTTATTTGAATTCAGTACTACTATACTTAGTCTTGAGTACATAGTTACATGCTTGACAGGAGTGAGGGTTTTGTTACTAGTATCTCTTACCATGAGGGCAAGAAAAGAATGGCTAATAGTCTCTGCTGAACTACAGAGTCTAAAGGAGGACATGGCTGAACGAGTTGTGAGATTAGCTCCAGAAAGACCACCCATATTCAGAGCTATTGACTGGATCCCAGCAGCAGATGCCAGAACGTATATGCAGCTCCTTTGCAAGGCAAGGGTAAGCTTCAGCAAATTACAGCTATATGTAGCAAGGCATCTAAAATTGTTTTTTATTGTGAAGTAGCTCTGCGCACACTGAAGACAAAGAAAGACAAAAAAGCTGTTTAGTGATATGAGTCAAAGGCAAAGTTTTTCCACAGCAAGCGGGCAGACGTAGAAAACATTGCTTGAAATCTTCCAACTCTATTCCTCCCGACGCATGAGCCTTAAGCGAAGTAAGTGCAGACAGGGGAAGGGTTACTGCTTTCCCAGCTGTTCACACAAAAGGACATTTTGCACCTGTTCCCAGTGAATGAAAGTTTGCTTTGTGTTAAAGCAGTTCATCACCCCAGCGTTGGCGTGGGGCGGTGGAGCAGGCAGAGCCCAGGCGCGTTCTGGCTGGAACCAGCGTGCTACCGAGGAAGAGAGAGGCTGAAGGGTAGGTCCGTTGCAATCAAGCTTCATTAGCTTTAACACGTAAACAAGCCCCCACCTGAAGGTTGATGTCACAGCAAATGCAAACAGCAGGGATGATCAGCTAAGCGTAAGCAAGAGAATGTGTATTTTTCACTTTCATCCCAGCTCTATTTAGTTTACCATATTTGCTTAAGGCTGGCATACTTTTCATATCTACCAGTGAGCTATTATTCAGAAAAATCTGCATTACACTGCCCCTGTATTAATTATAAAACAATGTACTCCATGCTTCCTTTGATATTCTCTTAGATCTACATCTCCTAAATTGTGATTTATCTCAGACGTTGCCATTAGGTCTGTGCCAGGCCCTCAGCTGGGGTAAATGAGTGTAGGTCTATGGGATCTCAGGGGAGCCCCGGAATTTCACGCCAGCAGAGAGCATTTGGGCTGTCTTGGAAAAGTCAGTTCTCAGGTGACAAAGTCATGGCAAAGGCATGGACTATGGTCAGAACTGAGAAACCACGAGGAGCTAGGCAAGTATTTCTATATTAAAAAATAAAAAGAAAAAGAGAATTAAAAACAAGATCCCGTAACTAAAATCGCAGCTTCTCCTTTTCTCATGTCAACTGGCGACCCAGCAGTTTAAACTCCTCCTCTGCACAGGGGTCACAAACAGGGCACATGGGCCGTTCATCTGGGCCGGCGCAGCAGCAGCAGGATAGACCCAGATTTCCTCTACATCTTCACCCCTCTGACCTTCAGTATATATCACCTCCCACCCCCACTTTAATCCTAGGGCCTTTACTTTGGAGCTTATAATAAATCAATAGACAGTAAAAGAAAATCCCTGTGGGAGCAGCAATTGTGGCCCTATTATAAAAGCTTAAATTCCCCACCTGCCACTTGACCAGCAAAAAGCTTGGATTCCCCACTCCAGCCCAGATTATGTAAAACTATTCAAATCCTGAGTGACAGTATTTATGAAGACAGCTGTTGGGCTCTCCAACTGGGGCAGGCAGGGGCAAATGCTGTGGAGTCCAGTAAGAGCTGTTCTGCTATTGATCTTCCCTGAGACCCCTACAATGCCTTTTTTTCCCTTTTTTTTTTTTTTTTTGGTCCAGGTGGAGGGAAATGAATAATCAGTCAGATAAATGAAAAATGCCCAACACAAAAGTTCTCAGAAATGCCCTTTAAAAACAGAGACTGATTCAGAGACTGTCCTCCTCACACTCACTTCTCCCTCCCCCTTTCTCTTCCCATCGTTTTTGGGTTGCGTTATTCGTCACAGAAAGTGGCAGCGGGTGGTGGGGTGAGACGCTTTGTGAACTGGTCACTTGTCAACACCAATCAGCTTGATACATTTCTGGGAAGAAGATTACACTAGAAAGATGCTATCATGTTTTCAGTCAATCAAATGTTTAACCACTCCCCTTCATCTCACTAAAGCTCTGCCATTGCCAAGTATTGCCATTCTTGGTGGTATTTCAAACTACTGTTTACCAGCAGGGGGTTGAAATTCAGTAAAACAAAGCGGTTTCCCCTGGCAGTGGTTACCATGCATTGGGGAAGGCTAGAGCAAGAATCCCAGCCACTCACCGTTACAGTCAATTGTGAAACCCCTGTTGACTTCCCTGTGTTCTTTGGGTTCTGAATGCCCGTGCCGTAATTACAGGAGTAATTGGAGAAGCCAATTTGGTTTTTACACCTCTTTTTTTCAAAGACTGGGGAGGGGTGGATTCTGCTTCCACAGATGTCCACAAGGACTGTTTTTTTACTGGGAGGTGGATCAGGCCAATGAAGGTTTACTGAATGTGCAATGTTCATTTGACCTACATCTCATCTGAGATCAGCTCTAACAATATGATGTATCAGCAATTGATAAAACCTCCAAGACGCATAACAAAAACATATGCATAACACGCCTATTGCAGTATGACCGTAATCTTTTCAACCTTGTCTTTAGTTCTGATCAGGAGCTTCTTTCTTATCTTTGTCGCATTTGTACAGTTACATTTTTCATGTACAGACCCTGGCCTTTAACTTGTTTGGTTTGGCAACACAGACATGTCATAAAACTGTGCCAAGAGGAAAGCTGGAGATTCCCTTGCACAGAGGTTGTGCTGTTGCAGTCAGGTTGGACTCAGACCCCCTCTTCCTGGCACCTTCCAGGCTGACAGGCAGTGCAGGGCATGGCTGTAGCCCTTGCTCCTAAACCAGGAGCAAGTTTGTCTCATGGAACATCAGTCGTCAAAAAGGTAGGTGTCTAACTCCCTCCCAGCCTAGCTTTCCAGGAGAGGTTGGATGAATTGCCCACTGGGCTGCCCTCTCTACATAGACCACAGAAGGCTAGCTGAGCCCAAATGCCTGGCTTTTATATGGCTAACAGTAGGTAAAGCGAATCTAGACCTGAGGGGTCATTACATCCCCAAAGTTCATGCCAGGATTTCCATCTGCCACAGAAGTGAAAAAATGGAGAAGTAGTTTCTCTTTAGTGCCCTTCATTCTGTACAAGTTAACATCCAAAATAGAAGCCAGTGCAGACACAGTTGCAAATCTCCCTATCAGAAAGTTACAACTCTGAATAAAACTTTCACCAATGAGAAGGCAAAAAAATAAAAGCAATGGCAAACAGGAATTCTGGTGTAAAAAGAATTGTTGTGCAAAAAGTCTTTCATTTAATGAAATAAAGTTATATGATTAATTTTCAAGATCCAAATTCACATCACTGTATTACCATTTACTTAATAATGAATACTTCTTTCTGACTGGTTATTGTCTATGAATTTTGAGGCAGCAGATGGGCAAGCAGAACACATGTACCCCCTAAAATGAACAGAACTCCCAATCCAGAGAGACTGTCAGCTTCATTTGTAGGAGTGAGGAGCATTCAATGCAAGCTAAGTTGAAATGAGAATGGAAGGCACACAATCCTTCATGGAAAAGGTTCTTATATATGCTGCTATAATGCATTTATAGTTAAGTATTTGACCATGTGAACAGTTCATAGATGCAGGTTTCAATTATAAATATTTATGCACATGGCAAAAAAATAGCAGTTACAAAATGTTTATCCTTCCTTGATTTGCCTTGTCAAAACATACACATTCATTTCTTTGTTTGCCTTTTTTTGCTGAGAAACATCACTGTAATGTATTAAAAATCTTCACAGCAGAAAGGGAGCGGGAGTCACCAGCAGGTTCCAGCTCTGCACCACTATTTGCCACCAAAGAACATACTCTAACGAGGCCGGGACAAGGAGACAGAAAAGCTAAAGTCTAATTTGAGAAAGGGATCTTTGAAAGGGTAATTTCCTTCCTGGAGTTCAAAGTACCCGGGTTTTCCTCTGCCTCAGAGAGGCTCGGCAGCAGTTTCCCAGTGGTGCTGCCAATGGGCATGTTCTGGATAAACACTGCAGTTGTTCTTCCCACATACATTTGGGACACAGAGCCCCCCCGTCCCCACTGACGTCAAGAGACTGTCCCAGGCACCTGGCACAACCTGGGATCGTGCTCAAACCGCTTGTTAACCCAGCAGATATGTTAAATGGAGTGAACTCGGCAGTTTAAGGTCAGTCCGTGGAGATAACATTATCAGAAGAGCCATTTGTCTCCAATGGGAGCAAACACAGGCATGTATCAGGCTCCTTCTTTCCACAGCTCTTACCAGAACCCGATAGGAAAAAAAATACCAGAACTTCAGGAATCGGGGTTCTTGCTACCCTATTTATTGACTGTGTTTTGTTTGATTTTATGATATGTCTGGCTATCTGGCTATCTGGCACTAGCAAGGTAGAAACAGCTTTAACTGGAGAAGCCTCAGGAAAAAACCAAATCATATATGTAATAACCTTTTCATGCTGCAACAGCATTCAGATCCGGCTGTGCCAGCACGGCAATGCAGGCACCATTACCCAGAACAGTTTTCATCTTTATCAATTCCTTCATTCTTTCCTTTTGAACTATTCCAGACTTCAACACACACTGAGTTCAGAGAGAGTTCAAGCTCGCTGCTTGCACCAGGAGGGCTGAAATCTTCGGTTTCCATTTCACAGGGATCGTTGCAGGTTCACAGAGCGGGTAAAAGGCAACACCTAATATTTGTGCCAGCCTGGCACTCACTCCGTGCTGCTCAGCCTCCTAGCTCTGCTCCTCGCAGAGCTGGGATGGAAATCCATTTGCAGCTAGAAAGGCTTGGCACATCAAAGGGATGCTGTCAAAGTGATAGGCCTAAAATGTTATCTGTCCTCTCTTGTCTACATTTGTTTGCAAAATCCACATTATCTTTTCAATATAGAAGAGTTTTATTTCCAGGCACAGCTCGGAGTGAATACTAGGTCAGTATCAAAGGCAGAATCAGTAACAGTCCTAGTCCAGTGAGTACGCAAGGGAAAAACAAAACAAAGTTCCCACACACAAAAAGGGGGAGAGGCTGAAGACATCTTAGGAAAGGAACAACTTTGTCTGGGCTTGCAGAACGTTATCAGAAATGACTATGAGGAGAAACAGATTTCTGAAAGTTAGGGAAATTATATGCCATGCACCTTCTCAAATGTAGGCTTCAGATCTCATATTTAAAGTAAGGCATAATCTATTGTTTTAGCTTATTGACTTATTTGTGGTCTGTGATAAACAATGCATCATACAACAGACATCATTCATTACAATACAGTGCATACGAAGGGGGGGGGAAAAGAGAAAATACTGTGTTCCTACAAAAGGAAATGTTTGTGATAAATAGAAGATGAGAGAATTATCACTGAACAGTGTGTTCCCAATATTAAAAAGTGTAACACTTTTTTAATCTTCTTTTGAGTCCTACTGAGACATTCGCTTCAAAAAGAAACAAGTGGTAGCAAAAGTAAGCAGCAAATGCTGCTGAATTAACACGTTATTTCATTTGCTGCTTTAAAATATGTTGTACCATTTAATGTTATCTGCTTTTAACAGATTAGGTGGCTGATCTTTATCACACCAGTGTAAGTAGGAGCGTGTCCCTTTCTGTTTGCTCAGAGAGCAGGTTCCAGCACAGGGCATGCAGGCCATGGCAGAAGGCCTGTTCGTGGGAGGGCTGGGGTGACTTTCACCCTACGGAGGGTACAACAACTTGCTTCTGGACTTGCAGGTGCTCCCAGCCTGACAGTGTGAAGGTTTGCCCTTTGCTGGGTACAGACAGTACTACAGGTAAGCAGCCGGCAGTTTGCCTACACCTTTTGCTCACTCTCGTTGGCTCTGACCAGTGCAACGTGGTCACCTGCTCTTCGTCATGGTACAAATAGCAAACAAAATCTGCCTTGACATTCCTTTACCCCATGCTTTCCCTCCAAATCAAATGGGTCTTATAAGTACATTTGGGTGGCAGGTTTGCAAAATTGTAGGCTGCCTAAGGCAGAGCCAGTGTCATCTGATTTGCCTGCACAGGACCCAGCAGAATGAGGCCCTAAACCTAATTTGCAGCCTCTAGGCACTACAGTAATATCACTAATTTAATACAAATGACAATGAGAGGAAGGGACATGCTATTCACAATACTGCCTTCTTCCCATCCACAGATGCTTGGCAGGACTTCAGATCTGCATTTAGGAAGCGTGTAGGCTTGGCTGAAATGGCCATTCTTTGTACAAATATGCCCCCAAGCAACAATAAAAAGAAACAGATGCAGATTAACACTAACAAATCACATACCCACTGCGCTATACATGTAACCTAATGCATGTGAATAGTCCTACTGGCCTTACATCTGTCACAGAAGCACAGCCTTGTTGAAGGCATTGTCCTCTATCACAGCATCAGTTCTCCCCAAAAGCAAGGAGTTTGAAGCCAAAGGGAACAGCACCTACACAGAAACTGGGGGACACCAGTGGAGTAGAGCCACCTCCACTTTGTCTAGCAAGCTCTCAGGATTTGAGACATCTTGTGAAAACTTGCTATCTCAGCTCCCTCTGCTCCCCATGGGGAGATAGAGGGGGTGGGCTGATTCATCCATCCCAAGACCTGAGGGGCCTGTTATGAATCAAGGTGGTTGGAGCAGAGGGGGAGCCTGGATGGCCTGCTTACACTGATCTCCCAATTTTTAGATGACTGACGTTGGGTGAAATAAATTTCACTTTGATGGCTGACTGAGTTATCCTGCCTACTGCAGTGCCAAAAGTGAAGTGAGAGATGAGTAAGTACATCCCCTGCTGTCTGGGGCAGCCAGAGCTCAGTCACAGTGGAAAAGGTAGTTGTGACCTGTAGGCGAGCAGACCACCTACAGTAGGTGCCTAACGTTGGTATCATGTCTCCTTCCCTCCACGGACCTCACAGAGACAGAGCCTGGCAACCCCAGCTAGGACAAGGCCTAAAGCACTTATGGTTCTCTTGATTTTAGACACTATCACAAGTGTGACAGTGAAATCATTCACCCAGATGAGATGAATCTCCAGAATCTCCAACAGTTCTCATAAGAGTTATGGATTACGATGACACTACGCATTTTGGAGAAGGGATTCAAAAGTGCAGAGAAGGCCAGCCAAAGAGGCTGACAAAATATTTTAGCCACAAATTGATCAAATTTGATTGCACAATTCTGTAAATAAAGTCTTTCTTAAAAAAAAAAGAAAAAAAAAGAGAAAAAGAAAACTGGGGTAAGTGGAGTGTGTGTGGGTTTGTTTGTGTACCTATCGCTTTCTGTAGGAAGTCCCAGAACCTTGCTGCTTCTTCCTGTTTTTGAGCTGCCCTCTTGTGTCTTGTGATCAGGTGGGTTTGACTTGTATGAATTCACACCACCATTCGTCTGCATCCTCTTGGCATGTACAGAGACTGAGAGTCAATGACCTTCCACACTACCTCCACTGCTCCTCTCAAAGGATCTATTATGTGGCTCACTGGAAGAGCACAAGCCTGGTTCTGTTTGAGTCAGCATGACTCTCATAGTATAAACACTGAAAAAAACCTCTCCACGTAGCCAGCCTCATTTTGCATTAGTCAGGAAAGGTCAAGGCAAAATTGGAGTCAGGATAAAATTGGTCAGTGTTTGGAATCAGTCACACTTGAGGTTGATTTCCTGTTTCTGGAAAAAAAAAAAACCCACACTGCCTCCCATTATCTGAATACGAAGTTTAGTGAATGTTGCTATACATGCCACACAAACACATTTTACATACAGTAATTCCTTGAGTGCCTTAAGAAACTATCAGCATGAGTAAGGAGGCTCTGCAGCTACTGAGAACAACCAGAAGAAATGTGAAGGCTGGAGTTTGTGTTCTTTCCGTCTCTATTTATATTATAGGGTTGGTTTATTCAGGGAATTGCCTCTAAAATTAGTGGCAATCCCTTCTAGAAATACACGCAGGCCAACAGAAGAAACCAAACTGGCAGCTTCCCACTTAGTACCCAGACCCACTGTTGTGGATTCAAGAGTAATTGAAACAGTCTGAATTTCAAATTGGGAAAAGGCAGGCAAAGCTGGCTTGATGTTTTTTTTATTTTGCTAATTGGGCTAGAAAAATGAAAGTACAGTGTACTGCTTTATCTGAACTAAAATAATTAAAATATCAGTCAGTAGAGAGAGTAATTAGATGCATTATTGATTAAATAGCAGAAGAAAATGACAGTTTGTTAGCTGTCTGTTTTTAATGGGATATCTGTCAAAGCTAGAAATTTGATCTCCCCATTCCCTTCAGCCCCATTCTTCCATCTGGCAGCAAATCCTCGTGGAAGAACCAAAAAACAACATGAGACAGACAATGAAATAACGTGGATTTGATGGACCGGGAGGCCCAAGAAAGCACCTCACATTAGTGTTGCAGCATTGTAGATGCCCAATAGATACCCAGTAGTATCCCAGAGAAGATGTCTTCTTCAGTAGCATTAACTGGCAATGATTTTCTTGCTCTGTGTTATTCCACCCTCAGTACTTTCTGTTAGCTGCCTGCATTCCCATCTTGACTACCAAAAGTATAGTGTTTTCTGAAAGATTAGAGAGAGAAAGATTTAGATTGGGGGTTTTTTGGTTTTCGTGTGGGTTTTTTTTTTTTTGCCTTTCCATAGCAACTCACGGTCCTCTCTTTTCTGCTGGACAATTTCTGGAGTGGAAAAAATAATGTCTGCTCACCATACATAGATATGACCTTCTCAATTTTCTTCTGAATATAAATTCTTTAGTACACATTAAAACGGAGAATTCTGCAACACTAACCTGCTTTTCTCTGACTGAAGTGAAGGGTCATCATGGCTTACATCTTTCCAGTGATGGTGAAGGTGTGAAATCTTTCAGAAATGCAATGCACTATAGGTTCCATGAGTCAACCATGGACCTCTTTATCAATGCTTCATAAGAAGTGCTGTGTTCCTCTTCACAAGGACCCAGATGATGCAGATAGCAAGAAGACTTAAAACTAAACCATTTCATTCCAGAAAATACCTTTGTTATTCCCTGATTCACAGCCATGTAACCGTTCATCTTCAACTTCCTCAACTCCCCACCACCATCCTTTGATTTTGTATCTCCAGATACCCAAATGATGACTCCAGCTCTATTTCCCCCAACAGCCCTGAATGTATGTCAGTACAACCGATGTCTTCTCCCACTCTCTACCATACACTTTCTACTCCTTGTTGCCAGCCTCTTAAAGCTGTTCATCTTATTTTCTCACCAGCATTTACCCTGGCAGATCCTTGCAGTACCCAGTGGAGCAGACACAATTTGTGCAGTAACACATTCCTGTACATGAATATGTCACTGCCCGTGAATAAGCCATTACACCAGAGCAACCGGGAAGACGTAACTTGTTACAGGGAGAGAGTTAAAAAGTCCAGAAGTCAAGGTCCCTGTCCCAGGAGGAAAAATTTTGCCTGTCCAGACTGATCCCACCCCAGATCTTTCCTCCCTGCCTGAGCTGTTCTGCCCTGCCATCATTGGGCATGGCCCCCTCGCAGCCTGGCTCAGCCCCAAGAGGGGAACGACAGTCAGCATGACAATGGCCATGAGGGACAGAGGGGGAGACACGTCTGAAAAGTCTCCTTGCTCCCTTGCTCAACCGTAATCTCCAGTGTATTGAGTCATAGATTAAATGAAAGAACAAGCCCTGGGACTTCCTTGTAAAACTGCTGCCTCAGCTCCTGTATCACACCCGCTTACCACATCGAGCACAGACTGACTGCACTCAGCAAAGGATAAAGAGATCACACAAAGAAAGAGCAGCAAGCAGAGTGAAGCCAGCAAAAGTCTTACAACTGGTTTATTTGCTCTGGGCATTGTATATAAATGACAAAGTTTATGTTGCTCCTACGCTGAAGTAATAGGGATGTGAATGACACCAGCTAGACAGCCAATGGTGATGATCAGTACTGGCAATACTTCCCACCTCTGTGTCGAGACTTCAGGGAAAGTAGTGCTGATCTCTGTGTTGACTGTCCTGGGGTGTGAGAACAAGGAAGCAAAGGATGTTCATCGTAGCTTTTTACTATTGACCTGGAATCAGTTTGCCAGCCATCAATTATAAGCCAGACAGCTTACACAAACAGAGTAATATATAGGCAGATGCCTCTCATTGCCCACCTGCTGGAAGACCCGTCTCATTGTTGGCAGATGTGACACAACACTAGGAAGTAACATGGCCAAGCCAAGCAACAGGGATGCACCTCAGTCAGGGCAGCACGCACACCACCCCAGGGAAGTCTGAGAAGTTGCTCCAGAGCTTGCAAATAACACTTCAGAACAGCACTGTTGCTTGAACACACGTGTCTTTAGTTTAAAAATAATAGACTGAACTAAATAAATAGAATCCACAGTGAATGCAGGAGAAGGTGTAGGAATGTATGCATTTGCCCTTCAGACACGGGCACGTTTGCCTTCAGACAAACTTTGTGTGAAGTTTCAGACACAAGTGGTATTTCTTCTAAGCCCAGGCGTAACAGGACTGTTATTTGCATCATCACCGTGAAATAATAAGGAGACCCGGGAAGGACACAGCCAAGAGTAGAAAGGGAAATGACATGTAATGATACAATGATTCAAAATCTGTGCAGAGGCTAGCAAACAGAGCTTGAAATGAATCATAAAACAAAGACTTTGAAGTGGTGAATGTGATCTGAAAAAGTAGTGGAATGTTAAGACACAGAAGTATGATGCGGATACAGTGAATGTCAAAGGACAGCTTGGTACCATGCATGGCATAGAACATAGCTCATTTCTCTGTTTTCTTGGTCTGCTTCTTCACAAATAAACTCTAGAAACTGATGCTAGGGCAAATAGCTCCAGCTCCAGGAGAATAATTTCCTGACTTCTGCACAAGAGTCATTACTCAACAGGTGACAAACATGGAAAAAAAACCCAACCACAATACCCTCTCTGCAGTAGAATACTACTTATAAGAAGAGCTATACCATTTTCAGAAATTAGGAAGAGGTAGGACAAAACAAATCTTTCTGCATGTTTTGTAAGGGATTTTTGAAAATGTACATTAGAGCACCCTAGCAAAAGCTCCTTGTGCTGGTTTTGGCTGGGATAGAGTTAATTTTGTTCGTAGTAGATAGTATGGGGCTATGTTTTGGATTTGTGCTGAAAACAGTGTTGGTAATACGGAGGTGTTTCCGTTATGGCTGAGACGTGCTTACACAGAGTCAAGGTCTTCTCAGCTTCTCGTGCTGTACCGACTGAGAAGGCTGGAGATGATACACAAGAAGCTGGGAGGGGGTACAGCCAGGACAACTGACCGAAACTGGCCAATGGGATATTTCATACCATATGACATCATGCTCAGTATATAAACTAGGGAAAAGCAAGCCTGGGGGCTGTGCTCGGGGACTGGCTGGACATCAGTCCGCAGGTGGTGAGCAATTGTTTTTGGGTTTTTTTTTCATTTGCATCACTTGTCTTTCATGGGTTTTATTTCTCTCTCTTTTTGTTATCTTCCTTTTCATTACATATTATTATTATTATTATTATTATTATTATTATTATTATTATTATTATTATTATTATTTTATATTATTATCATCATTATATTTTATTTCAATTATTAAACTGTTCTTATCTCAACCCATAACTGTTCTCATTTTTACTCTTCCGATTCTCTCCCCCATGCCACTGGGGGGGAGTGAGCGAGCGGCTGTGTGGTGTTTAGCTGCCCGCTAGGTTAAACCACAACACTCCTATACACATGCCACCATGATAGCTTTTAATAATGAAAAGAAAAGCGAATTCAACTAATTTATTATAGTGCAAAACAGAAAACTTGCTAACAATTTATTATCAGGAACTTTACTTCTATTGGTTCTTTTAATGTAAATTGCTGAGTTATTTAAACAATCTACCTCACGGTCTTTAAGGAGTTCAGTTCACAAACTCACATACAATTGTCCTACTGATTTAACATCTAACTGACTTCAGAACATGACCTAAAATCATTGACACTTTACTTTCTATTTTTATTCTCTCTTTTTCTAAAGCAATACATACGTACAGGCAGTTCTGTGTGTAGCTGCCTAACCACCATATTTAACATCTTTCATCATGGTGTTCATCTTAGCATATTATCATTACTTTGGAAGTGTATGTGATTTCACAACAGAAGGCATACCATACTGTAAAGTATTCCTAATACACATAGATATAAAAGCAATTTCATTAGCCAGGAGAACTTTTTTTACAATATAAATTCTTTCTCAGTACAGAGGAAGAAACATGATGAAAAGGACTAAGCAGACAGAATTTGGTTCAGGGAATCTAGATTTGCCCTCCACTATTTTCCTATATATAGCAGTAGAGTCTAGCGGACAAATAAGACTGTCAAGTAATATTTCCTTTTACAGGCTATGTAAAGCATAAATCTGTGTTAAAACACACATGATCTTATAGTGTATTTAAAAGATGATTTAAGAGGTTCCCTCTCTTGTCCTTTAAATTTTTGGTGCAGAAATACATACACACAATTCTGCTTTCAAATACCTCTGAGAAATGCCATATAAAGAAATTTTACAAGCTTAACTAGAATAAACTAAAGCCAAGGTACTGTACCTAAGTTTGCTTTAGGGAAGGTAGATAAACTGTGTCTTTGGCATTCAGTTAGGTTCAAGGATGGCAAACCCCTTGTTTATGATGCAAAGGACTAGGCTGATTTGTCTAGCACAAATAAAAACTGCAAATTCAACAAAGTTCTTCCTCAGCAAAGAGGAAGGAACCTGATAAATGAAGAAAACACCCCAGTCATACATAAGGGAGTCTGTGCTTAACCCCCTGCCATTCTTTTGTGCACAGGCAGTATTTGCAGTTTCAGCCATATTCAGTAGTAAACTCCACCTATTCTGTATATCAATGACACAAGACAGCTGAGAACTTGGCTTAACTAATGAGTCTGGTCTCCATCAAAATGGATTATTTCAAATGTAATGAGATAGGGCTCCGAAAGTACAGTCTGACATTTAGACCCCAATATTTAAGTCTGCAGATGCCTGCTAATCCTCTAAGCAATGGAGCATCGTAATAGTCAAGGCAGGTGCTCATTTCTGTGGCTCACACGTGCCCTAGGACATCCAAGACATCCACACAGGCTGACAGATGTGGCACAGAGCCTGTAGGAGATCCATCTCTTTCTGAAGCCCCACAGGTTATCCCAAGGCACCTCCAATGTACCAGATGCTTGTGTGTGAAGGCACCTGGATCAAGCCTGTAGACAATAGAGCCAGTAAAGCTAAAGAGCTACTCAGGTCACAAGCCAGGGGAACTCAGTTCAGCTGTGTGAGACCCACGTCTTTCTAGGTCAGCATCTGAAGGCTGGGTGGGATTCCCTACTACATCTCCGAAAACTCCCAAACTATGGTCTTAGGTCTATCTTAGGCTGGGAAGAATCGCTTTCTAGGCTCTTCTGGCTGCATTGAGCTAATTTCTATTGACTGTAGAGAGAGCCTATACACCTGCCGTGCATGCAGACACTTTCCTGTAGACAGCAAATTTAGTTTTGATCCTGAGTTGAATCCCATCCTTTAAAACTGGCAAGGAACAGACACAGCAATCAAACTCTTCCATTGTCAGTAACCCACTACTGTTAATAGTGAGAAAACAGAAGCAATTAATAGACGATCCAGAGATCTGAGAGAGAAAGCAAATTTTAGTGTAAAGTATGAAGCTGGAACCAATGCACCTCAGGATTTTGGATTAGGTATAAGCCTGGGGCAGAGTTACATAGTTGCGGAGTAGAACATTTCCCAATATCCAGGCAAAACACTCACATTCTGTTCTTGCATCTGCTGGAGAGGATTTGAACCTATAGTTTTTACTACTGGGATACTGTCCTAAGAATCAAGCCATCATGTGTGCTGTTCTTCCTTTTTCCTCCCAGAGTCACTGCTCTTTATATGGATCCATTAAATGTTTACTGATCCTAAGAATAAAAGAAGGATTACATTTAACAGTGCTTGGGGCACTCAGTTAGCAAATGAAAGACCTCTGCTCCAGTTCCTGTGCTGTATCAAGTGGAAAAGAGCTTTGAACTTAATTCAGTAGACAAAGAGCAGAAACTTTTGGTTTGGTTTGATTTTTTTTAAAAAAATAGATATCAGATTTATAGATAACACAAATCAGTTTGATTGAAACTGCAGACAACACATTATGAATGTAACCTATTCATCCTCACTTTGACCTGCTGTTTTCTCAAATGCATTTGGCTTAGCTCAGTTACCATGAAAAAGCAGTGGAAGCAAAATTAGGAGAAAACTCAAATAAAATCCTCTACTGGCTGCTGACAGCTGTGTAGTCAACAGGGGTACTATATGTTAGCGAGATCTCCCATATAAAGGCTCAATTCACACATGGAGTGAAGTATAAAACATATTTTTAAAAGTTCCTTTTAAGCCAGCAAGAAGGTAGTCTCATCGGCCTGGGATAAAAGATTTCTGAGAAAAACACTAACAAAACAGTAGAAGCATCCACTTTCCAGGATACCCACAAGATTTATTTATGATTGATCGGGCAACTATGTCTCTTTTAAAGATAAGATCCTACTCAAATTAATGGGCATGTTTATCTGCTCATCATATCAATACAATATCTAGAAAATGTAGTGAGCTCTTTTTCTATACATATATAGTGCAGAAAAACTGTGGTAATTTGTAAAGCAAATGAAGAGAGACCTGGCTTTTGTGCACAAGACCAGTATCTTAAATTAAGACATCACACACTAAATGATGTGTTGCCCACAAACATGAGTTATTCTCACACAAGTGAGAGCCTTCCACCAGAAAACTGTCCTTACAATTTCTATATTCAGCAGATGCCAAGAGTAGTACATTTGTCCCTTGGGAGGAACTATTGAAAACTATTGTGAAGCTATTGAAAAGCTTCAGAAGGAGCTGTTGGAAAGCACTGCAAAAGGCATGTTTTCAGTGTCACCAAAAACTGACTTAGTTCTTGTCTCCTTGTTCTCCTGGTTGAACAACGAATATTCGGCAACGTGTAGGGAAAGAGAGTAAAGATGCAGATCAAGTGGTGGGTGGAAATCCCAGGAACAGATCTCAAATGAATAGCTTCTGAATTTATAGTAATATTGATAAAGATGAACTCTACTATATTTGTAATAAACATTTCCATAATTTACTTTGTCAGATACTGAAAGGAAATGAAAAAGGAAATACTGTGCAGCTTGCAGACTACTTGACAGCAGATAGGAATTTTGTATTTTTGGTTTGATGACAGGTGGATCTTTTGAAAAAGTATGACTGGTCATGTTTCCCAAAAATGAACAAGAAATATTTGCTAAAATACAGGGCTATGTGCTACAAAACTCCTAGGCTCTGTCACTGAATCCCATTAGGAATTAGGAATAATTTTCCTGGGTGCTACTGCATTGTTCTTGGACTTTATTAGTTCCTGACGAACATTTACATATTGATATATGATGCATTGAAGATGTCAAGTGTCATTGCATAGCATTCTTGCAAATGAGATTGCTCGTTACCCTGGCTTGTTGATGAAGGCTTGCAGCACAGTTTGTAAGGGCTTTGCTCCCAGTTTTATGCTACTACAGTACAAGTGATTTCTCTAATTGGAATCCTCTTTCTTTAATTGAACTTAATTGTGACAGCAGTTGCTGCGATGATCTACAGAGTCATGCAAAGTTTAGGATACTGATTACACTTTTGGCTTCTTAGCAAAGAGTGCAGATGGAGTTGTTTTTACTGCAGAAAAGGAAGAAAAATAAAGAAATCCAGCCTTTGAAATAAGAAAGAAACATTCAACATTTCAAGGTCAAGTGCATATGTGGGAAGCCAGTGAAGGTTCTGCTTTTCATGCCCCTTGGCCCCTTTTATGAAATTACTGCTTTGCATTTGCCCTCTCCTTTTGATGTCTTCCTCTCGATGTTTTGGCTGAAAGCAGGAAGTAGAGCAGTGGGTGAAAGCTCACACACACAGGAAAAAAAAAGTTAAAACATTTTCCATGGTCAGAGGGGGCTGGGGTTTGCACAGAGGACAGAAAAATGTTTAATTTAAAATGTGGTGAATCCAAAACCGGTTGTGCCCACCTCTAGGCGTAACCAAAACAGAGCAGGCACGTTAAGTTCAGTTCCACTGAAAACACAGACCAAGCACAAAATGGGAAAGGGCAACACAGGATGGTGAGGGCTTCAAGTGATGCGGAGAGAAAATTCCACAGGAAAGTATTAGTGTGAACACAAGCCAGCTGTGTTATTTAATGATGGGAGGCAGGTCCTCTGTGTGCTCAACTTTTTATATGTTTTCTTGTAACAGCCAAGCATTCCGTTCGGGCAATATTCACAGTTTGCAGAGCCACTCATAAGGCTGCAGATTTTCAGTGAAAAGCCATTAAAGCAATGTGGTTCTTGCTTTGCAATAAGCGCGGCTGTTCTTTGTTTCTTGTTTGCTGCACTGTATGTCTCTGTTGCAGTTTCATGTTCTTTTAATTTTCATAGATTCTGATTAACCACGAAACTTAAGAAATATGGCTGGAACTGAGATTCAACTCGTTTTGATACCTCAAATCCCCTTGACGCTCAACAGGCCTGCAGAAACTCCTACAAGTCATCTTCTGAGTAAAAATACTGCCCAGCGGCCCACAGATACTGTCCAGACTCCATCCTCCTCTCTCTTCCATTTACAACACTTAGCGTGTACAAAGACCAGAAACCAGACACATCCCCCAGCTAGGATCGCCTTCTCCAAAGAGAAATCGCTGGCTCTGATGGCATTGCCTTCAGTTTCCCTACCACCTTCCCTCTGCTGCCTGATAAAGAGAAAGGTTCAGCCGTAGGCTGATACACACAGAGAAATCTCATGATTTGGAGACATCGGGCCTTCAGCTGCGGTGAATTAGGGCGCACACTTGTTTTAGTCATGATCTGTCTGCTCAACAGCCGTGAGCCTGGGGTGCCACGGCTCACTTTGTGGTGTTTAGGCAGACAGAAAAGGCATGACCTGTCCTAGTTTAGGCTCACCTATGAACATGGCACTGTATGTTTCCACACCAGGTGGATACTGTGGTAATCATAGCCTGAGTAGAAAAACCACACCACTGTGCGGCTGCAAACCTGTTTTCTGTTACAACCTCTTGTTTTCAGGTGCTTGTATCTATGACAAACAGTTGCCCATGGGGTTGAGTTCTTCTAGACAAAGTCATTGTTCAAAAGGTAAGCAGTTGTTTTCAAAACTAGGCACAAAAGCATTGCAGAATTATTATCTGAGAGGTGAGAGGAGCTGTAAATACCCTTTTCTCACAATAAAAAATTATCTGGTCTGTCTTTGACTAATTCTATAGCTGAGCTGGCTGATCTTTGGCATTCAGTATGTTTAGCTTATACATACTTAAGCCCCTAAACTGTACCTCAGGAAAGCTAAGGTACACTTTGAAAAGAAATATTTATGGACTGTATACTGGCAACAGCAAGAACATAGATACCAAAAGAAGAGCTCTGATAAAGCAGCAGGCATGGTATTCTGATTAGTATGCTCCTGGTGTAGCTACCCAGTCCATACTGGGACACAAACCAGTGACCACCAGTGAGCATTTGGCAGTGCCTGACAACACCAAAGTCCAAGCCTGCGCATGTATTGGATAGGGACTGCAGCAAAACTGGTAGAAACGAATATGTATATGGAGATGCAATGCTGATCAAAGCCTGCAGAATGCTTTTAATTTCTTATATATGTATGATACTACATGTGCCGTGATCCTTATATGAGTCCTCAGGCACAAGCGGACATGCTGTAAGGCTAACACAGCTGGTTTAAGTTAGAAGGTCAGTCTGTGAACTGCAGAGGTTAAGGGAGAGGCACCCCTCGGCTGGGGCACCCCCTGCCACAGAGATGGTCACCCCCAGCAAAAGAGCGGACAGGCACTCCCGAGGGTGGAGACACGCTCAAGCACTCCAGCAGGGTTTGCACTGGTTGTTTGAAGGTACACCCACAAGTCCGGCACTCAATATTTCTCCAATTATTTTAAAAAGAAATGTCAAAATACCTTTGACAACACAGTGGTGGGGATGAAAAAAGCAACAGAAAATAAATATGGGCCCTGAAGAGCTCTCAGTCGCTGGGAGGCACGTGGAAGGCAGCTCACACAGCTCCCAACTTTGAGAGGAATAGTTCAGCCAGCATTCAGGAACAACTGTGTGTATGTGTGTGTGCATGTGGCATTATAACCTGACACATGAAACCTGCATTTTTCTCTTTAATATCATGTAATCAACTTTCCACTCTAAAAGTTACAGGATGTTCCGTGTGCATGCCAGTGAAGAAGCATAACTACTCATGCAAGTAGGCTGGAGTGCACGCATGCTGGAAACACTAAAGAATTGCTGAGGATCTGACAAGTTTAGGGAACTTTAACTGACCTAATTAGGTAAAATACCACCCCCCCCTCCCCGCTCCTTTTTTATTTCTTTCCCAAGGAGACATCACCTCAGGGAAAGTTCTCTGATTAATAAGTTCTCCCAACTTCAGAGATACAGAGATTGTATTTCCAGCTGAAAGCCTGAGTTACTAGGGAGGCTGGAACTGAAACTTGTTTCAGCCTGTAAATCACAGGACTATGTGCCATGGGCCAAGCTCTGTTTTGATTTGGTACAGCATAAAGAGATTCCTATCAGAGTGGCCCATATAAACATCCAAAAAAGATCACGTTTCTAACCCCACAGCAAGGAGCAGATGTAATTTTCCATGATTCATTTACGGGTTAAAAAAGTCAATAGAAGCGTTACAAAACGTTCAGTTCAGTTCAAAAATAACTACTAGCTATACATTAAGCAACCCTCCAAATACATGATAACTTCTGGGAATGTCAACCAAAGAGTGTACAGACTGGTTGGTAAATTGCCTCTGTGTCAAAAATAACGAGTGTGTTTGTTGAGTAAGGTCATTACAGTAGTTCAAAACTTGTGGTCGGCCGCAGCATGCTGGATGCTGCTGAGTCTGCAATTTCGTGGCAATACAAATATCAACAGACTGGCCAAGTAGCGCAGAGTCAGTTTTTGTAACTAAGCACTGCAGGATATGTTCAAGACTCTGATTTATTAGAAACTTCATCAACAGTTGAGCTAGGATTTCCCCATATAGCCTTTTGAAGTGCAAATGTGAACAAAATTACACCACATTGCAAAACCAATGTTTTTATCCAAAGCTTTGCATATGATTTTGATTGAAAAATGCACAAGTCTGAGCACATTCTTTGGAATGTTTGTTTGTTTCTTCCAGCTGGAGATACACTCAGATCCAAGTACATCAAAAGATAAAGTAGCTTCGCTGAAGTTTCTCCAGGGAAAAGACCTAGTAATTCTAACTATTGAGAGAAACTGGTAATTAACATGAGATGAGGTGTATTTGGCAGCAGCAAAGTACATTTCTGGCCCTCTATCATATCTGTATATCTCGTAGTCGTTGCTGAACTTTATTATTACTACACTCTTATGAAGAATGGCCTTATTTTTCTAGCACAGTGTGTATTTTATGTGTATAGGAACTGATAAAAGGATCTCAAAAATTAGGTTTGGGGGTGGTGAAGGAAATCGACATCTTCTCATGGTTAATTCCATGTGCAGAAAAGAACAGAATCTGCTCAATTACTTATTGTGAACTATTCACCCAGCTGTAGCTAAATAGCAGTAAAAATATCAGAAGTCTTACATCTAGCCAGGAATCATGACAGGAGCATTTTCTAACATCTCCACCCTTTGCTTCCTTGATCCTCTGGAAAAATCCAGAAGACTTTTTTAACAAGATGTAGAATTAAACAGTGTTTTCTCTATAATATAGCTATAACTGTTTATAAAATGATTTAAAATGAAAAAAATATACTTTAGGTAAATGTAATTTCTATTGTAATCTTTTGACGTTTCTGTAGAATCCTATTAGCTTCCATTCTATCTTGATTTTTCCACAGAAGCATGCCCAGCCTCATGTACCAAACACCTCTATTTCCATAAAATATATGTTCCTGATATTCATAACCGCAACATCACTGTCTCGCCCAAGCAGCAAAGTGACTAATATCCTTTCCTTTCAGTTCCTCACTCCACTGGCTGTCTGTTCCAGATTTCTTAACCACCTAAGCTTATTTTATGAGGTTCTCAAATGAACAGTTACCCTGATAAACATTTTGTGCAAGTGAAACTCTAAGTGCAGCGTGCCTTGCCATGTGCTCTTAGACGTGAGTTTTTGAAGGCTTGAGGGGTGGCAGGGAAGGGATGAAGGGCAGGCGGATGAAGGGATGAAGGAGGGAGTCTCTGCGTACTGTGATGGTGATAGAGCTGGTAGGGATGTCAGTCCTGCTCATGGGACCTACGCTCACAGCAACAATGTACCATTGTCTATTCAGCTTGGATCATTTAGTTTACTAAGTAAAACTGCCAGACAAGATTTGTTGGGTTTTTTTCTGCCAGCATGTAGAGGATAGCTCTGTCCTCACTGAACCACAAATAGTACCACCCAAGGACGACGCTGAGGAAACATGATATATAGGAAGAAAAAACAGAATGCTTCAAGGATTTTAACTTGGGGCTGAGACAAGTTTCAGGAGTATGAATTACCACTTAGTTAAGAAGGGAGCAGGAAACGAAAAGAGAGCAATGATTAAAACAAAAATGTCATTCTAACATTGCTATTTGTTTACGGGTTTGAGGTGGTTTTTTTTTTTCCTTTTTAAAAGCTGAACTTGAAAGTTCTTCTTCAAACAGTCAGCCATCTGGCCCTTACTGGATTTTAATGCAGCTCCTGAAATCTGATCTGAATTCATATAGGCAATAGTGTCCTTTGAAGTTAGCAAGCACATAAACACAAAAGCTTTATCAGTAGGGCCATTCATACAGCAGTAAGTGATTGTAGAGTAAATTCATCCAGCCACAGCCTGTCCCAGAACAAAAACCATTCCCAACAAAGCATCTAATTTTGAGGATGGGATCCCACTCCCTGAGCACACACAGTCTCCAGTTACTCATGTGATGTGTCGGGCACTAAATAGGAACAAGAGTGGGATTGACCCTGTGACCTGTAGGACAAGCTGCAGGGCTGTTACACAGGCGTCTGTGGCCTGAGTCACTCGCTGATTATATAGCAACAACAGTGCACTGAAGCTTTAAAAAGATCTAAAAACAAGGTTCTTGTTGTGTCGTTCAATAGCTACGCAATGCCAAAGAGCCTGGCAGGGACTGCTTAACAGGATGGTGCAGGTCAAACTGATCTGTGGTCTGTAATTTTAGCCCACTGCCCAGCACAACGTAGCAACAGCCTCTTCTAGGTGGTTCTTCTGAGAGACCTCCTACCCACAACTTCCTTCCTACAGCCCAAATTAACAACAGTTTCTATCAACATGAACATAGTTCAGAATGTCTTCATAATAATATAGAGTAATATAGAGCACTATAGAACAATATAGAATGTCAAGGAGTGTCCAATTAATCTCTGGGGTGTCCTACACCATCAGGAAAACCTGCAGGTTTCCCCTAAGTCATCAGGATGTTGTCAGGCAGCAGGACGTCCCTCAGCTCTGCTTGCCTCATCTCCCAGCTCCCATTTAGTCTGTCAGGATTGTCGTCTGCCAGAGACATTCTCAGATGAAGCAATTAACTCAACATCCTTATTTCCCATCTCCATTTTTCCAGCTATAACTCCACCTCTGGAGATGTCACTGTGTAAAGAATAGAGTCACAACTTCACTAAACCGCAAAGCCGATTAGATACCTGTCTGAGAACAGCATTTCCTATCATGGCCAGGCATGGCACAATTTACACGAAATTGTGGCAACTCCAGGATCACATCATGTTGGGTTTTCATACAGCTTTCTTTGTCTTTCTGTATCCCTTTCTGTATCCTCTGCAATCACAACACAAGTTTCTAACATGGCAGGCGTTCTTATCTTTAGGTTTCTCCTGAAAAATTGTCAGCAGGTGGTAACTCATGATTCATTAGTGCTCTTCTGCAGTTTCGCTCTTCTCATCTCAAATCACAGTCTGATTCAGCAATCTTCTTCTGTGAGGCACTTTATTATTTTGACAATATTTTCCAACTGCTTGATGGGAAATAACAGGAACTAGTGGTTACTCATCTAAAGCTCCTTCCAAATTACCTAAACTCAATCTCATGTCAGACATGAACTTCTCCTGAAAACCCCGTATAGCTCCCTAAAATTGTATATGCATGGCAATACCTTCTCTTTATAGTATCTCAGGAAACTGGGAACAGTTTAGGACAACTCCAACATTCATTTTATCTCTAGCTAACAAACAAATTGGTAATTATTTTTTTTCAATAGATCAATAGTTCCTTTGCCAACAAAGAGGCCCCTTTGCTTTATTTGGACTATATTTCTGTCATAGACAGCACATAAATAGTTTCCAGGCTCTCACTGTAATTTTGAAACCAATATAAAATACATCCAGCCCTGCACATGGCTTTTTCCTATTATTAAATGATTTTCATATGACATGTTAACATATTTTTCTGTCGCACGTTGGGAATTACAAGATGCACAAAAAAGAAAGTCATGTCTAGGATTAACATGCGAGTGATCAAAAGATCTGGGAATACACTGAGCTGGGTAGTTTTTTCAGGAAGAACTTTGTCTCAATGGCATCTCATATAATCATTTGTCTGAGACTTGAAGGGGAATTTATAAACTTGACGTGGTCAAAATATATCAAGGCACTTCAATAAATATATCTGCCGAAACCAAGTCTCTCAAGTTTGTATTCAGTTCATATTTGGAAAAAAACTAACCTCTGTGTCCATGGAAGAAGCTTACCAGACTCTTCTGGCAAAGACAAAAGAGGCTTGTAGAGATTTTTAGCTAAAGTAAACCTCTCACCAAAACAAGTAAACAAAAAGTGACATTTTTACATCTGTGGATTAAGGTCCCAAGCAAAATAGCAAAATACACTTTTTTTTTGTTGGGAGTTTGGTGGTTGGTTTTTTTTTTTTTGGCAATAGCTCTTTCAGAGCAATGCATCAATATTCTCCTTTGATTTGTCTAGGGACAAGTTATTCTTTTTATTATCATTCCTTGTTGTCCCCTTTCCGTGAAGTCTTGAACGCACTCCTTCAGTTTCTCAAAACCTACCCACCGAAGAACTCTGCCCCACATTGATCGGGTACCTCTGCATAATAGCGCTTTCAGGTCACTGATTTGGGCAACTGAATTAGGTATAAATGTTCCCATATTCTGCTCCAAGGAACTGTTGTGCCCCTTCCTTTCTGCTGCGGCAAGTATGAGGTGCTAGCTGCAGCTTCACAGTGATCAGCTTGTACTCTGTGGTATGTAAATTTTTCTTCTAGGTACTTTATTTTTGCTACACAGAATGTACATTTTTGTTTGTCTAGGTTTAGTCCAGCCAATCTGGTTCCTTCCAGAGCTGCTCAGAGCCTCTGGTCATGCTCTTCCACTATTTTTTCATCGATCAAAATCTCTCTTTAGACCATCAAGACTAGTTGCATTTTCTACGGAAACAACTCAAGTGCCTACGCCAACCCAAACAGGAGCTTGAGGAACCTATGCCTTCCCAGGGGGGTGCTGAATGTGAAAACCCTCTACTCTGTTTCCCTCGTGGCACCTGCCAACACCCTCCTGGTGCATCAAGCATATGAAAATATTTAGTATCAGCCATTTTTGAAAAAATCTTTTCCTTTGTAAGTAGAGGTAAAATGTCCTCTTTCTTATGTATTTATTTAAGTATTTGGTCCTATAAGTAAGCAGCTGTTTCCATCTTCCCTTCCCCCTGTTATCTCTTCATTGAAGATACACCCAGAAATTTCAGGCACTGGTGAAGTACACACCACATGGATAAACGTTTCTCCTTCTACTCTCTATTCCATCAAAAATACTTAACTGTACAAAGAACTGCCTTTAAGGACTGGAGCTTATAGAGCCTAGTGACCCTGGTCTTACCTCCCAGGTGTTTTTCATTAGCTGATACTCTTACAATATTGGAGTCTCCCTACACTACTTTGTAAATTTGCTTCCTTGCAAAAGCCAACCCTCACATGTACTCCTCACAAGATCTTGACCTTGCCATTGATCATCATTAAATAAAGTCTGCTCTGTTTGGAAGGATTAATGTCAAGTATTACAGTTATCTTCTCCTCCCCCCAAGGACTGGTTTGAGTGAGAGAAAGAGGTGAGGTCCAGACTGAGGGACCCACAGATGCTTCTGAGCGTTTGGCTGCATCCAAGTATAGACTTCGTTTCAGGTGAAGTCCAAACGTGCACCCGGCTGTCCCCTCCCTCCCACATTGCCAGCACTGCGGTTTCACAGGAAGGCAACATGGACACGTGTGCTGAGCCAGCGTATCTGTGTGGTATTGCCTTAAGAGAGACAGGCGCTCTTGAATTAGAGCCACGAGAGCACTGAGATATCAGCCGTACAGCTCCCAAAGGACGTGTCTTCCCCCAGCAACAGGACTCCACAGCCCCTCAGGTGAGGTCCTGCGCCTGTGGGCCAGAGCAGCCTTGAGGTGCACTGAGCAAGGCAGGAGCAGGCCTGGTGGCAGCAGCCTTTTGCCCACCTTCTCCACAAAAATATGGGACATAAGATACTTCTGCTCAGGACCTCCTGGCTCTTTCTTTACGTTCACTGACATTATAGGGAGCCAGAGCCCAAGCTGTGGATTTGTACCAAGTGAGCCAGAGACTTCTATGTGGGGATGCAAGATAGTTTATGGTATTTCTGGATTCTGACAGAAGGCTCAGCTGTTATACAGACACAATATTTCTCAGATGTTGGCCCTCTGGGCCATGGAATATATCTTGACCTGTGTTTGCGGGGAGTTCAGCATGAGAAGGGTCTCTGTACGAGCCAAGGCTTCAGGACAGTACCATAACAAACACAGAAACAGATAGCGATCACAGCGCGTTAAGGCATTTTCCTCACTGCTGCAAGAAACGTGTGCTTTATGATGGCAAAAATCAATTGTTACAAGATTAGAAACAGCAGAGTTGCCCATGGAGCTGGCTGAGCCGTCACCGTGCATTCAGCGTGCCTCCCTGGTCATTCATAAAAGCTTTGTGTAAACAGAACCAACAGATTTTCTGATAACCTCCACCAAAAATTATTTCTTCCTTTTCTGCATTTGTTGTAAGGAGGTATGTGCTCCCCTGAGCAATTCATGTTACCAAGAAATAAAAGCTGTTTATTGGGTACGTAAAACTTTCCAAAGAAGAAATACCCATCAAGCCCAGCCACAGTGGTATATGACAAATTCTTCTCTTCTGCCTTGAAAGCCCTCTATATTTGTGTGAATTTCCAAAGGCAGGCAATGAATAATGTTAGACAGTGAAGCCAGGTACGGAGTTTTCTTCTCAGAGATAATTCAGAGCGGGACTTATCATTGCAAGTGTATTTTTGCTTATTACTGTGTTTCAGTCTCTAGGCAAGGGCATGGCCAAAGCTCAGTCACTCCAGTAGCTCCCCAGAGAACGCCATAAATAAAACACTTGCTGGACACGGCCCATAGTGTTGGCAGAACAAGCAGAAATGAAAGCAGACAACTACCACTATTTCATTTGCTTTGTCTTTCCCTCTGATGAGTGTTTGTGGGGTCTCTGCATACATGCACATTTGCGTGTGTGGCCCCTGTGAGCAGTAGGGCATAGCCAGTTGCTTTCGCGTGGGCCACCGGGTGTCCACACCAGGAACAGCTCCCCAGAGCAGGAGGGCAGGAGAAGTCAGCAAGCCCCCAACTTGAGCATCCAGCCCTGGGGCCGCAGCCTGCCTATGAATGGGACCAGACTGGAGGGTAGGTTTCCTATTCCATAAACTCTGGGTTTTTTTTCCTGTTGTTCATTGGCCAGCAGTGTCCAGGACAGGACAGCCTCGCAGACGGCAAGCCCACATGTAAACATTCACCAGCAATTATTTCAGAGGTGGGTTGACATCAGATGTAAACACCTCGATTCTTTACCATGTATTATTATGGACTTAACACCATCAGTTCTTATTGATGCATGTGACCAAAACAGGACTCAACAGTCCAGCCTAAAACTGCCTACCAAGGAGACCGTCTCAGTATTGCACTTGGGAGATGCTTATTTGCAGATTCCTGGGAGCGCAGGAACAGTGATCCTTGATCGGGCACCGGACCCACTCGCACAGACCACCCAGGCCATGCAGGAGGGTTTGCGGGTAGCAGTGTTACACAGTAGAAGGTAGGACTTGTTTCTTCCCTAGCAGAGTTCAACATTAGACCCATGCCAAAACGGCTGGTTGTCTAGTTGGATCATTGCAGTCTTGCTCCTCTTGTAAATACTTTTTTCTCTAGAAGCGGGATACTAGCTCACTCATATGACAACACCTAATTGCCGAGTGCTGTCGTCATCTTTTCCTGAATAACTGATTGGAAGGTATTTGTCACAATCCCTTTCACCAGGATTCAGAGGGGAGTGCTAAGAAAAAGCAAAGTCAGTCGTGCCATAAACCAATGCAAATCTATTAGGTGGTAGAGAAGACTGAGGAAAATTTGACAAGAGCGACCAGACCTCCTTCCAAACTGAACAGTCAAAACACAAACATATACGCTGGTATTAAAATGAAAATGCCTCAGAATCTTGTGTAAGGGCTATTATAGCTGCTACAGACATAAGGACATAAGACTTCAATTGATATATTTAGGGACTGATCATTAGATACCTTGTAAATGACCTGCAATAGTGCCTTAAAATTCAGAGTAAAGTCTGCAGGCCCATGAAGTTATTTACAGATTTTAAATGGCCTTCTGAAAAATCAGTGCTGATGAATGCTGTGATCCTGTGACTGAAACAAAACCAAGGCATTTCAAAGATTTTTGGAACACCCTAATGTTGCCAGTATGCCATGTAACTTTATTTTTGAGATAATATTAATCTTCCAGTCTACACTTACAGTGCTAGAAATGGAATTTATATACAATGGAAAGGCTTTGCTCTTGACTTCCTCTCTGACTAAAAATCTAGCCAACACGTATTTCAGGATCCTGAAACAAATGACAGAGGGAGTCTGCTGTGCTTGATACCTATTGCCACTATTAATCAAGACTGAGTATTCTTCTAGATAAGCAGTACAAATGCTATAAGAAGCATACATTGCAATGAAGGTAATTACGATGAATGTAAAAAGCCGTGTCTGATTGCAAAAGCAGAATAGATCCAAGCATTCTGTGTTCCTGTAATAGACTATCGCCCCCCAGATTTTGGCCAGCTTTGGGTCCCTGGGTATAACACATTCATTTTGATCCTCTGATTGCATATTTTCCCCAGTGGCTGTGTTAGCCTACGATAGCTTTCTTCTCCTGTTTATAAGGATATGTTTTCAGACTCCATTATGAATTTATCAGTAGGAGTTGCTCATTTTCAATACTGCTTAAGGTGAACGGCTTTCCCTTCTCCTGTCCCTTTCAACACAGTTATACTTTTTTCCAAGTGAAGCACAGCTATGACCCAACTTATAGCCCTAGGTAGTTTTTGTGGTATTACGGCGCTCTTCCAAGAACATGCAGGCTCATAAGTTTACATGGCATGTGTTTCCTCACATTAGCATGCAACTGTGTTGTTAGAAAAACATCATTTCTGCACTTATTTTTTGTGCTCTCATGTTTACATTGGAGATGGTTCAAACTTCTCCTGCAAGGAGGTATTCTTCAGTGCTCCTTTCCAATCCTTCACCAAACATACAGAACTGTGAATGGTGTATTTCCAGTTGTGTAGCCTATTGTTTTTTTAAAAGTAGTTGCATTGTCACAAGCAAGCTTCTGTCTGTGATTTCAGACTAACAATGGCTGTTATGTATCTGAGTTGTGGATGCCTTGTGTCTGAGTGTGTTTAACAGGTCATCACTTTTTTGTCATCTGGTAAGTTGGACATGTACAATAAGCAGATACAGGTACTTACATTAGCTATTCTAAGGCATTTAGAATGGGTCAACATCTTTGATTCAGTCTGGTGCCCCATTCCTTGCATATGCTGATCTTTCTCACTCTCTCTGTCCCAAGTAAACTGTATTACAACAGTCATACCTACTCCACCTTACATAAAGCTATTCAGCGAACAAGCAGTTCTAGAATGAGAAAGACACGTTTGGGTTTGTTGTGGGTTTTTTACAATTTTTTTTGTGATTGATCTTATATTTAATAATGGGAGAGGCCAGAGAGCACTGATCACCTCTGAACAACTGAAATGCGGCTTGAACATATTGTAGCCCACAGAACCAACAACTTAAAAACATATTCCCTCAAATGGCTATATAAATATTCATTAAACTGTATCTTTTCCCATTCCTCTACCAAAAAAAAAAGGAAATAAAAAAATAATCAGGTATTACCACACTGCGCTATTTGTATTAGCTAAAAGAAACCACAGTACGTTGGATGCCTTCAGAGACCTGGTCTGAAAGAAGCCTCACAGATGAATTGATGCTTCCTTTTAAGCATATAGCAAGTTTAATAGTTGCCTTGCCAAGTGCTTACACTAACTGATCACTAAACTGTAATTTACCTGTTTTGTTATTATCTTGAATTTGCCAGATTAGAGTTTGATTTTGTCAGACAGTCTAAACCTAATGTTCCCTAACCCAAGGACCTATGTTAAGATGAAAAGACGCAGAGTAGGGATCATTACAACTTCTCTTCACATTCTTCATCTCCAGTTCATCACAAGCTGCCAAAAAGATGAACCTTGTTTTTATTTCAGAAAACCAGCAAACTAATTGCCAGATATTTATGATCTATATGGATACAAATCTTTATGAAATACAGTCTCAGCTTGGAAGGTTCTCTGTTCATGGTTGATTTACAGTGCATAGTTAATGCCTAATTATTTCATTGAGCCTTTTGTCAGGGTATGAATAATTCATGACCCTTCTTTAACAAAACCAAGAACAGGTTGATTCATGATCTTGATCCACAGCCAGAATTATGAAAAGCACATGAATATTGGAACAGTTCAGGATTTGGAAAGAAGGGAGGAAGACCAGGCTTCACATTCTATCTAGATTATCCACATCAGCATCCAGAGGTTATACGGTAAGAACTATGCTGAGTAAGAGGTGGAAAGAATATGCAACTTATTACTTGCAAAACACTGCTGAAACCTCACTATTTGGGCATTCCATCAACCTCGTGACCTGGCCACGGTCTATCTTCATGGTACCATTGCTCAGGCATTGACTGTGGACTCGTTTTATTTGGTGAGTCAGAAAGGTGACCATGACCAAGGAGACAATGTCTAGAAGATAAATCTATTGCTCACATTGCACCCTCTACTGTCTAACTCCTGTAACAGCTCTGGGCAAAATCTGACTCCCTGTTGATCTGCGTTACAGTGGACAGAGAAGTAATCCAAGGAAAAATGCTAAAGTAAAGGAAAAGACCACGTAGTTAACAAGAAAACCTGCATGAGAAGATCAGAAATGAGGGACTACATTTTCATCAAATGGCTGATTGATGAATTGTCAAGCCCAAACCTTTAATCCTGACTGCATTACAACCCTGAGTTCAATGGGAGATCCTCTTTAGTGAAGTCAGCAGGACACTACCTGTAGAATGTGGGCCACAGGATTAGGAAGCCTATCTGCCTTCCTAGACCATTAGATACATTTGAGGTTCAGATGCTAAAAGTCCATCAAAGTGTCAAAGCAGCTCTGTGGAGTACAAGGGCCACAGCTGTCCTTAATTAGACATGGCATCTCACTGACTGTCACAGGCAAAAAACATCAAGTTGCCAGGTTAGGAAGATGGGTATAAGCACTGGAATGGGCTGGAGAGTGGCCAGTTTGTTACCTTACATTACACTCCAGCCAGGAGCAGCCTGTGATAGAGTATCTATCATTGCCCCACACTGTCCTATTAATCATCCTGCCAACATGTCGACCAGCCGCTGTCAGGCTTTCCTATGTTCCACCGTATGTTCCTGAATACAGCCCCCATCCTAAAAAAGCTCAGCCTGCTTATAAATTCCTACCCAAAATGAGTTACTGATGACCCAAGAGACAGAGGATTTCCCACTTACCCAGAACTAGCTTACCTGGTAAGCTACCTTATCCCACTTTAATTAGTATAAATATGGCAATATTCTATACATGCCAATAGAGAAAAGCAGATATTTACTGGAGCAGGAGAACATGGCTTTTAATTTCAATCTCTGGACAGTATTACAGGGGACTTAGCGCTCTCAGCACTTCCAGAGCAGTGCTGAGGAGGTTATCAGAAGACAGTGGGTGGCAGCCTACATAATCCTGTTTGCAACTGTGCCCTCAGAGTCAGCTTTCCACAAGAAAGGTCTTAAAACAGGAGCTGATTCAGGCTTTCTTTTATTGCAGCCAGACATAGTAAATAAAACCAAAAGTTTGACCCTCTAGGAAACTGAGCAAATGGGCAGATCTGTCGCAGTTATTTCAGAAGTGTTTCTCAGGAGAGCCGTTCATTTTGCATCATGCTCTGCTGTTGCTCAGGGATACTGTGGTCATAGGGACCAGTGAGGGAACAATTTCCTTCAGCTGCACTCTGAGGGAGGAGACATGAAATTCCATTAAAAAACAGGTCTTCGTTAAAGCTTGAGACACCAGTGTCCATTACACTGTAAGGAGCAGTTTATCCCACTTTCTTTTTTAAACCCTCAAAATTATCTGCTTTCCTTTTAAGCATTTACTGGGGGAGGCACGTGGAAGTATTATAGCAGCTAAGCAAGGAGTCATAGTTTAGGATGGTTGTCAGCTGAGATTTTTTAAAGCACAGACTTGTCTCTCAAGAGACTTAGCAAGAGTGAGGGGCTTTAAAAAGCAGTCTGCACAAAGCACCAGACAGCATGGAGCAGGAGATGACTCTGCTGTGCTTGGACCTGACAAGCAACCTTTTCCTTCTTTGAATTCTGTTATTTTAGGACGGTAATCTGCTACTCTCAGACTGCTGTCCTTGGCAGAGACTGAAGCCCAAGCCAACACATGGATATCCTTGCTTATAACTGAAACACAGGGTAGGAATGAAAAGTCAGAGCCTAGATTAGGTGGAGCTCACTGCAAAAAATATCCTCTCCTCTCATATTATCCTCTCTGCTTCACAGCATTTGGCATCAACCTCAGCCTTTCTTGATTGTGAGTGCTGAATGTGTTAAAGATAAGGGAGAGCTCACAGTCAGTTAACGGTATCTGAAGTGTTTTTCTTTCCTGTTGGAAAAAGGTTAGACTTTGACTTAGAAACAGCTATGTAGAGTTCTTGTCTTGGTAAGAGCTTCTAAAGGTGCCTATAAATGGCTCTTCTCTAGCATGGTTCACGCTGGTCAAAACGTAGTGCGAATAGACATTTGACAGGAAAGTCATGGATTGCAAATGTCGGGTGAATAAAATACAAGTATGCATGTAATCTGTTCATTTAGGTACCACGATATCTAATGCGAACAGACATTAAAAAAACGCAGCAATCTAAGAGAGAATGCAATTTACATGTATGGATAGGATGTCTTCTAACAAAGCACGTAGTTCATGCCTTCCCCAGGAAAGCATTCACCCCACATGTACGGTATCTTTTACAAGTTGCTTCAAGATAGGCATGAAATCAAATTTGCCAGCTGTCCCGACAGGAATGGACTTGAGACAAGGCATTGGTTGCCTGCATGTATTGCAATGGCATCTCCTGTCTGAGCTTGTGCCGATTATATTGTCCAGGAGCCCCACTAATACCCACTACAGGATCAGAAGGGATTTGTACGTAGTCGGAATCTGCGAGGAAACAGGGATGTTTGGGGCTGGTCTCAGGAACATGCCTGCCAGCCAAGGCACAGCAGCTCTGGGTGCCACAGGTAAATCCAGAGAAGGCCGCAGCAAAATTCAGAGCTTAAACCCTGGCCACCTCACTGCATGAAAAGGACACATACCTACGCTGGTTTGACCAAGGCTGGGGATATACACCCTGCATTAGGAAGGGCTCTATATCAGGGAATCAAGCTGCTTTTTTGTGTAGTGAAAATTCAACAAGTGAAATAAGTACCATCATCACAAAGCATAAAAATAAATTATTCTCCTCAAACTGCACCGCTTAGTAAATCAGCACAGCAGAGCCCAGAAACACAAAACGAGTGTTGTTTCAGTAGAGCGAAGTGACAGGGCCAACAGCAGATGCATTTCTTGGCACTGAGCGCCGCAAATTTTGTAAGCAGCAGGGATGAACCTGTTTCACCAAAGATTAAGTCTACACAAAAGCATCACATTCAGCATGGGGAAAGAGGCTCATCTATTGTCCTGGCAAGCAGCACCAAAGATACAGTACCCTGGAGACAAAATGTGAGGCTAGTTGGAAACACACTTGCCAACCTGAAGAGAAAGAGAGGCAGCACAATGGTAACTAGTGAAGAAACAGCTGGGCATGGTGGCACCAGGCTGTGTCTTTCAACCCATGTTATCAACACTTGTTCATATAGCCAGCGTGTTGTGAAGAAGTGCTTGTCGCTTTCCATTTGGTCACAGAGAGATGAATAGGGCCCAGTGTCAAAGGAGGCAGGTTAGGGGCTTTGATTTGTTTTCTTTTGATACTCAACAATATTGGAAAGGGTAGAGTTAAATAGTAAGGCTGGCCATGTGCAAATTTATATCACAGTAGTGACTTATTGCTGACATTTGAGAAATGCCAAGACTCAAGGAGATTTTGGAAACACACAGGCCATCATCAACACAACTTGTAAGAAACACACTTCTAACGCGTCACATTCATGCCAAATTCAAGGGCAGGAAAATGTGGCTGTTGGCCAGTTCCAAAGTACAGTATCCATAATATGGGTAGTGGTCAATCCCATCCAGTTCAAAATTTCACCCTATGGAAAAGCTGGTGCCTAGCATCAATTCCTTCACCCATTTTAATCTCCTTTTCAGTATTTATGGCAGAAGCTCACTTCTGCAGCTGTATTGAGAAAAACAAATCAGCTATAAAATGTTCCATTGTATAAGTTACGTGCAAGTTTCAAGCTAATGGAAAAATGTGAATACTTTTGTGAAAAATTTGGATGCCTCTGCTCCAGGTTATCTGCGAAAAAAATGCTCATAATCTTTCTTTCCCCTGTTTGGATTCCCCTCAAAAAGAATCTAAGAAAGTCCTCTTAATGGCAGTGGATGAAAAGCCATTACAATGGCCAATGGCTTTTTAAAAAACTTCAATTTTTTGGTTTAAAAAGTGCTCCTAAGGCACATACTATTTTAATGATCACAGCAAATTGTAACCTTTTAAATACGCTTCCTCGGATTTTTTCCTAGGAGGAAATCAGGAGCTGTAAATGATCCAAGGATAATAACTCATTACAGCAGAGTTTGGCTGCTGGGGAAGTGAGTAGCTGGACTGTCAAGAGTTTGCTTGTTTTCCAGAAGACTCGTGTTGAAATGAAGCTATGTCCATGGACCATATCAGCACTGTGGATCAGTATTTTCAAATAGCAAACACGTGAGGTGGAATTTCTGACCCATTCTGATTTTGACTCATTGTTTCAGATGCAATGTATTCGAAAGCCACCCAAGCTTTCATCCCCTAGAACAGTACCTTCTACATCCTGCACCCCAGGGAAGCTGCTGCCCTGTGCTGCTGCCCAATTCTTGAGCCACACGGCACAGCAAATATAATCAGAGTAAACCAGGATTTGTGCCAGCAGCTTGTGAGCATGCAAGGAGTTGGTCTACTCATACAGAGAGCTGACATAGTCAGACTTCAGTGCAAGGGCCTCTTCTCCACCTCAGAGGTTAATAGAGACTATGAAGGCAGAGAAAGCTGTCTTACACATAGAAGACTGGTTGCTTTTTGTTAGGACTCAGTAGTTTTAGGGTTTCCTTACTACTCCGCATCAAAATAGCTGATTTCAGGGCATGCTGCAAAGTTCAGTCCTTCTCCTATACTCCCAAAAATTTTAAAATGAACAAAAATTATTACAGAAATGAGGTAACTCTAGTGTTTAGTTTGCCTGTCTTGAAGCCACTGGAGAATACTGCCGCACATTCTCTGTTTTCTTATTTCGGAATATATCCGTTTCATCATGACCCACAAAAACTATTGCAAGGCACATATCTCCTTTCTCACCCCTTTGATGTGGAAATATGCATTACTGAAATGTTCCAAGGTTAGAAGTAAATGACTCTAGTTCACAAGGCTGAAGTAGCTCCATCCACATTTACGTTTTAGACAAACAAAGCAAGCCCACTTCCAAAAAAAATTCCTGGTCATCCTGAAGATGTATCTATACATAAATTTCCAATAATTCCCCCCCAATGCCCTAAGAAGACTAGCCGAGTTCTTTCTTTCATTTAAGCTTTTAACTGTGATACAATGAGTATTTTTCCATTGTCCACATACAGGCTTTGGGTATTTTTGTCTGGTCTAAGAGGGAATTTTTTCAGTGCCTTTTCAGGGAAGTAGCAGCAACTAGTTCTGTTAAACTGAAGGTCAGCTAATGGTCATTTTCCAGTGGTTTCCAGTTGACCCTCATATATATAGATAAATGCCTTTAAAACTGCTTCCTTGTACAGTAGGTCTGTGAGGTCACTGCTAGAAAGAGAGAACAAAGTTTTTTCAAACATACCATAAAAATAAAAAAGAAAATAAAACTGAGAGAAGTTCTTAATGATGAGCTTTTTAATAAAAACTTTCAACAAAAGTCTCTTATAAACATTTCTTCTGAATATAATGAAACCTAGTCAATAGTTTTGGAAAGAAGGTGCTACATATATAATTTCTTTTTTAACACCAAAAATATGTGTAACAGGTAGAGAGGAGTACCCTATGACCCATGTATCGCAGCAAACTAAGTTTCCTAACTGTCCAAGCTGACTACAAGAAGTTTGAGGGGTATAAGAGCCACAGCCCCCACCTCTTTCTCCTTAATCAGGATCCAGCCTAGAACCTGATTTCTGAGTGTCAATCCCTGATCCCAGCCTTCAGCTAAGGCCCATCCCTGATTGATATTGTGAGAAAGGTGCTGGGAGCTGCACCGACAGCAAGGCATGTGCAGGACTACTGTGAGCTGCTGGCTTCTACAATAGCAAGTGGCTTATGCATCTGGTCCCACCTGAGGGAGCAGACCCTGGATCTCATGCCTGCTCACTTTATTTCTTCTATACGGTGCAGACAGAGCTGAGCTGTTTTCCACATGACCAGCAACTATGCTAAAATCTCTGTGGTTGGGAGACAAAGTGTGCATCTGGTAAGTGAGCTGTACCTCAACTCATGGTGACTTGCCTGTGGTCCATGAGATGTCAGCACCAAGGCTTCAGCACTCTGGAGCCTGATGGGCACACTGCAGCCAGGCACAGCCCCAGACCTGCTGCCCCACTACAGGATCAGCTTTTCCTGCCCCCTCCTTGTTCCGAGTTTTTTTGGAAGGTTTGATTGGTCTAAACAGTTAATCAATAGATGGCTACTTCACACAGTTGCCAAACAGGTCACTTAGTGCTGCACCCATAGCTTCATGTTACCTATGTGTTATCAATATGTATTTGCCACTGGTGGTCTAAAAGTTGCCCCATCACCCAACCCAGTGCTTGTTACAGAAACCCAGCCCGTGGACAATGCAATCCAAATGCTCGCTCATTTAGGGTATGTCCACTGTGCTAAATACAGCAAGGTTGGGTAAAGAGCTGTACTTCCTTCGGCATCTCTGGGTCTGCATCACAGACCAGAGAGTAGGCCAAGTACAAGTGAAGGAGCCAGTCCATTCCCAAATGCATTGAAGTGCAAGCCTCATGACAGAGAAACTCTCAAAGTCCTGGGGATGGGTTATCTATAGACTTTTAAAGTATGAAAGCACCTCAAGAGATTTATCCTAGCTGGCATTGCATGGAAAAAGGCAAGGATTATTGTCTTGCTAGCTTATAAAATCTCATCCTTTTACATTAGGCTTAATTTCTAAGGACACACGGTGCTGTTGTAAGACTAAGAGTGGGCATTAGACATATAAGAATAACTTCTCCCACTCCCAGACTCAGACGTTTTTAATTAGTTTCCAAGAGCCCTTCAATACAGTACCCACATCCAACCCCACCCAGGGTGCCACAGGTCGCACCTTTACCTTTCACTTCACTGACAGATATTAATCAAACAGACTTCAGGGCAGATATTTGAGTAAAGAGAGTGAATTTTTGCTGGCAATAGAGATTTCAACGTGGGTACTGCAATGTATTGGGACAGAAATCTTTCAGGCTAACTCATCAGCCAAAATCCTCCTGTATTACAGATTCTGTAAAATGATCTTGCTATAGGTGAAATACGCCTGTGTATGCACAGAGACAGAAGAGAGAATAGGAATAGAGATTTTCTTTTAACGTTTCTTTACAAAAGTCCATTTCATTCTTTTCTCTCTAATGTTTTTTCCAAGAACACTTTTTTCAGTGACATATTCATTTGAGGTAGCAAATAGCTACATCTAATAGGAAATTTTTCTCACAGTCATTATTGGAAAGTTTCTATTTCCTCTTGAAGTATTGCTTATTTCTTTCATTTTCTAAGATTATTTCACACTGACAAACAGCAGGAAAAACTGTCAGGAAAAGGTAGAGATATCTTACTAACAGCCTAAGGCAAATGAGATGAATTGCAAGATTTTACTTAGTGTTAAAAATATTTCAGCCACACTTAAGGAAACAGTATATAAAGTTTCATCAAATAAAAAGGTTATCATACATCTACTTAATATTTTGTTTTTCTTGTTGAGGTTAGCAAATATGCATAAATACAAACACTTGCTGCTAATCAGTCCTTTTTTCCTCACTGATCCGCATCTGATATTAACAATGCTATGCATTTTTCAGGCAAAGTGCTCAAAGCATTTCATAAAAGCATTAAAAATCATTATCCTTATTTTACAGACAGTGCCACAGAGGGGATGCAATGTTTGCAAAATTACTCCATAAATCTGTTGCAGAGTCAAGAGCAGAACCCACACCTCTTTGATTCCCTGCCTGTCTGCCTGATCTGCCTGTCCCAGTCATTTTTTTCACTATGAAAGAGGAAGACAGTGATGATGTACAAAGCTTCACCAAATAAATCAAAGACCACCTCACCCACACTCTGTGCATAACAGATCTTCTCCTACAAACCCCAAGAACGGCAAAACAAAGGTGAGTTAACTTTGTTAAAGGGGAAAAAAAATGCCTCTGAGCACCATGGTGCTGAGGTTTGTGTACAGTTGCATATGCAAAGGCTGATCTTGGAGGTGGCCGCCCAAGGCTAATTAGAATTGGAGGGATTTATAATTATAGCATTCTCTAATTATAGAAAGGATAGCACTTCCACTTATGCACAAATGCATAGCTAATTGTTCAGTGATGATGGGAAGGAAAAGAAAGAAAAGTTCTATGACTATTTAATGAGGTTTCTGAAAACGTATTACATTATTTAAAGTGTATTTCAGTGCAACTAAGTCTTGTTAAATTGCCAGTCTTCCCTGCGCTTTTCATACTAGGGAAGCGTGTGGCCTTGGGCTGAGCACTGGCCATGCTGGAGGCTAAGCTTTTTGCCCAGATGGAGGCGGGTGATGAGAAGCTGTGGATTGATGTCTTTATGAAAGGCTCAATGCTTATGCTAGGCATCATGCTATCTAAGGCAGACAGGAATGAAGAAGAGGGGTGCCTGCACAGGTGGGTGCGAGTCCTAGCAGAATTTTGTTTCTCCTGATGGAGAAGTTGCTCTCCTTTGAGGAGGTGACCAGCAAGAAGCACCCAGTGCCTCGGGGACATGTGACAGCCACCCTGGAAGAGCTGCTGTGCCTTCCAGCAAATGCAGGAGCACTGCGGTTCAGGAGCCTTGGTCTTGTCGGCAGGGAAACTCCGTTCATCAGAGATACGCAACCTCACACTCTGCCTCGGTGCTCTTGCTCCAGCCGGCATGTCAGTGGGATTGTTACTTGTTTCGTAACCAGATGTTAACTAAGGACTCAGCTGTCTACCTGGACACATAGGCTGGCACCAAAGCCGTTGCCATTCAGCACAACTGAGCATTAGTCCCTAAGTATTTTTATCTAGAAAAATTAATGGCTTGTGCCTGTACCCACTGCCAAAAGCACACTTTGAAATCACCAGCAACCCTGACAGGGACAGAGACTGGGAGTGGGGACAGAGACGTCAAGATCTGAGACTGACAGATAAGGAGAAGTAGAAAGGAGCCAGCTACCAAGAGCTTAAGCAGCACAGCTCCCAAGGGGCAATCGCATCAGAAAGGAGCAGAGCTCGGCCGAACCAGTTTTAGCTGCGGAGCTGGGACCCAGCTGTGCTGTTACAGCTAGCTCTGCTAAAGCAGACCTCAGCAGCCTCAGCACAGCTCTCTCCATCGCTCCTTTGCACTTCAGAAATGCAGAATGTGCTGAAAGCTTCTTTCCCTGAGACTTTTCCTCTGGCAGGATATCAGTGAACTGGCATCTCCTCTAGACATTAACACCCCGAGTGGGCAGTGATGAGGAAAGAGAGAGCCAAGATGTTACTGTTAAGGAACAATTTTTCCATGTAATACATGTAGACCAGGAAGTTTCCATGACAGTGAATATTATCAGAACTGATGCTTGATCTCCTTCGCCGGAAAATTCTTTCTAGCTATATGTGAGTCGTCTTGTGTTAACAGAGATATGAGACACCAGGCCCAACCTTCATTTGTTAAAAAATGCACAGGCAAGCAGAGGAACAGCTAGCAACACCTTACAATGGAAAATACAGAAATACAACACAAATTGGTTTACATTTTTCCAGACTGGGTTAATGGAAAAAGTTATCGCTTGACTGTTTACATTCGTCAAGATAAATTTACACAGGTTTTATTTGGGCTATAAGATCCAGCTGGGACATATTTGCTCATTTCAGAAACAGTCATTCCATTTGCAAGACAAAGGAAAAGGCTAAGGTTTGAACTGACCCCCCTCTCCACAAAGAAAGCAATAAAAAAAAAAAAATCCCACAACCATGTTAAGCTCCTGTGTAGAAAAGATTCATATGTTAGCATTAGGCTTAGTGCTCTTAAAGGGTTTTTCAAAGTAGCCTTGAACATATGGTTCTATATGCTTTATTTAAAAGAATTTTCTTTTAAAAATCCTGCCAGATACTAATTCCTTTTAACATCTGAAATACAGCTCATGAGGACTGCTTGGCTGCTTGTGAAAAAAACACTTGTTTAGAGGTAAATCTGAGGTCTGACTGTTTTGAAAGGAGGGCATTAAGATACCTCGCGCAGGATATGCTACAAGGCATTTTAAAAAGAAGCAGCTGATTCCTTCCAACCTGGGCAGGAGGCAGACAGAATTTCCTTTGTTTTTAATATTGTTTTTCCCTATTGTTTAGGGAAGGACTGTGAGCTACCAAACGCCTGAGCAATATTATATCTTGTCTGTGCTACACCATCTGCCTTTGCACAGCTACTGCAATATTAGAAGTTTTCCTGTATGGCATTTCATGTTTTATGTATGCTGTGATATCTTTTCATAGTATTAACTTAAATATTTCAATACTGTCTCCAGGCTTAAAGAAAAATTCTCCCCTCTCCCCCCACTTCCTATCAACAGACATTATTATGTTCACTGGAATTCAGTAATTCTAGCAGGGGGTAGGGGCTTCCTATAGTCCACTTGTAGGGCTTTTTCCTGATATATATAGAATGTACATATTCCATATATATAGAATATAGCTTTACATTTCAGACAGACCAATGGACATAACTAAATTTCCGGCAGTGCCTTGCTGACTGACAGATGGCAGGACAGACATTCTCTCTCGTCAGGCGTCTCCCATGTGTCTCATGGGGTGAGGGAAAAATGGGCAGAAATAAAAGATTTGTCATGGAAATGCAAATAATAGTTATAAATCAACAGAAAGAGCAGAGATATATGAAGTCACATAAAACTCTAAGAGAGTGACAATTATCTAGGCAAACTCCAGAAAATCTTCCAGTTCACTGGATTTTACCGAATAAAGAATATAGAGACTGGAATTCTAAATGTATCCATAGTTAACTTAAAATCAGAAATGATCATGAAATACGGTACTAGGTACAGCCTGCCTTTAGCAAACCCCAGACTACACATCTAGGAGAACAGAAATATGTTCTAAGTGAAGGGGGGGAAAATCACTTTCTCTCCCCATTCTGACAGGGATAAGACAGAAACTCAGCAGTTTTAAACTTCAGTTGAATGAATGGAGACTTAAATGATGCTTAGCTATGGCTCAAGAAAAATTACGAGCTATTCACAGATAGCTGTAACTTGCATAAGTGCTTGATAACACATAGAGCGGGTCTGAGGTTGATCTCCATACATATTTGAACACCTAAGAGCCACCAGAAGGTGGCTCAGGACAAGCTAGCAGTTTGATTTCCAAGTTAAACTGGCCTTCTAGAATAGTTCCTCTATCTGGCCATCAAGAGAGTCCTAAAAAGTCCTATCAGAGTGAAGAGGAACCTTGACTAGGACACTGCCCACTTCAATGTGCATCGTCCAAATAACTTGGACTCCGACCACAGTTTCTTTTTTAGAGTGTTCCTCTAGATATGCAGAAGCCTTGGAAACATCAGGGTTAGCACTAAACTCTCCCTTATTCTTACTACCAAGGACTGCATCAGCCAAGCTTCTGAAACACCTTCCTCAGGAAAACAAAAATAAACCAAATTCCTTCTCTCTGGCTTATTTTTTCACCCTATGTATTACAGGTGGCAGACAGGCTTGGCAAGAGGGATGCTTTTAGGGGCTGAGGGACACAGAATGACAGACCTAAGAGACCACAAAAAAAAAAAAAACAAGCCAATGTTATTTCAATATGCCATCAAATATCATCTTTAACATACAGTAAAAATTAGACTCCACAGAAATTTGTGGGACTATCTAGAGCTATGCATTAACTAACTTTCTGACACAGATTATATTTTTCATTTTTTATTACTTGGCATAATAATTTCTAATGAATTAAGTTGCCTGGCTTCGTGAAGGTAGAATGTAAAGTCATTGACTTCAGTAATTGTTATAGTACTTAGCCCAGTACTGAAATCAATAGAAAAATTATTTTGAGCAAATGATAATAAAAACGTATATTTTTAGAGCTTTGCAATTCAACATTTTAATACTTTTTGTATTGCTCTTAATATTAGCCTGGCATTTCAGAGGCAACTATGGGGTTTTTTTTTCATTTCTCAAGGCAGTAATCCAATTCCACAGGAGATGTAATTATCTACACCAAAGGGATGTAGATTATTACACATGAGAAATCAGTGTGAAGGGATGGCTAGTCCAGCAGGATTTTTTTTTTTAATTGAGAAGTTATAAAGGTCATAGGCACTGCAGTCTGATGGAGACCAGCTTTCTTTTGTATGTTTGCCTTCACATTTGCCTTTTGAACATGAAATAGAGTATTTTTTCCATAGAGAGGAAAGGTAGCTATTCTGCACACTTTTCCATTAATGAGGAGCTGCTCTGTATGAACAATTAAACCAAAAATAAATAAAGTCTATTTCTATCTGGGAGCACAATCGAGTCAAACACCAAACACATCGTCAAAACAATGGTCTTTGAATGCTGGCATAACTCCTGAAAAAATTACAAAGCAAAGGATGTTCAGTTTTGAAATGTGTTGAACAAAGTAGAAAATAAAAAAACTCTTGAATTCACGTAACAGATTTGTTTGTTTTGATCTGAACTTTTTCAACCTTAACTCAAAAGTAAAGCTTTGTTGGAAATAGAGTGATGGCACAAGGCAGTTACAAAGAAGCAACTGAGAGGTGTCACTGACATTGTTCAGAAAAATGTTTTCAGTTATCAGGAATGAACAGGGTGGAAAAAATAAATATGATCATTAGAAATCACTCAAGCTTCCATTTTTACCATTCATGGTAAAACTTAGAGAACACATGATGTATACAGACGAACTGATTTCTCTGTTACTGCGCAATAACCAAAATAAAACCTAGCAACTAAGAAAGAAAGAGGAAAAGAGGAAAAAAACCCCTTTTTTTAAACAGAAGAAGTATTTAGAACCCATTAATGATTCCTTTAAATCCAAGAATCCCAAAGTTCAGGAAGAATGGGCTCCCGTATATTTAAAAAGCAGTTTCAGAATTTGTCGTAGTCTGCTTATTAAATTCCTCTCCCAGTAGATCTTCCAAGGGTTCATGTGAACTCCAGCTGCAAAACAGCTGCCCATGAACAGCCATGGCTGGTTGTATATGCCCTGTTCAGTTCTTTCTCCACTAGGGTGGAAACAGAAAGGAAGTTTAGCAAAGGACACAGCTAAGTAAGGCTGTGGACACTATACAGCTGAACACACGTCAAGTTCAAGTTTACTAATGTTCCCCTGATGCACAGCTTGAGTTTTCATTTTCAGTTAGATAAGGATAATGACAGGTCTCTGTATGAAGAAGAGTTTGACCTCTGAGATGATCAAGGAAATTCCTAGCCTGAAGAACTTACCAAGTGACATCTTTCAGGTCACCAGCACTTCAATGCTAATGTTATAAAGGTCTCTGTTGAGATATCACACGTGACATAGTGTTACTGCTAACAGCAACCGTTGGCTGACATATGACTAATCTGCAAAGTCATAAGTTTTTATTCACGTTAGCGGCACCACCAAATTTTACGCAAATTCTGATGAAGTTTGAGAAACAGTGTCACTCTGGAATATTATCACCTGCTAAGGGAGGATGTACACTGCAGTATATTGAAAGAAATAAGCTCTCGGTTGTCAATTTTAGTAGTTGCCCTAGCAGACACTGGAAAGGTCATGACTGAAATTTATTACAGACCAATAATTACATATGCAAATTCTGGGGATATTTGAAAATATTTTTTACCTCTTTTTGAGCTCACGTGTGACTGAAAACCTAAAAAGTGATACTTGGAGCATATAGAAGGCAGAGTAGCAAACCCAGATACTAGAGCAAGAGACTGAAAACCTGTAATAATTTTGCAAATAGAATTGTATATTAGATTTAGATTCCTGAATATCCACCTATTCACGGCCTTATCTAAGTTTCCCCTAACCAACTTATCTTTCCTCTGTTCTCTCCAGTTTACTAACATCACCATAATTTCCCAGTGCTTCCTTGGGAACTTCTTAAGCAGCATAGCATGAACACATAACTAGGAATAAAGTGGACTCTGAATATTTAATGGATTTGCCACTGGGTATGGTGGGATACAAATTTACAGTGAGAGAGCTACCCTGCAGAGCTTGCACTATGCTTGGCCACTGCTCACCTCTCACTGCACAGTAAGCCACGCTGTTGCCCACAAGCTCAGTTGCTTCTTCTGGAAGTTTTATGAGTTTGCTGAGGATTAAATCTTTCATCAGCTAAAGATTAACTTTTAAGGAAAAGAATCATGAGAAAAGCTTCTCTAGTAAGAGCCTCAGTAGTTCTCAGGAACTTCATGCCTAAATTCTGTAAAAAGTCAGAAGTCTTTGTAGTGCAACAGTTTAGTGGTCTGTTATGACATTATTTTGTTAATTAAAAATACACCCATTGCTATCGCTCACCATAAATGAAACCTTGTGTTGTACTCTACCTGCTGATAAAATGACTTACACCGTCTGCTTCCATCCTTCAGTGTGGTGGCCAGATGCCTTCACAATGCGGTTAGCAGAAGTACTGTATTCTGCCTCCTCCTGGAGCTCCACACAATGGGGCTCTGAGACTGAGCAAGCATAGGATGTGGGAAATGGGTTTGCCTGTGAAAAGGGGTTTCAACTGTGTTGCAAAAGGAGTTCAACAATGGAAGTACTGTTTTGAGCCATGTCAGGATTTGTGGAAATCTGTATTCCCTCAACCTCAAATCATACATTGCTTTATAGAACTGCAAAGGTAGATCATTCTGTCCTGGTGGTGTAAGCAAGGGGCAAAGCTGACACCCCAGTTAGAAAACATGTTAACAGCACTGGGTGATAAACAATAGTGGGCTTATATTTACATTGAGGAGCAGAAGATGCATACTAGAGATTGCCTTGATTTTTCCTCTCCTTGCAGCCAAGTGCAAAACTCAAGGTAAACTTCTAGATTGGGTCCCCAGGAACTATACTTTGTCCTAGAACTCAGTGGTGTTACTAGGAGTGAACAGACACATTTCTTTGCTTAGTGTAGACCTACATCCTTGCCACTCCTGTCCTGCAGCAAATGCTCAGAAGAAGATGAAGTTCTTTCATGATTTTAGAGAGAGAGCCTGGGGTCTGCATAAAATAATATTCCTGATTGATCCAAGCTTATACTAAGATTTTAAGCATCTGGGAGTACTACATGTGCATGTAAACAGAAGATGCTCTGCACATGTGCAGCGCTTCAGGCTCTCTCCTCTGCATGTGACAGCAAATCTCTGGTATACACACAAGCACACAGTTGTGCAACACATCTGCAGTGGATCTGACACTTCTGGCATCCAGCTCCGGAGGCTCTCCTTGCACAAGGGACTCAGGAAGGGTCTATGGACCCTCTCCTCTGGCAGCGTTTGGACATTTCATCACTGCTTCCAGCACAACTCGCTTATGCTACCAGACACCCCTCCACTGCTTGAAATGGACTATGAAAATAAGGGCAGCACTGCTGGGAAAGCACTCTGCCTGACTGCTTAGGCTGCTGAGTTGCCTGATTTTTACAGCTCTCACCACAAACAAGCATTCTTGTAGGGCTTTAATTTTAGATCTTAATTTTCAAATTGTACAGCTTGTAGTTCTTTAGGCAAAACATACCTGAAGAGCCTACTTGACTTGGACAACTCCTTGTCTACACCGCAGTTTGCCAGCCTAGCTAGCCTGCCCAGAGCACAGCAAATTCATGCTGCTCCTGGGTGCTTCCAGCCCAGGGAAACCTGGGCATGGGGCAATGATGTCAGCAGGAGAGAGCCTGCGCCTGTTGACTTTACATCATTCAGGAAGGTAAGACAAGCAATGGTCTCCCCATCAGCATGCAGTCACCTGCACTGGGAAACCACCAACTGCCTCAAGTGTCCGAGACTTACAGGGTTGACCGGGGCTCATTTTACCTGTCTTAGCTTCTGCATAATCTCCCATTCTCTGCTTGCTTAGACTGTAAACTACTCTGAGCAGGGAATTTCTCCTACTGAAAATATAACAGGGTATAAGATGAGGACTTTGGTTTCAGCCAAGAGCCTTTAAAGTTATAAGGACTATGCAAGTTACAGAGTACAGGCCACATGAACACGCATGTGTGTATAAGTGTGTGTATATATAGATATTTATACATGCATAGACACAGATTCGTACATATACATATAATACATATTTTTTGACACGACATATGTACACAATAAGAAATTTTACTTAGATTTAGACATCTAAATCTAGACTTATCACACCTGACTCCCTTCAGGAGCAAAGGGGAGAAATAAGAAATGGTCCAGCACTAAACCCCATCCAGCAGCATTATACTGTGGACTGTTTTATGTTAATACCATATTTCAAAAACTGAAACAGTCTGGAGAGAGGAAAGGTAGACTGCAATGAATCATATTCAATTTGTAACAAAAACTGAAACAGCCCCAAGACTTTTCAGTCATGACGTTGCACCTTTATTGAATCTGCTCGATTTCAAAATTCATCATAGCAGACTGTCACTAACATTATATAGGGCTATTGGTTCAATATTCCCATAAGAGGTAATAATTTCCTACATGCTGGAGATATTAATATAAAAATATTTTCTACATAAAAAAGAGCTGTGTGCATTTGACTTCAAAGTGTAAAAACATTCAGAAAATCAGGTTTTGCCTTAGTTTCTTTATCAGTGTGTATGTATCATTAATGGAGACTTGCTTAGCTGCATTACCAACAAAGGATGTTTCTAAGAAGCCTTGAACTAGAGGTTTCCGCTGGGAGGAGTTCAGGGCTTGGGGAAGTGCCCTCAGATGCAAAGAAGCTCTGAGGAAATCTGATTTGCAAATGTGCATGGGGGAGAGCATGGGAGGGAGGAAAGAGAGAAAAATAACTTTGGGGATCAGGGAAAAGATTCTTGTCGCTAATATTTCTGTCAAAAGGGACTCCTTCTGTTCCACTTGCTAACACTCCCTTTAGTGAAAAGGACCCTGGCACGTTTTTTTAAAATCTAAAGCAAGCAAGGTTCACACCAGGAAGATTTGCACGCACAGGAAAAGTAAATGTCTTTCCCTGATACAAATCACAGCACGGATGTTCCTTTTCTGGTATTACAGTGCTTTCTTTGGTTATTAATTCCTTCCAAGCTGATATGAACTGCCCTGAAGAACATAAGATGCTCTTATTCTGGACTAGTGGCCCTGAGAAAGCTAAGTGCAGTGGTTTACCATGTTGGCAGCGCCCAGCTCTCTGCTCTGCCTCTGCGCTTGAGGTAAACGCACAATAGGAAAGACAGAACACAGGGCCTGGTTTGCATTAGAATCATAGAATTATAGAATCATTAAGGTTGGAAAAGACCTCTAAGATCATCGAGTCCAACCAAGGTCACAGTACAGCACAGGAGCTTTTGTGGCCAAATACTAAGATGTCAGCTCATGAAAGGGAAGAGGGGGCCAAGGCTGGAAAGGGGATGGCAGCATCCTAAAGCACGGCACTGGCTACTTGGTGAACCCAGGCAAGAGCCTTAGCAACACGCACATGCTGGCGCCATACGAGCACGTCTATGTGGTTCTGCTTCACACCTTATCATATGTCCTGGATACGTTGCTGGGCTGGCAGGCTCTCAGACATCCCCCTCCTTGTAACTGAGTCTAAGTTCACTCAGGGAAGTGTCTCCTATGGCCACCTAGGAAAGAGGTCTGCTAGTACCTATAAAAGGAGGAATAGGTTTAAATCAGAGGAAAACCTCCATGTACTGTCAGGTTAAGCTTATTGGTGCAGCTCTCCTAACTCCTCCCTGAAAGCAGAGATTATGGCACAAAGGGGCAAGAAACAGCAGGGAGTGATAATTAGGATAATCAGAAGAAATGCTGTAGAGTGAGATGATCTGCATAGAAATGTTTGTAAATATGTTGCAAACTGTGGAGCGCCTTTTGGGTCCTCGGGGCTATTAGTGAAGTAAAGTGTCCGTGACCTTGCTATAGCAAACAAAGCAAAGTAGATCAGACCTGCCAGACACAGCAGCTTTGAAACTCGCTATAGTCTGAATTCCAGACTGTTAATTCCACTTGGAAAACATCAAAGGCTAAGGATTAGGGTGAAAATGGGTGGTTTAGCAGCTTCCACCTCTCTGGACAGAATGAAGAGGCAATGACCGCCTGGAGCCCAGACCCCAAAGGGCAGGTTGCAGTGTTGCTGGGAGCAGGCCAGCGAGTGCTGCAGGGGGCTGAGGTGGGGCGAGATACGTAGCCTGCTCACTGCTGAGAACAACTGTGGCGATGTTACAGACCAGCTGGGGTCTGTGGGCAGGACAAAGTCTTAATTCAGAAGGTTATTAAGAGGACATAAACAAATACTTATACATACTCACAAATAAGACCAAAGGCAAAGGGAGCGAAGTGAAAGGCAGAGAGAGTCACCGACATCCAGGAACCTAGCTCTGAGGAGGCTGTTCAGCCCTGGGGATCATGTTTCCTCATCAACCAAAATGTGAAGTATTTTAGTCAGAAAAACACACTCACACCAAGTTACCTAATATTTCCTTTGGGAAAGCAATTCTAAATGAGTTTTCAATTATCTCACGATAACCAGAACTTTTTTTGGAAAACTAACAGAGAAATTTAGCACTCTAATCTCTTCTAGATTCTTTTACCATGCATCCCTACTTTAAATGAAATTTAAGATTGATACAGCTGATTACTGCTTTACAAGTATCTCATTACAGATTTGGCAGATGAACCTGCAACAGCTAATACACAGTTTGGTTCATTCCTTGTCTTTCCCTTTCCTCTTCTCCCTCCACCCCCCCAAATCAGTAAACAGGATTTTCCAAGCTGGTTTATAAAATATACCCTGCAAACACTGAGATATTTTCTATCCAGCTGTTCCACGTCAGTGAAGATTTGTTTCTTAGCATTGGGCAATGCTATTATAAAATAACACCTAACCCAATGATTAATGTGAAAGAAACTGCTGTCAAGAATGTGGGTGTTTCCTGCATCAATAAAACCTTCCACAGAGCCCGGTAAATCTTAGTTAACAGATTTCTCGTACAAGCGAGAAAACAAAGTAACTTCTCATTTGCTTTTATTCGGAGTGAAGCTGGAGGTAGCAGTGGGTGGGTGGGCAGGCTGGTTTCTGGGAGCTGAATTTCTCTCAAATTCAGGGCTCACTTTCTGGTTCACACACTGGGAAGGTAAGGAAAGCAGCAAGGGAAATTAAAGTCCTCCCTCTTCCCCCCTCCTTCTTCCCTGTGAGCCAGCTTCTTCAGGACAGGTAAGCATTAGGGCAGAGTAAAAGAGACTTAGGGGTGTTTGTTGTAGCTGGGGCTGTGAAAAGGTCTTGGCAATGCACTTTGCTAGGCTGCTGCATAGGACACCTCTTGCATGCTCTTGTAATGGTCAGTGAGCCTGGGCTGAGCCCCAGAGTAGGGATTATTCAGGCAGCCCTGAGGTCCAACTAGCCCCTACGAAGGACTTCTGTACCTAGAGAGACTTCTACAGCTGCCCTCACACACACAGAAACCTGTCTGAAAGGGCATCATGGTGGTTTGACTCCCTCTGTACGACTCTCCCACACACATGCAGTTTTCCCCTGTGTTTCTTATTCTATGCTACACCTTTAAGAGAGGCAATAGGGAACCTCATCTCGAAAGGATGGGGAGGAAAGGAAAATGCAACTGAAATGTAAGTCGAATACATATGTGACATCTACCAGACACTCAGTTTTGCTGGTCTCAGTTACAGTATATAATGACATAGGTTCCACATTTGTCAAAAGAGAGAGAGAGAGAAGTAGCCTGTTTTTCTAGATAGAATTAGCCTTGAGCTTAAATTACATAATAGAAGAGTTTGAAACTTAGGCTATGGTTGTGAAGCAAAAAATAGATCTGCTGGAGAGGTTTGCAAAACCTCACACCACCAGGTTCACCCATCTCTAATTGAAACCTTTCCCCTAGCTCCAAGGGGGGAAAAATTACGTGTCCTAGAAATGCCTTCCCTCCCACTGCTTGGTAAGTGGATTGCCTTCCTGCCTCAGGCAGCTTTTGGATTATATCCACTGTCAAACAAAGAAACTCGTCTGGCACTAGAGCTTGACCATTCGTATCCTTCGAGTGGTCTAAAGCTTTTCTCATCTGGAGTTTTTCCGTCTGTTCTGTAACATCTGAAGATATTTTTTCCTTCCCTCTGTACCATATGTCACACTGGAATCAAGATGCCAATGTAACAAAGACATTTTGACCAATGTTACATAAATGCCAATATGGGGAATTTCTAGTTTAGTGACACCAGTTAGGGCATGATTCACACATGGAGGGATTAATTTCACTGGAACTTAATGGACTAAGCCAGGAACAAAATCCTCTCCCTTCATGGTAAGGATCGGAGCTTCCTTCTTTTTAAAAAAATGATTGCACCTCCTTAAACAATTCCAGGCTTAGACAAAAACTTCATTAAATTAACCAGAATTATTACTGCACTAGAAACATACAGCATTAGCTTTGAAAAATAAACTAACTGAAAGGTTCTCTCAGGGAAAGAAAACATCCTAATTTGTCTATTGTTAAAAGACCAGCTATATTTGTTTAAAGTGTTTAATTAAACACACTCATTGAATACATTCAATATGGTTTAATTTTCCTGTTCCTATCTATTCAAGGCTTGGTACAACTTACACGCTCTCATAACTATTTCTGTAAACATCACCGCAAGAGAATTAATGCCACAAATAAAACTACAAATTCAGTTTTTAGTTTGTAGCCTCCCATTCAGATGAAACAGACTTTGTACATGAAAATGAACCAAGATAGGAAGTAAGCATGAAATTATGGGGGAAGGCAAATAGAAAAGATTCAGCATACTTCTTACAGTAGGATCCTGCAGCTGTGGCAATAGGCAGGGATGGAGGAATTGAGGTTGGAAGGAGGGAAGACCTGTAAAAAGCCTCAAAGCAGCATGTTTGGGTGTTCATGTCAGATATATTTCCCAACTTTGGGAACATTTCTGTAAATAGCTACCTAAGAGAAAGTGAGCTTATAGTTTGTTATGAACAACATCCTTCCTTGTTATTGCCTGGCAGATAGTCCATAAAACAGCAGTTTGGTCATTTTATGTTATTTTGTTCTTTTTTGTTGTTGTTTCTAAGACTTCATCCATCACTCGTTTTAGCTTTACTGAGCCTAATTCTGCTACCTCTACTTTGCCATACATGCTTTCACTCCCATCAGCTTTAAATGGACTACGTGCCACTCTGTGCAACGCACAGACAGAAATCAAGCCCATCCCACCATGTGAGAGGCAAGGAGATGCTGGCCCAGCCCTATATCAGCCAGAGACCCTGCAAGAGCTGGGTCTGCTCCTGCTCTACGGCTGCACTTGCCAGCATGGACAGCAACAGGTGAGTGCTAATGATTTACACCTGCCTCAGCCTCCTGATCTGCAATGGAGATGTCGGTCTTCATCTTTGCAGTGCCTGGCCAAGAGGGCCCAGGTCCCCACGCGGGACCTCTGGGTGTTACTGCACGCACGTAGCTGGGCACGCGTCCTGCCTCCTTCCTCTGGCCACAACCCAAAAAGGAGGAATCCGGCTTCAGGGTGGAGCCGGGCTCCTGGGAGAGCGCTGGAGGCAGACTTCCCAGAGCAACAGGGTGCTCCAGACATTTCGCCCTCAGCCAGCCAGGCAGAGCAGCAAGAACTGTCTTGCCTCGCCCATGGCATAAGACAAACAAGAACGTCGTCCCGGCATGGTGTCCCCATGGGGAGAAAGCCGGACAGCAATGTGCACCACCACAATACTCCTTTCTATTTGGCAAGCAGCAGAAAAACACCGCAAAGGCTTGCGGGTGAGAACGATGTAATAGCTGGACGTAAGTGAGGTAAATGCAGTTTTGCTGCTAATGGATCAGCAGGGGAGCTGCAGTGAGGTGTTTTCATCTCTGCTTTGCCTTTGATGAAATCACAGCTGGGAAAGCAATGTTCTCGCTGATTCATAAGCTGCAGATACTGTGGAAATACAGATTTACTCCCATCACTCAAGTATTTATTAAGTTAATAAGTTTCTGAAGAAGGCAATATAATAACAATGAGAATTTATCTTCCTGAGCTAGCTCTCTTCCTTTTAACTTCTAACAAAGGAGTGGCATTTCTGTTTATCTTCATTCCAACTTCAAGCACTCACTCTAGTGAAAAAGAAATATTTCCTTACTAAACTTATAGGAACCCAAAAAGGTATACACAAGTATTTGTAATGAATTGTATCATCTTGGATATGGGTAAGCTGGGTACCAACAGTATAAGCTAACATTCAGCCCAAACTCAAATGATGCCAGAACAGTCCAGACAGCTGAAAAGGACATGAGGAAGGAACAAAGCCATTGTTTATTTTCTGTTCCTTTCTGAAAAAGGTGATCTTCAAGTTTCTCTTTTGTTTATCCAGAGCCAGGGCTTTACTTACACAAAAGCCAGGGCTTTACGTACACTTAAAACACAAATTCAGTGGTTTCACTTATATAAATCAGATTTACAATGCATACTGAACTAGTGTTATAAGATTTTCTTGATTTTTTGGCAAGTTTGCTTCATTTCATTTGGTCCTTAATTTGGACTATGAGAATTTGTCTCAGTGCTGAACTGAGGATCTGCATTTTAGGAGGCATGAGCTCCCAACTGTTGAATGAAGACCAACATTTCCTCCACACTTCTGGAAATCAGGCTTTCAGGTTTAGAAGAATCATTTATTCCTTAAATATTAGCCCCAATTCCAGTTCATGGTTCATATGATTTTTCTCCTTTTTCCAATGTTTCCTGCTATGGTGTTGCACAACCCGTAATCCAATTTAAAGTTTTCATTTCCCATTAATATGGTGGGTTTGAAACTGCTGTTTCAATACATCACTCGATCACTATAATGCATTTCTATCTTTGCCCCATTTTTATCTTCTTATTTCACCAGTAGAATAATTATTGATTTATAATGAGCCCATGTTCAAATTCCATTATTAATAATAATCAAGTGTTATCTGACTGGTACACATGTATTTGTCACAGCTCAGAGAAGAGTAAAAATAGGTTCTCCTACCGGGGTAGGGGGGGGAGGAGGGGAAGGGAAGGAAAAGTGCCATCATGATCAAAAAAGATGATATGAACATCATTTGTAACTGCAGCTGCCTGTGTAAATATTTACCCACATGCTACCTTTAAACCAAACTATGTATGGCGCAGGACTCAGAAATAAGGATTCAGCATGAGTTTCCTATCAACTCCTTGTGATGGAAATCAGTTCAATCATTTGTCTTTTCTGGCTTTCTTACACTTACCTCGATGTTGTTTACACTGAGATTTAAGGCAGTAAGATAGCTTATCGCAGAACGGGGTAGAGAAAGCCAGGGACGTCTGTGCAGCTCAGATCAGAGGAGAGGATAACATTTTAGTGCCGCTGGCAGGCAGGCTGTCAGCAGCAGCACCAGGGCTCAGGGCTTGGGCTCAGCCTCCTCGCCAAGCCTGCATGGGCTCGCCAGCCCTCTCATGCAGCCACTGGCACCAGCCAAGGACAGACGTCCGCCCTGAGGTGCTGTAGGGCACGGGGATGGACCACAGGCACACCCACGCAAACAGCCCCGTCTCAGCGCTGCTGGAGCTCTACCCCAGCAGCTCACAGACCAGCTGCCCTTCAGCAGCTCCTCAGCTACATGAGCAACATGACAAGTGGTTCACCCCAAGATGAGATATGATCTTGCCATAGTTAAACATCCTGAAACTAATCAAAAGACAGCAGAGCTGAGAAGTATAAATGTGAGCTGGGTGGATAAACTTGAAGATAAAATGCTGTGGTTTGGTGTAGCATTCAAGGTTCAAGGTCTATGTTGGGATCCGTGTTTCTGTAATGTACCTAAATGGCTTACACTTTTATTGTTAATAATGGTAATAATAGAGAGGTCCAAGTGAATGAAAGAAGTGCATTTAAAGCTAAAACAATTAAATAGTACGGTTAACGGCAAGATTATTAGTATTTCAGGACTTTTCTTGCCTTGAAAGCTGATCCTTAACAAGGCTGCATAAAGCTCTGGAAGTCCTGCTGTAGGCAGCAATAGGGGTGGTGGACTTGACTCTTCTCTACATTCCCTCTGCTTCTGTGAGAGTACTGTATGGATTCATGCAAGGAGTGGGAGATAGTCACTGCCCCATCACTATATTTATAGACCTCCCCAAATGGTCAGGGATTTGTGAGTGACCACTGGTGAACATGGCAAATCTGTTCTGCTTTCAAATCATAAGGTCATAAACCTATAGTTCAAGAGCACTGTGATGACTTCTACTTTATTGATCCATTTTTTAGATCTGTTTTATTAGTGCTATTTATTAGATTTATGAGTGCTATTTGATTACAGCCTCTGGACCCTGCCATGCAGAGCTTTATTTTATCAAGTAGAGAGACTATAAGGTACACCAAGGAAATCAGTTGATAGATAGAAAACAATTTCTCATTAATATTGTTTTTTCCCATTTGCGAGAGTTTTCCCTGTTTTGGAAGGGATAAGCAGAGAGGGAATTTTCAGTAGTTTGGGGTACATGAAAGCATTATAAACTTCGAGATGTTTTTCTCAAATTTTCTGAAAGTGTGACACCCCCACCCCCACTCCGCTTTTTGGTTCTTCTTTTTCTGTCTCAGATGCCTTCCTGTGAACCTCCTTTTGTCCCTGTGCTCCCCCTGAGTTGGCAGAAGCTCAGTTCCTTCAGGTCAGAAAAGGAAGAACAGGCTGTCATTACTGGATGCAAGCATAAGCATTCATTTCCTCACCCAGCAAAGTACCAAGCTGCTGCCAACTTACTCTACGTCTTCCAGTATTTTGTGGTCTCCTCTGAATCTTTTCATGACCTCCTCTGAAACTTTTCGTGACTTCCTACCGATTGTGCCGACAGTCGGAGAAAGGCTGATGCAGAATAAAAGTGAGAAGCAGAGGTGCACAGATATAAGCGTGAAGGATGCTTACGACTTGGCAGAAGAGAGCAAGTTCAAAGGCACAGGTGGCAGCACGAGTGAAAGGGTTCACAGGTGCCAACAAACTCCCCATGAAGAGTATCCAGGCACACAGGGCACCACCAGGCAATGCCACAGCCTGATTCACAGAAGACTCCAAGAAATAGTGTGACTGATTGCAGAGGAAATGTTATGCTTTTACAGAGCAATAAGGAGGTCTAGAGCAAGTTTAAAGAGATCAGATTCATCAAGAGACCAACACCTGGAAAAGCGCATTAAGACAGCTCCTCAGTATGCTGGAAAGCTGGATATATCATTGACTCATCGGCCTTATTCTGAGCAGTTTCATTCTTTGGTCTTCTGCCTCTAACACAATAGTGACCTAGGGATCTCATTAACAATAACTGAAAATAAAATGTTAAACTTATATTGCCTTTTTCATGTGGTAAGACTTCTACAAGGTCGTAATAACTTATTATTGGCCAGTAGTTGTCACAAGACCTATTAAAACAGGTCAGTCTGTGAGCTGAAAACAAGCTATTTATTTAAGGTTTTCTGTTTGCAATGAGTGCCTTTTCACCTCATTATATGGTGGTGTTTCTGACCCTGGTTTAGAGTTTTATAGAGAACAGCATGGGCTCAATGGCAAATAAAACAGTGATTGCTTTGGTACACTCCCATGTAAATAGTTTTTTTGTTAGGATGCAGCTACTAAAACTTGACAATATCATATAAAAGTAGGCATATGGAAACAAACAAAAAGGTACCAAGGAAAGGTAACCTCTTGCACCCAATATTTTTCCTAACTCACACATTTTTATTAGACAAAAAGTAGGAAAGGACAGTCTCAAACAACTTGAACTGGCTTTTGAACAGATGTGTTTCATAAACTTAAAGAAACAGTGCAACATTTTTCCTAGTGTTGGACTAAGGGCGTTGATCCAACAAGCACAGGGCTTTTTCCACTCAGCAGGTAGGGGGGGAGTACTTGTTATACATAGCATCTTTTTACCACAAAAAAACATGTATTCTGAATTATTAGGTAAGAGGGAACTTTTAGAGGATCTTTGAAGAGGCATACCTAAACTTTCAGAATAATTGCCAAGACACTTTCTAACGTATGGCCCTGAAACTGAAGGCATAGCAAAGAAATTCTCCTAAGTTGGCATGCTTTCTGCTTGTTTTCCTTGCTTTGTAACTGATGTACTGTTCTCCTACTGGTGGCACTGTGCCATCACCTCCTCTGCTTCTGACATGTTCTTGCATCTTGAACCTAGCCTGAGTATTTGGTCCCTGTTATTTTTTTAATGTTGTGGGGCCTGTTAAAGGGAAAACAAACTCTCTAATTAGGACATTTTCCAGCTGGAGAAAACAAAGTTCAAAAACTACATATTAAAAGAAGGGAGAACTTCCCCAAATGTCAGTGACTGCAATAATAGGTCACACATTGTACAAGTGTTGTACTTTAAGCTTTTAAATGGAGCCATTAGAAATTGAAGCTTTTAGTGCTGACTGTACTGTAATGTGCAGAACGCTTTGTAATCCTTGAGAGTAAAAGCAATACAATGTCATTTTATACATTTTTCATCCTTAAATCATCAACCTATTTGCACTGGGGCTAAGGGTTATCATCTCCATTTATTATGTGATGAACTGTGATGAAGACAGGCTAGGGGCCTCACTGAAGGGCGCAGAGCAGTCAGTGAGAAAGTCAGGGCTACTGACAACTGGGTACCTCTGCTGCATTTCCTACAATGTATATTTGTTGCCACTGACCAACTCTTGTTCTTCACCAGAGATTCTGTATTTGAGCAGGCATTCTGCAGAGGAAAAGATTTGGCAGCATGAAACATTGCTTGCTTTTCTGTGTATGCTGAATAAAAATACACGTGTATATGATATGGACAGTAGAGATACATCAATACATAGATTAAAATGAATAGTGTAATTGCAAATTTAGTTTCTATTTGCTTGCTGAAGTATTGGCTGCTCCTTTTTTGTGAAATCAATGTAGAGTACCATAGCTTAAGTCATTATTTACTTCTTATTTATTTTGAATTCTTACCAATGGCCTAGAATGGGGACCTTCATCTTTGAAGCTTCAGCCCCTGTGAGTCTATTGCCAGATCATTGCAACCTTTGTGTCGAAACAGCTGAGCCAGCAGCGTGCCAGCAGATGTCAAAGTGGTGACACTTTTAATGGCAAAGTGTTCCTCTGGGGAGGATACAGGTCATACCTGTGATTATTTTGTGGTCATGACAAAGGACACTGCACAAACACTAGGAGTCTGGGTGCTGAGTTCCTCGTGAACATGAATACTCAAACCCACATCCACCAGGAGCAAAAGGTCTTTAGCAATTAGGAGATCTACAGTGGTGCAGCACAGCTAAGGCGAGGAAGATTATTCAGAAAACAGTAGGTCACAGCAGAGAAATACCTTTGAGTTATTGGAAGAACAACACCCCTGCCAAAACCATCTGCCATTTTTCATAATTTCCTCTGCAGCTGAAGCTGGACCGCCCTCACCTGAAGGTACCAGTTTTCTGGGTTGACATGTATGGGCCACAGGAACTGGCAGAGAGGAGGATAAGGTAAGGGAACATGATTGGAGACAGGGCAGGGGGGAAAGGCAAATCGAGATGTGCGAGAATGTGGTACAACAAGGAAGGAAGCGACCTGGTAGGAAATGAAGCAGAGTCAAAGATGGAAGAAGAAATGTGCCAGTCTAACAGCTTGATACTGCCAAGGGCGTGGTTCTGCTTCCCAGACCTCCACTTCGGGTCACACTTCTTCCTCCTTTCCACCCGCTCTGGCACTTGGCACTGTCTCAGTGAGGCAGTTCAGCTCACTAAACTGTAGGAAAAACAACCTTTCTTCTTCCTCAGTTTTTTTTTTTACTCTTTTTCTCTCCCCTTCTTCCCCCAGCTAAGTCTGTTCTCTGGCTGGACCACCAGCCTCAGATGGGGCAAGATGACTTTACAGGAGCCGGGATTCAGGGCAGCGGATGCAGGACTGGCGTCTTCCTGAGCTCAGCCCCTTCAGATTGATTCAGTCCCCTCCTGAAGCTTCATCCTGAGCACAGCCATCCCATCCTCAGGCAGTCGCAGGCATTTTTGCCTGCACATTGGATCTGTACTGAATTCCCATCCAAACTGAGAGAGGAAGGCCTGAAGTCTAGGAGAAGCTCTTAGGGAGGCAATATTGCATTTAATAGATCTATCTTTATTAAATCTCATGATTCAGAGGGTCTGAATCAATCATCTGTTTGATGCTGCCATTGCTGTGACTTAGGGTGCCTAAAGAAAATTCAATCACAGACTCTGAGATTTTATTTAATCCTTTCAATCAGATCATGCTTGAGCACAAAGTCATTTAACAAAAGCAAGCTGTTTAGTAAAAAGTGCTATTGTTACATTATATGTGGATACATCCCTCGTGCTGTTATTACAAGATTCTCTTCAGGTTCTGACCTCACAAGCATTTTAATCTCATCCTTTGAGCGTTAACCAGCTTTTGCAAATACAGCCCAATGTTTCTATGCCAGAGTGGATACATAGAGGCATATTCCAGCTGCTGCTGGGTTACAACAACTTCTAGTGTTGCAAGGATTCACGCATCCAAATCACAAACAGAAAATCTGAATTAAATGTGTCCTTAACTGCTCTGTCCTTCAGACACTGTTAAGATGTTGAATTCAGAAGAGAGCTACAAAAACAGCTTGATCTCAAGAAAAATCTGTCTTACAGGGAGACTGGTAGGCAATAGATTGAAATTCTTTAAAGAAAAGCTCAGAGGAGATCTTGCCATGATACATGGGTAACTGCATGGAGAAGAGATTTCCGATAGACTGTCCTTTGTGCCTGCAGTGGCAGAGCAAGATTTGGTGGCTGGAAGCTAAAGCTAGAGACCGGCCATCACTCCCTCCCCCTGCCACAGCATCCCACAGGCATCAGTGTGTGGGGTGTGTTTGCAGGAGTCCCAACTGTACCACACCCAGAGTAACACAGGGTGGCTGAAGACGGGGAAAGGGAACCTCAGGAGCATCTGATTCATACAGGGCTACCAACGGCCCCTGAAGCCTGGATGGTCCCAGCCTTGGAGTGCCATTTCTAGTGCACTCAAGGCCACCCCCCACATCCCCGAGGAACCATAGCATGGATGTCCCCACACATTTTCACGCCGTACTTGACAAAAGTTAGGTAGTCCTGTACTTCACAATATGTGATTGTTCCTGTCACCCTGATCCCTTAGTCTCCCAACTCTGTCACTCTCATTCCTCCCCTTGTCTTTCCCCGTCACTCACCTATGGTATTACCTTCCCCTGATCCGTGCCTCTGGGAGAGAGGTCTCTGTGCATACGTTTCTGAGGCTGGTAGCATTTCACAGGAGGTGGAACGGGAATTGCAGCAGTAAAACACAAGTCTTCTCTCCACTGGTGAGAGGAAGCCAGGATAAAAGAAGATTTGGGGTTGTTTTCTTGTTTTCATGTAAACGACTCCTTATACGTGGTAAGTCAGGGACATCTGTCATAGGCTGACTATCTGCTAGTGACTGTAATGGCAAGAAAGGGAAGACACTCTGCCTCAAGAGAGGAAGATGAGGGTTTAAGGGGGAAAGAAGGAAGTTATCTGAAAGACAGGGAAATTAGAAAGGAGAGAGATGCGGAGAGAGCTGAGGATTTCAAGGGGAGGCAGAGTTATGGTTGCTAAAAGCTGTAACACCTGCTGGAGGCACTCTCATATGGCTTGGTAGATGAGGGGACAGCAGTGGATATTGTCTACCTTGTAGTTCATAAGGCTTTCAACACTGTCTCCCATAAGATCCTCATAGAGAAGCTGATGAAGTATGGGCTGGATAAGCAGTGAGGTGGATTGAAAACTGGCTGAATGGCCGGTCCCGGGGGGTGGTGATCAGTGGCACAAAGTCTAGTTGGAGACCAGCAACTACCGGTGTACCCCAGGAGTCAATACTGGGTCCAATCATCTTTTCATTTAAAAGGCGGTTTTTACCTCAGGGACATGAATCCTAATTCACTACAATACACCACAACACCCAGCTTTACTACTGATCACCTTGTTAATATATGATATGAACAGACTACAAAAAATGTTTTGTAAATACTGTTAAAAGTCTCCCACAGTTTTCCAAGGAAGGTAAGAAATTTGAGAAGTTTTCATAAAAACATGGATCAGTCTAGCTGATCTACCTGTACCATATTCCATTAATAAAATCCATCATAAAGTGCTTTCCTACTCAGCTCAACAGTGTTATCATTGTGGTTTAGTGCATTTATACAGCAGCAAGCTAGACATTTGCATTTTATTCCCATTTTAACATGAAAGCCTGAATCAGGGATTGTACTGCTTCCCCTGTTCGGTATTGCGTATTGCTCACTAGTCTTATCAGAAAACAAGAGACACTTGAGCTGATATTGTGAAGTGCCTCATATAAGAGAGAGCATTTTTAAAAACTCTCTTTCATGTGGTTCTCAGCAGCACTTCATATGCAAAGAGCTTGAGCTGACCCTCGACACTGTTGTTGCAGGAAGGAAAAGATGTTCTCACTCTCAGAGGCTTTAAGATCTCCCTGCAGATGGGATCATCTTTGCCTGGTACTTTTGTACGTCATCTAGCATAACAGAAGCACATTTTGAGACAAACAACTTCAGTAGTGGTATAACATAATCATATTTTGGAGGGAGAGAGGTAACCCTGCCAGAGTAACATTCATTTGCGTGTTAGTTTTTACCCCTGTGAGTCTACAGGGAATTGGAGCTATAAGGGTTTCTGTTGATTGCAAGCATATTTTAGTTTCTCCTCAATGGAAAAAAAAGTGAGGCATCCTACCAGTAGAACCTCCATTTTGTAAATCCAGCCATGAGAGATTCAGGATGCCGGATTCAGAGAAGTAACCTGATTAATGCAACGTGTAAGACTGCACATTTCTTCCAAGGTCTGTTTTTGAGTTAGAGTTTGATACAGAAAATGTTTATGTAACTGGCTGTTCTCAGCTAAGGCATTTGTATTTTTCTTTTTTTCTCTTTCAAGGGTTGGTACCAGCTCAATGCTGTGGAGACACCTCGGTCATTACCCCAGGACCTGCAGATGGCAGCACCCAGCTTGACCAGCACCCAGACCAGAGCAGGCTGAGGGCTGAGCAGGTTGTTTGACATCCATGGAGCTAAACAAAAACCCCTTTACCTATTCTGTCAATTCAGATGTACAAGCTAAATACTACCACAGCTACTTTTTAGACAGTGGGTCCCCACTGTGGATCTGGAACCCACAGTTTACTGTTCATGTCCCCAATATAAGGTATGGGGAACATTATAGACTAGAGATCCAGAAGGCCCCCTTTCTGTGTAGTGAAAGATGTAGAACTAGGCAACTGGAAACGGTAGGTGCTGGTGTCCCTCTGAAATCACATCCCTTATTACTTTGAAACTTGTACTTTAAGTCTGGCATAGATACATTGTCCCTGTTTGTTTTTAATGTATCAAATGTGATAAATCAGTATTTTTAACTCATTGCCTAGTAGTATCATTTCCCCAGGGAAGGCTTTTAACATTCCTTCCAGCCAAGAAAAAAGTGAACTTTTGAACCAGGGCTTCAAACTATTCAGAGTACTGACAACAAAACTACACATTCATAGAGCTCGGTCAAGCCTATTACAGGCAAGTTTTGTTGCAGTGACCCATCTAGAGTAATCACACAGACCCACATGGTGTTTCTGTGGTCTTTCTAGCGCCAATAATAACTGCAAAATTCTGTGTGCTACCACTACTGAAGTCTCAATAACATAAAAAAACTTTGAAGCTTTAGAAAACCTAAAGCTTCTGCTTTGGCCAGCTTTTTAATGCTTTTTTTTTTTTTAATCACTGTAAACAAGCCAGAATTAAAAGCAGAGTTCTGGGGCACCGCTGCCAGGGGAGACAAGAACTCCATGCTACTTTGTCCTCTATCATGGACGTAACATCCATGTGTACCTGGAAAATTAACATGTTGAGTCGGTGGGGTTTTATAGGAGGGCTTAGTTCTTTCTCTCTGTTTTCTTGCTTTATTTAAAACCACAACTTTCAACTTGTGGGCATGGCCTTTATGTAAAGCCAATAAAAACTCTTTAAAAATAGTGTGATGCAAAAGAGCAAACTTCATGACCTCTGCCTACTAAAAAAAGTACAACCGAAAAATTGTATGGAGTCACATGGAGAGAAAACAAATTAATGGCAGTCATTAATTTCTGGTGAAAGAACCAAATATGGAAAAAGCTTACCTGAACATGTAATGAGCTGCTTAATGAAATAGATCCTAGACTGATTTCTTCTGTAGAACAGAAAATTTATTCCCAGATTTGGGTATCTCATATAAAATATCAGGCTCCATATAAAATATTGATGGCGACCTCAGTCAAATCTAGTATTAATTTTCCTTCCCTGCCACAAATAAACTTTTCTCCTCATATACCCGATTCTCTATGAAAGACTCGAAGGCAGGAAAAGCTGAGAAAATATCCTCTCTTTAGCCTGGTCCCAAACCAAATCCCAAATATCTTCTGCCCTCTGTGCCACGCTACTTTTCAATCTTGATCATTACGTGAAATCAAACGCAAAGTTTCACTTTCTTGGTCTCAGGCAAACAAACATATCAAACCTTTTTCCTCAGAACTCAGTAACACTTTCTTGCTTTTCAAAACAGAGATACTGAAGGATGAAGCACGCCTATGACCAGACCAAAACCAGAAATTCCCTTGGCAGCTGGGAAAACGCCCCAGTCATCTGTCTAGAGACATTCACATTTTCTCTTCTCTCTCCTTTTCTGTTGTAAGAAATCTCACTCTTAGGAACCCGATAACAGAGAAGCGACAGGGTTAGGTGTCCATGGCCCCAGATCAGCTTTGAAGTCTGGCTCTTCCCTCACAGAGGCATCGATCTGGCCTTGCAGGTAGGCATTTAAATCTGTTAGCAAGACAAGGCATACCAGCAGCTCTAACTTCAGCATTTCCTATGGTTACTTTAAGCATTTTTCTTTGCTCTTCTTCGCTTCCTTTCCTCCTTCCAAACCCCAGTTGGAAATAGCTGAATCTCTACTTTTGTGTATAGCAATTACTGGCTTCTAAGCTAGAGGTGTCAGTGCCAGTCCAGGGGCCAAGCAAGGGATGGAGATGGTGGAAGCATCACCATTGCACAAGCCACACTTGTGAATCTCTGTTCTGTGGTTCTGAATTGAGTATTTGCTAGATGGTGCTACTAGCATACTTGTACAAGAATGTTTATATAGCTAGGAATAAAAAACATTTCATAGGATAAGATGCATGATCTAACTTTAAGTAAGTTTATTCTTAAAAACAAAGAAATAGGAATCTAATTCTCTTACTTTGTGGCCAGACTTAAGGTGACTATCAATGACAACGGCACTCAGTGCCGATTTAAGGTTTTTCTGCTATGAAATCAGAAAGAATATATTTCGTGTAATTGACTGCTCTAAAAATACATGGGATGAATACCGCAGGAAAAAAATGAGGAGTACAGCCTTCAAGGATGAGAAATGAGCTTATGAACAACTGATGATGTAAGAGGAGCACACAGTTCATAGCATGCTAAATTTTTACAATTCACTTACAAAGTCCCTTTTGGTATCCTGGGATGACAAATCCCAGGATCTGCATTGCTCCAAAGTCTGTGTCTTTATCCACACGTTTGGGGTTTATTTGGCTTCATGACCTACCGTAAGAAGAAAAACTCATCAGAATCTCTCCAACTTCCATTTAAGATATGCTTAAAATTTTAATGCTTTTCTATGCATGAAAGCATGGAGAACTTGTGAGTAAAGCTTGAATCTGTAACACCTGGGTCCTTTTTGTTTTCCAGAATTATAAAACAGAGTAGTGATTATTTGCCAAAAAGTGCAGCCATCCCACTATTCAGCTTCTTGTTGTCCACAATCCTGACTTCAGAAAGAGAAGTTCTGCCTCTGTGTACAAGAGGTGAATGTCACAGTAAATCTAACAGGCATACTCTAGTCCAGACTTTGTGCCACATAATAAGCTACTTAATTGGATACTTGAAAAAGGAAGAGGTATGGTCTCAGAAACTGCTAGTATTTAAGACAGAAATCCTTTCAGACTGGTTTGCCTTAAACTGCACAGCAACTCTTAATGACAGATGCTCGAGTCTGAAATCAGCTGTAACTAGTGGTTGCTGTACCGGCTTTAATAGGGGTGGGAAAAGAGTTGGAAATCATATGTTTGTATGAAAAAGATGTGACAGTGTATCAATTAGAAGCAGAAAGCAAGGAATACTTCAGAACGGACAAAATGGCCTTGTTTATGTAGACAACTTAACTTGCTTTCAAATTCCTCAAAGCATTTTTAACCCTGAGGTTATCCTGCTTCTCAGCAGAGATCACATTGTTTCTCATGTGCGTACAAAACATGGTTCATGCCATGAGAACTGTCCACTGTGTGGAGAAGCTTAATGAATGAGAACCTGTCTGCTGTGTATGTGAACACAGCAAGCAAGCCTACGAGGAGCGTGGCAAGTCCATTCAGATAGAGCCTGTCCTGGCATCTCATCTATGCTTTCTTGTACAAAAAGCCTTCTAGAAAAGGAACACTTCTGAGTGCTCTCCACACCCACAAACAGATGTAGAAGTGGAAAGCTAATACAGCAACTGGCCATGATAAACTCTCAAGAGAGATTTTGTAACTCACAATTGGCCAGCATAATCCCAGCCATGTAGTTTGTCTCCCATGAAAACGGTTTGACCTCAGATTTCTTTCTTGGAGCATGTGGCTGTTTTTTTTTTTCCACATCCCTCCCTCGGGCATTCAGTGGAATAACTCTGTTTACTAGTGTTTCAGCCATTCCAAGTATAGTATGAGGGTGTCAAAAATGTAATGTTATTTCAGGTTTACAAACTTATATTAATGGCATGGTCAATGGTATGTGATTAAAATAAAGATAATATAAAAACTTCAAAGGAATGTTACCAGAGACTAAAACTCTCTTAGAAAGGGAGACCTCACAATTTGTTGGAGATTTTCAGAGAAGGTTCCTTCACAGAAGAGTCTCCATTTTATGTTTAGAATAGTCACATTTTGAACAGTCCCAGATTGCCATCCAAGGCAACTGCAGGTATATATCAAAGCAGAAGCTTTGATTCTCTGTGAATAAATATCACATAGTAGAAAAGTAATGTAGCATTTGTTATCGTTAGCCCTATAAAAAGAAGACACCCAATTTGGTATTTCAGCACCTCATGTTCTATAATAACAATACTTCAACACTCTTCTGATTTTATGATGCACTCAGAATCATGAAACTGACACAAAACCTATAGCAAAGGGTTCTTGGACAATAGCTGAATCCTAAGAAGATTCCCAGAAGAATCCTTCTGACCCTCAATTGTATTATTATCTCAAGGAATCATACACAGTCAATTAAGCTGATGAGTTTTACAGTGTGTCATTTTCTTACTCCAAATCCTATCTTCATGCATGAATCACACATTGAGAATAGTGCGAATACCAGTTTAAAGGTGCTCTGTAGGGGCTATTCTTCATGACGAAAGCCATTAGTATAAAATCAAGATCAGAGGGTTGGGAATTTTCTTTCTGAAAACTGTCATATTTTGCATAGTCCCAAAGCCCATAATTCACCTCCAGGTGGCAAGTATTCAAGGGCAAAACTATAAGGGGTAAGCAAGGGAAGAAGTAGGTCTACATTGTTGTCTAGCAGAGTATTGACATCAGAAAACTACTATGTTTTTGACAGATTCCAAGTTGTATATATGATTCACGTGCACAGGAGTTCACAGTATCCACAGTGGTATTGGAGAAGCTATAAGTAAAGCATTCTGATGGAAAACAAAATAACATGATCTCTGCCAACCAGTTCTTGGAAAATAAACCACATGTGTATAACTTGTGAAACAAGAAGGGAGATTTTCCATTAAATCAGCTTCTCTGAAACATCTATAATTTTTGTTTGGTACTCAACAAGTATGTTAGTGTGTAGAGAAGCTACAGACAAACCAAGTCGCCACTGGGAGGTTGGGGTCATCCTGCTGAAATTCCATTTCACGTGAACAGCTAGCCAAAAACATGCATAAATGCTTCATAGTATTCTTGGATGCTGGGAGTAAGATGGACCTAAAACACCATACATTGTCCCACAAGGATGAATTTTAGTCATATTAGCATGTTGAGTAGCCCAGCCATGCTTTGAATCTGCTTTGGGCCTGCTGGAATATGAATTTGAATAATAAAAGCAACAGCAGCTACATTTGCAACTTGCTGGTCTGCACTCAAGATTGTTACCATATGATCTATATCTGCCCAGGACAAGAAAAAACCCTGTCTTAACATTGCCGGTGGAATACTCTGGCATATCTCTCTTCATTCCTCCCTCCCACTGCATTTGAAAAGGAGTTTATCACTCTATTATCTATTATTCAATGCAGTGACACTGAAGTGTTTTCTGGACAACAAAGAACAGAGGTAGAAAGCCTTGTCCTTTCCAAAATGCAGAATCTCAGCAAATATTGGGAATATTGCTAAATTAAAACTTGAAAACCTGGTAAATTTCCACCTTTGCACTGAGCAGCCTTTATTTAATGTACAAAACCTAAGGAAACAATAACAACACAAGGAAAAAAAAAGAGAGAAATAGAGCATTTTGTGATACTGTCTACAGTATTATACAATATGGCTTACTATAATGTAACAAATCATTTGGGATCTTATCTGGAGTATATTCTTTTTCTGTGCATCTTTCTAAACTGTTCTTATTACAAACTCTCTTTCTTTCAGTGCTCGTTCATCAGGAGGACTTTTGTTATCTGAAGGCTAAGTAAACAGGGGGGAAAACAAGCAGGCCAAGCTATTGTATGTCACCGGGCAATGTCTTACTGCCACCTTGTGTTGAGGAAAAACTATGAATAGCTCATATTTCACAGACATTTAAACAGAAAAAAAAAAGGCGTTCAGAAAATAAGCAAGAAGGAAAACTTTCAGAAAGGTATGTGTGAATAAGTGAATACATATATAACATTATAAAAATGATTTCAGAGTTCATAAAAAGAGGAAAATGCCTAATTTTCATTTCAAATTTGTCTTCACAAGCAAGTGGCGCATGTCCACTAATGGTTAACAGCCTTTTGGCTGTTAAAAGCTGAAAAAAGGGCAATTTTTTTTTCCTGGGGAAAATTAATGGACATTTATGATTTTATTCCCCATGTAGATTTTTTTTTACAGTTACATCATGAAAAATGGGATTTCTTGTGAAGCTAGGGAGATTTTTATCTTACTCTTGGGCTATTTTTCAAACATTGCAAACAACACTTTTCACACATCGGTACATCCAAGTAATGAAAAATTCCTACAGTGCTGTAGCTTCTTACAGTTCGGAATAAATCCGCATGCTGCAGACAGCTTTCCCACCCACCAGATAAATCATATATACAATGACAGGATTGGTCCTTGCACTTTAACAACTTACAGAATCATTGCTTAAAGAAAATCTGTCCTCTGGTAGCTCCACAGAGATTAGTTTTCCTTGTGAAGCAATCACTGCACAGCAACACATACACACACACAAGCACACACAGACAAAGCCGAGAGATGGCAAACTCTTCTGCAGCAAACATTTGACCTTGCAGAACGATGATAAAAGAACATAGTTAATCAAGTATGCATTAAAGGTGCTACTATTACTACGGGTTGCCCTCTATCCATCATTACTAGATAATGCTGTCCCTACCATGATGGCTCACTGAACACCATCTTTTATGCTTTAAATCAGTTGTTTTCAACTTGTAGTTTGCAGACCCCTCAAAGTCCTGTGGATTATTTCTAAGGTACCTGCAAAACCAGATTTTTAAAAAGAGCACATTTTTAAAAGAGCACATATCTTTTGTAATTAACTCTGTATGCAAAGTTTTCAAAAGGCCATTCTCCATTGGCCAAAATTTAAAGATCCACAAACCCAAAGAGGTAAGAAAGCACTGAATTAAAGCTCAGACTTGATCTCAAAACTTCAGGGGCCACTCACAATTGCAATAGTTTGTTTAGGACACCACATACTTTTATCTTCAAACCTGTTGAAAACAGTAAAATGTTACTATCAGCTTTACTGTTGATAGTAAGGTTGTCATGCTACCATGGCCATGGATTTCTTTAGTACAGTAGATAATATGATTATTAGACAAGGCTTCAGTAAATCAGAAAGTATCTTAGGGTGGTAATATTGATTAGTGAGAAGTGGTTCAACTAATTCCATCACCATCAAATGGTTCATATGAGCATTACAAAATGGTAATGGACTAAAGCTATGCAAGTTTCACCTCCCAGAAAGTCAGTGCCCATGATGCCATTAGTCCCAGCACAAAAGAACAGAAGTTCTCTGCCTTCATGCAGTATGATAAATGGATGAACTAGTTAGTTAATTTTGTGTAGATGATAAAGACTCTTTTCAGACATTTATGACCGTTGCTAACCCCAAGTCATAAAAATGAGCTTGTTTAATGTACTTGATGGAGGCACAATGCTGTCTCTCGAGGCTTCACTGACTTCAGTCACTGCAGTCTGTCCTCAGGGCATTATTTGCAGGGTTGGTGAAAGTGCTTCTACAGCAATAAAAAAATTAATATAAACCAATAATAATTAAATACATATAATATGAATTACTACTTAGGTTTTGATGTCTGTAACTAGAATAAGTCTTCCCACTCCCATATTAACTCCTTGCTCATTATAAGAAACTTTTATCTGCTACTATTATTTCTAACTAGGAAAATCTGTGTTTTAGGCAGTCATGGGAACATATTAACAAGGTCTAGATGTAGTGAATTGCAGAAGATGTTATGGCACAGCCTGAGAGGCCCAAAACAGGGGATTGCTTCATATCCAAGCAAACAACCCAACTCACACTGCCTGTGCCTGCTGAACAGACAAGATTAAAAAAAAAAAGAAAAAAAAAAAACAGAGACATAGCTCAAAGACAGGAATAGAGATAAGAGAATCAGAAAAGGGGCAGAAAATACACTATTTTTGCCCCAAATCCTCCTTCCTGTTAAGAACTTTTCTAGGAGAGGAATTTTCAAACCCTAGGACTCATAATCTTGAGTGATCTCTTATAGTACCCATGTTGGGCTCCCACTAGGTTCCACAGCAATGCTTCTACTGCCCCAAACCCTCCTTTCTTCCTAGCCATCTCTGTTTCCTCAGGAGTTCTTCAAGCTTTGGCGACAGAGTTATATCATCCTGTCTTGGTTCTGCTGGTCAAGGAGAGATTAGAAGGCAGCTCTCCTCTTACTACTGTTGTATTTGTTGCTGGCCTTGCCTTCTTTCATTTCATGTAATTTCATTTCATTTCACTTCATTTCATTTCCTCATCTTTCTCCTCTGCTCTTAACCTTCCCCTTTTGTTACAAAAAGAAGAAGCAAGACATACCCCTTTTTCAGTCCCAAAAGTGCTCAAGGTGACCTAAGTCAGAGACCCCTCCTGGCTATAACAGTACCGGGGAGTTTCTCAGATTTTGTTACCCAAGACAGCTTCCATTCTGCCACTCCTTAAGCCTCAGTCGATTGTAAGGCTCCTAAATACGTAATATGGTAAAATGTCTGCTTAACCTACTCCATGTATACACTCACAGAAGTGCCTCATGGTCTCATTCTTGATCCTGCAAAAAACACACTTGTGGTTAGTGTGCCTGCCTGTCAACACAAAGATCTGTGAGGCCAAATACTAGGAAGTAATTAGAGATTCGTGCACTTAAACC